>NW_006399862.1:8891797-8912753 GCF_000299155.1 Elephantulus edwardii
AGCTCCACTCTCCACCAGGATAACCCTTCTCATCTACCAAGTCCCTTCAGAAAATATCTTCCATTGTCCAACCCATGATCTGACAGTTTGTATCTTAAGCTTTCTTGGCTTCTGTGATTCCAAAAACGTCGACTGCTGACATTTTCCTTTTGACCAGTGTCTCTTAAGTTTAGTTGTGCTGTCTCCATTGGAAGGTGACGTGTCCTGTAGAACTCCTGAGTGGATTATGTTTCCTAGGAGCACGCCGGAAATCCTGGGTACCTTTGAAAAATGCCTCTTCGTCGCTTGTCTGATCTGGCTTCCTTGTACCCGCTCTCAGCCTCCCTTCCGCCCAGGAGCACGCCGGAAATCCACATCTTAAATATGACCAAATAATATGAGGGTTTCTAAGTTTATAAATGTTGCTGCTTCCATTTGTCGAATGCTTAGTATATCTCGGCACCTCATGTACATAATTTCAATATATGTATATTTTTTAATAGCCTGTGATATTGTGGAGAAAAGGAGTTCTTCTTGTGGCCCAATGGTAAATAGTTGCACCGCCAACCCCAAAGGAAAGTGGCTTGAATCCACAGCTATTCTGTGGGAGAAAGATGGGAAATGTCCTCCCGTGAGACTTTCTGCTTTGAAAATCCACTGAAGGGTCAACTATGTATGGGTCAGCTCCAACTCTACAGTAGACACCACCACCACCACCACACATAAACAAAATGAAAACTATCACCCAGTATTGAATTTATTATTTCAGCCCAAGGCTGACACCTTGTGGAATTCTCTGATAATTGTGAGTGTTCAAAATATTTGTTCTATGTATGGCTCTGGTTGCCTAGAGGTAAAGAGCTTTGCTGCTAATTCAAAACGTCATGGTTTTAATCCAGCAGCTGCTCCACAGACGTTAGATGGGCAATATCCTCCCAGAAGATTTACTGTCTTTGAAAACACACTGATGGGTCAGACTGTACAGAACAACAGCAACACATGGTACATTGGTTGCCTAGTAGGTAAAGAGTTACACTGTCAACCCAAAAGCACATAGTTCAAATGCACAGCATGCTCTACAGAATAAAGATGATCATTCTCCTCTCATGAGATTTATAGTCTCTAAAAACTCACTGGAGGGTGAGCAACGAAAATGCACATATAAATATATATATGGAGTTTTTCAACTTGGTGACAATGAGTTGAGTCAAGACAATAATTTAGATTCAGGGAAATACCCTGACTACTTAAATAAAAGCAGATTAAGCAAAACAAGAGCAGATTAATTTAATTTTTAGAGGTCTGTTTGGAAGATTCTTTCAAGATTTGGTGCTTTGTTATTAAAAGCCTTCATGGCACAGTGGTTAAGCCCTCTGCTAAACAAAAGGTTGGCAGTTTGAACTCATTAGTTGCTGAAATGATTAGCTTTATAAATAGTATTCCGTGTCTGATTAAACCTGTCCTTTGCACTTATTTTCCTGGACAGTTGTGCACTCAGTGACCTGGGAGTACCCATATTACTTGCAGGCGATAGTAGCTATATAATTTTGCAGAATCCAATGTAAAATGAAAATTTTGGATCTCCTGTTCAAATATTATTTGTCGTTAATAGTAAATGTTAACTTGACTACAGCAGACCATGAAGTTAAGCATGAAGTCTTTCCAAGGTTGAGTAGAAGAAGGAAACCTGATGACTTAGTGTGTAATGTATTGGGCTGTTAATGGCAAGGTCAGTAGCTCATATTCTCCTGCCTATCCTAAACTCTCAAGGGAACTGTAGTGGCCTAAGAAGTTGCGATATCAACCCCAATGTACATGATTCAAGTCCACCAGATTCTCCTCAGGAGAAAGGCTTACCAAGTTGAGATATACCTAATTGTGATAAAAAATAATACATCTTTTTAAATTTTTATTCTAATTTTGAAGATTATTTCTTCCCTACCAAAACACCTTCTCTCAAAAACAAAACAGAAAGAAGCAGTAGCCAAAAAACTCTACTTAGGTCAACAATTTGGCTGTGAAGAAGTGTTAAAGCATAAGTTTAGGTATCTTGTCTTCCAGGTGCGTTAACATAACTAATCAATTTTTAATTGTATTCACGTGGTTATTTGCAGGAGACTTGTTGATTTAGATTATGGAGGAGCTAAATTATCCATGTTGTTGTTGTATGTTGTGGAGTCAACTATGACTCTTAGTAACCCAATTAGCAATGACTTGCCCCATCCTGAGCCAACCTCTCCATTTCTGACACATCTGCCCCTGTTGCCACAGTCACTGTGTCAATTCATCTCATCCAGGGTCTTCCTCTCCTGTGCTGACCCTCAGTCTTTCCAAGCATGATATCCTTCTCCAAGGACTAGTCTCTCCTGTCAACGTGTCCAAAGTACATGAACAAAGCTTTAAAATCCTTGCTTCTAAGAGTAAACTTGTTTCAACCTCTTCGGGAAAGACCTGTTTGTTTTCTTAGTGAAAAGTGTGTGTTGAATACTCTTCTCCAGCACCACAACTCAAACTTGGTAAGTCTTCTGTCATTATCCTTATTAGAGTCATATTAATTAGGATAGTGTCTGGACTATAACCTAAACAACATTGATCTTGAAGTGTTTTGGATTCAGACGTCCTAGAAGAGAGAGTAAAAAACCCTTCTTGGAAGGGCTATTGGTGATGGAGAGGATTCAAAAGGGGCATGACCATTAGTCATAAACAGCCACTTAATTTGAATTAAAACTACTTAGAATTTTGATAGGATCACTTAGCAGAACAAATGTTACATAATTATCAACTCATCGGAGATAAGAATGCCTAAAGGACGAACTATGATTGTTTGGTGAATTGAAAATTGGTTTGTCCCTGATCATGGCCAAGTTCCAGCCCAGAGCTGGCAGAAAGGAGCTGGACAGAATGATTCAAAGTAGATAATTTCAGATGGTGGAGACTGAGACACACACCTACTCTCCTGTTTTCCTTATTCAACATTTTATTCTCTTGAAACTCTGACCTGTCTATAGGTCCCAGGAGAGGCCAATTTCTTTCAGGATCATCTAACATTCTGTCTAAAGTCACTGGAGAGCTCTTGTATCTCAGTGGAAAGAAGCTGTACTACTTCCAAATGCACATAGTTGTGACCCACCTGTTGTTCCACCTGAGGTGGATCGACAGTCTCCTCCTGTGATTTATTGCCTCTGAAAACCTGCTGAAGGATCAGCTCTGAGTTGCTTCCAGCTCCACAGCACACGATACAACAATAACAATACCTGAGGAGGCAGAACAGAGAGAGGTCTGTGTTCCCAGTCTGGCCATGAAGAAGGATTTCCTATGGGAGCAGAAATCAAACAATCAGAAAGGAGTAAGGGGGGTAAATACCTTGAGCTCTGTCACTTTCCCTGCTCCTGTCTTTTGGCAGCTTCTCCTACTGGTCAAACGAATAAGAAACCAGAGGTGAAGAATCCCAGAAATGTAGGTATTAAGGTACAAGGTACAAGAAGTCCAGCTTGGGGGATGCAAATGTGTGGAGGATAGATGAGGTAAGATCAGGTAAGAAATGCAGAAGCAGGTGGTGCTGGGTGCTCGCAAACAGTTCTTAGGCACATCAGGCTGCTTTTAGGACAGTTCTCCACTGTCATAGATTTGATTGAGAAGATGATCATCCATGTGCTGGATAGATATAAATATCATATATAAATATATGATATGTATCATATATGTAAATAGCATAAATGAGTACCACATCAGTTACTCTTGCCCTCTGAGTGCCATGGGGGAGATGCAGAGGTGGGTCCTGGAGTGTCATTTTGAAGAACACTGAGTTTAGGATTTAGGGATTGAATTGGATCACCCCAAAATATATGTGGAATCCTAAACTCTCTATTAAGGGAATGTGAGCTAGTTTAGAAATAAGGTTCTATTTGTTATAGTAATTAGATTAAACTTGAGTAGGGTGAATCCTGGCTCTAATAATTTCTGAGTTATGGAGAGAGCAAATCTTACACAAAAATAGGTGCACAAGGGATGACAGACACCATGTGAGGGCTGCCAAGTAACCAAGAATGGACAAGGAAGGCATATCATTGTTGTTAAGCACGTATAGTGACCTTGTGTACAAAAGCTCTGAATCCTGCCCTGTCCTGAGCCAGTCTCACTGACTCCAACAAACCTAATAGCATTATCCCAGTTACTGTATCAATCCATCTTATCTGCGGTCTTCCTCTCCTGTTCTGTCCCTCTACCCTTTCAAGCATGATGTCCTTCTCTAAGGACTAGTCCCTCCTGGAGTGCCCAAAGTATGTGAGATGGAGCTTTCAAGTTCTTGCCTCCAAGGAGAAACTTGGTTTCACCCTGTCCAAGACAGATCTATTTGATCTCCTAGCAGTCCATAGTATGTTCAAGACTCTTCCAGCACCACAACTCAAAGTCATCAATTCTTCTTCTGTCATCCTTAGTCATTGTCCAGCTCTCAGAGGTATAGAAAGTAATTCCAAAGATCATGGCCTGGATCAGGCACATGCTAGTCTCTAGACTGACATCATTGCTCTTTAACACTTTGGAGAGGTTCCTGAACTTCCAGAATTGAGATAAAATATGAAAACAAGCATTTATTCTTTCAAAGCACCCACTTCAGGTAATAGAGCTACTGCACCAAGGCAAGTACAACATTAAGAAAACCTCACTCTTTCAAAAACATTTCTAGTAAATGTATTCCATTTTTATCCTCAAGGGAGGAAGTTAACGATATTGTCCTGTTTAAGAAGCAAAGCTGGCCTCTTTGGGGAGGTAAATGCTATGTCACAGTCTCTTCTATCTATAGCTGATTACACACCTGCTTGAGAAGGTCACCTGAACAAAAGGTGTGATTGAAGGGACAGCAAAATCCCCATTTTTTAATAAACCCCATTAATGCTAGAGGCAGAAGCGGGCCATAAAAATTCTTAACTTAAGGAAAACACGAATGCCCTGGGTAGAGTCTTGTCTGTCCTTGCAAAGTAAAGAATTAACTAGTGTCTACGGGACACAGAGGGAATAAAGGTGGGCGAAGTAGTCAGCCCGTCAGAAGCCGACCCACATGACTGATCCCCCTACCCACCAACCATGATCTCAATCCCCCTGCCCTGACAGGGCACCCAAAGAAAGCTATAAAAGCATTTGGGGGGGGGACTCAGGGCTTTTTTCCTCACCACCCTCTCGCAGAGGGAGAAAGTCTCCATATATGGAATCAATAAACACTCTTGAAATTTTCAGACATGTGATTGGATCTCCTTTGAGGGGCATTTCGTGGGCAGAACATGATGAGATGCGGAGAAATGCCAAGATGTTACACCACATGAAAATGGAGACTAAGCAGCACAGGTATAAATATATTGTGAATTATTAGGCTAACTCATCTGACATTGCTCTGGGCTTTTCTGCCTTGCACATTCACACTTAAAGTGGCCTGTTTGTCAAGGTCCTCCCCTTCTAGGTGTGCTTTTTTTTTTTTTTTCATTTGGAGCACATTTTCCGTGAAGTAGGAAAGCAGTGAGTCATAGTGAACACAACATACCCTGTGGCATGAACTACTCTCAGAGTTAGCCATTACCCTTCATTAACTTATGGGTATTGACCTACATTTTCATCCTTCAATTTGAGATATTAATGCATATTTTATGTAGGTTTGTCAAGATGAAACAAGAAACTCTAATGGGCTTGCTTGTTAGACTTCATACCACCAGATACTCTATGGAAGAAAGAGGGACAGTCTCCTTGTGTAAAGATTTAGAACCTTAGAAATCCATTGGTGCATCAAAACAGACTCTACCACAGTAGGTGTGGCTTAGTTTTAAGAGTAAAATGATGAAACATTAAGTGTCTGGTCCAAGGTATTGTTTGCTTTAATAACCAGGTGGTGTGAGGGCAAATAAGAAAGTATTATTTTGGCTGACCTCTGTGGTTGTCAGCACAGCAATGCTGACTTGTTCACACAATGGCTAAGTCACAGGAAGCCGAGAGCACAAAGGAACAACAAACTACAACTACTGCTATTGCTTCTAGCAAAGTACCCTTGCTAACTTGTCCAATGAGAATGAAGAGGAGAAGAATGGGGTGCTTGTAGTGCTATTATCCAAGTGTTAAAACTTAGATTAGTGTCCAGGGAGCAAGGGTGCATTTTAATAACCCTATGGACTCAGTGAAAGAAATGCAACAGACATTTTTTCAGTATCTAAAATGTAGACTGTTTATGGAGATTTATTAAACATAGCATCCGTGGATCTGGAAACAAATCATTAAAGCTAATTTTATAATATGAACCTCTATGGGAAAACCATGAAAAGGTAGGCATGTATTTATTTAAGATTATTAATAATTTGGAAATCCCAAGCTTCTTAAGTGCAAGAGTGAATATTTAATGAAGCATTCTTTTTCCTAAACCACATACAAATTAATGTCAGAGAAGCAGAATAATACTGCAGATAAATATTTATTAAAACAGAAAGGCTTTTGCTCTACGTCAAACCAGAAGAAAATATAATTGTGATTTTAATTGTAATCTTGAATTGTGGATAGATGCAGGTCAATGAAAGAAAGCTCAACACTAGAGATTCTACATATTATATTTTTCTAGTGAGGCCCTCAGCTTCCCTTTCCCCCTTATACTCATCCCATTTCATCACTTCTCTCACACGCAGGCATAGTTGCTCAGTCTCTCTCTACTCAAGGGTCCAACCTAGACAATGCCATTACTCATACTCCTTTGAATCATTTCCCATGTCCAGACTTCTCTGCTCACTTTTTTTTCACATAAAACTCATCTCTCAAAGCTCAAAGCTCAAGACTGCACTTACTAGGAAATAAATGCTTGTTTACTGACAAAGGAATTCATTATTTATTTAAAGAGTTATTATGGTTTAATCTTTTTTGTAGACCCTCTAACAGGAGATGTTGGATGGCATTCTTGTCTTCACAAGCATGAAATAAATACCATTAATAAAGGAATACAATAACGTTCATATAAGTGGAACTTGTCTCTAATACTAGTAAAGACCTTTTATTTTTCCTAGGGGTTCTACTTACACAGAATAAATGGGCAATTTGGAAGGATTATTGGGTCCCCCCTCTTTTAGATCAGTGACTGCAAGTGTCTTTAGCATGGCAGAGATTGTGATGATGGCACAAGGTGGTATAAAGTTACTATCTGCTCATCTGGTCTCTGAGAGTCATAGTTGACTCAGTACTAATTGATGACAACAGCTCATACTTAATGCATGGTTCAACAACCCCACATTCTTATTTGTAAATGAATCTAGATCATTTCTTTTACTTACTTGAATAAGAGTCTCAGAAATTAAATTTTAAAGGTTTTTTTCAGGAAACATTATTAATAATAACATTCTGCTCAACTTTATCCTATGCTCAAAAATCTAATCAAGTAATGTGTTCCTGACAATGAATCATTTGTTGATACTTTCAATATTTTCATTTCCACAATGAGATTTATAGCAGCAGTTTAAAGTGGTAAGGTTTTGGTGTGAGTTTTATTTTGTTTTTAAAGGTAAACTGACAATCTTTTGCACATCTTCTTCTTTCGTTGGTTGTAGAACCTCAAATATGGAAGAGGCCTTCATCTAAACCCTTTACCTTGAATCCACGGGCAGATTACTCAATAAACACAGTATAAGTGTTAAGTGTGTTTAAGCTTAAGCACAGTTTAAGAGTGCTTCCTTAAATATGTTGTATGGAACTGGATTGAAATTGTTTTACTGCCGATTAGTAGGGAGCTCTGGTTGCCTAGTGGTAAGAAACTGTGCTGCGATTCCAAAGGCACATGGTTCAAATCTCCCAGCTGCTCTGCAGAAGGACAATAACTATCATTCTATGCGAAAACCTGCTGGAGAGTCAGCTATCAGTGTTCTAACTTGATTGTTGTTGTTAAGTGCTGTCAAGTAGTAGGTGACTCATAGAGATCCTATGAATGAAAGACATGTGCACTTGTATAAACCCAACTAAACAAAACAATAAACACATTCAGCCTTATGCTTACTTTGCTTACTGAAATCTGGTAGACGTCAAGATTATGGTTAATCTTGCACTTTTACCCCATTTAATAATTTTAAATTATTTCATTTGATAAGTACTGTATAAGTAAAGCACTAGGGGTAGGTTAGAATGCAGCTTCTGATTCAGTAGGTCTAAGGTGAAGACTAAAGTTCAGGTTTATAAAGACCCTCAGACAAACAAGACAAAGGCATAACATAGCGGACAAGACAATGCTCTACAGTCTATTTAGGTAAGTATTGACCGAGACGTCTTAAAAGCTTGTACACAAATATTTAAATTTCAGCTGTTGATCTCTGCTTCTTCGGAACAAAGAGGAAGGAAGAAAAGCAAAGAAGCATAGAAACCATTAGTTTAAGGGTAATGAACATCCACCCTCAGAATCCAGAAGTCCGAGACCAGAAGCACGAGAAAGTGTAGAGACCATTACAGATCACTCTGAAAGGAGCCACAGTCCATTTTAGATAGAGCCCTGGATAGAGAGAGAGAAAAAAAAATGCATAATTAACATAAAAATGGCCAGGCTTAAAAAAAAAAAAAAGATGGCCAGGCCATTCACAGGGAGCTCTGTAGCCAAGTCCACAAATACTTGAGCTGCTGACCTAAAGGCTGTATGTCTCTGGTGGTTTGAACTACCAACAGATTTACAAGAGTAAATGAGCAAACTCCTCTTGTGCAATGCACAGGCTTGGAAGTAAAATAGAGGGTCAGCAAGGAGTCCATTTCATCTGTACAACAATAAGTTTGTTTTATAGGCCTGACAGAGACTGGTAGAACCTTCAATACTATAGCCCTTACTCACCCTGCAAACTCAGAAAAAAAAAGCTCATTGTTAAGACTCAATTTTCAACCAATGATAGGCATTCTATATATTGATCGTGTATAAAAATGAGCAATAACACCAAAAAGGGACACATTCTTTAGAGTAACCAACCATATAAGGTCAAAAGGACAGCAATTACCCAGCGAAAAAAACTCAGAAGACAAGAAGGGGTAGAAAAGAAGGATTATAAATAAATATACTAAATTAGAAGACCTTCAAGGAACCCCATTTTCCAGTGTCTTTTCCTTTCACCTGATTGGAATGCAAATGGAAAGAGGCAATGGGTTAAGATAAAACTTCCAATTATATACAACTTCAGATAAACAATTAATTTATGGTTTTAGCATTTAAGTTTCACAAATATTGCACATTTCTCAAATATCACAAAGGAGCATATGCACACTTTCAAAAAGCTCGAAATAGGCTTAAACAATATGAGCATAGAATGTGGAGTCAAGGTAGAGCTGACTTGGAGTCCCGGCTTGTCAAGTATCTTTTGTGTAAATAAGAGAGTCTTAGGATTTTTTTTTTTAGACCATAAGGAAGAGCCCTTTCCCTGGAGTTGCTGTGAATGTTGAGTGTGCTGTTACATGCAAAGTGCAAAGTGCTAAGCTTACTGTAACTGGACATCTGCTGCTGCTGAGGCATTTCTGACTCAGGATGACTTTCCAATCAGCTTCTGAAGCTGCAAATCTTAATGGAAGTGGACCTACTGTAGGTGATTAATAATGATCTCTGAGGTTTATCCACTAGAATAGTTCTGAAAAAAAGATCATTTTACTCATTGAAAAATACTACTTACCATGTAAATGCTTGTCTACTTAGAAAGAAAACAAACAAACAAACAAAAAAACCCAAACAAACCCAACAACAACAACAAAAAAAACACTGACTGCCTGATTTTGGTGCTAACCTGTATTTCTGTAAATAATCTTCAGTGGTTCACACATTTCGATAAACGAGAAAATTCCCAGGTGGCTTGTTAAGACACAAATTACTGGGATTTATCCTTAGAAATTAGGATTCAATTGGTCTGAGATAGGGCTCAAGAATCTGCCCTTCTAACAAGATGAAGATGGTGATTCTGGTCTGGAGACCAGATGGCCTTGAGGACCATCACAAGTTTTCCATTTTCACCTTTTTCTTGCCTTTTGTGGTTAATGCAATGCCATCTACTGGACATACTAGAGATTTTGCAATAGACAAAGTATCACTTCATCAATTTAATCCTGAGGCTTCTGTCAAGATCTTATAAGTCCTTGTATTTTTCTGAATTGGAGGAGTCCTGGTGGTGTAATTCACGTGGACTGCTAGCCCAAAGGTGATGCATTTCTGGCAGTTTGAATCCAGAGCTGTGGGAAAGATGAGCAATCTCCATCCATGTGATTACAGCCCACTGAAAACTTCTTGGAGGGTCAGCTATGAGTCAGTTCAGAAACAATAGCAATGATTTTATGAATTGGGACTAGATTAAGAGTTTCTATCATGACATAACAATAAAGTTTTTATTGTATCATTTCTTTTAAGTTCAGGAAGCTTAGTGGTAAGGAATTGCGCTGCCAACACAAAAGTATACAAGTTCAAATCTACCAGCTGCTCAGTGGGAAAAACAGCCACTCTCCTCTTGTGCAATTAACTGCCTCTGAAAACCCACTGGAGGATCACCTAGGGATTCTTTTTTAATATTTCAATAAAATTTTTAATTTTAATTATGATTTTAATGAAAGTTTACAGAAAAGTTTGATTTTCATTGATTCATTGTTGTACACTTTACCCCCTCTCCTTCTCTTGCCCCCGTTCACTATTTTTAAAAAAATTATATTCACTTATCTTTTCCTCTCAGTTCTCTTTGCAATGTACCTCTTATTCTGGGCTGTTATTGTACATATAATGGCTAATCATATACTACTTTTAAACAGTTCTTTCCTTCATCAGTTCCAATGCGATGTTTATTATCTATTCACTCTTATACTAGGCATTCTGATTTGATGGCACATAATAACATCAACAAAAAGCATGCTGAGCTCATAATTTGAGAAGCTGGATAGTACCAAAAGGAGTGTGGTATAAGAATCAGAGGAAGACTGATCAACAACCTATGTTATGCAGATGACAGAATCTTGCTTGCTGAAAGTAAAGACGACTTGAAATGCTTGCTGTAGAAGATCAAAGACTATAGCTTTCAATATTGACTGTATCGCAACATCAAAAAGACAAAAATCCTCACCACTGGACCTATTAGTAACACTATGACAGATTGATAAAATATTGAAATTGTCAACTATTTCATATTACTAGGATCCACAATCAACACCCTTGGTACAAGCAATCAGAAGATCAGGAGAACAGCTGGCTGGCCCACTGACTGGAAAAGATAAATATTTGTTCCCATTCCAAAGAAAGGTGACCCAGCAGAGTGCAGAAATTATCGAACAATATCATTAATATCACATGCAAGCAAGAATCTGCTGAAAATTATCCAAAAACATTTGGAACAATATGTCAACAGAGGCTGGATTTAGAAGGAGTAGTGGTACTAGGGATATTATAGCTAATGTTAGATGGATCTTGGCAGAAAGCAGAGAATAGCAGAGGAATGTCTATCTGTGCATCAGTGACTATGCAAAGGCTTTTGACTGTATGAATCACAACAAGCTATGACTGACTCTGAGAAGAATGGGAATCCCAGAACATTTGATTGTGCTAATGAGAAACCTATACTTGGACCAAGAATAGAATAGAGCAAAGAGACACTACATGGTTCAAAATCAAGAAGGGGGTCCATCAGGGATGTATTCTGTCTCCATGCCTTTTCAATCTGTATGCAGAACAGATCATCCAAGACTCTGGTCTGTAGAAGGAGGAATGTGGCATCAGGATTAGTGGAAGACTCATCAACATCCTGCATTATGCAGATGACACACCCTACTTGCTGAAACTGAGGAGGACCTGAAGCGCTTGCTGCAGAAGATCAAGAACTGCAGCCTTGAATACAGCTTGAAGCTCAACATCAAGAAAACAAAGATTCTCACCACTGTGCCAATTGGCAGCATCAGTATGGATGGTGAAGAGATTGAGATAGTTAACAGTTTCTGTTTACTTGGCTCACAGTCAACCCACTTGGTACCAGCAGCCAGAAAATCAAAAGATGAATTTCACTGGGAAAGTCAGCTGTGAGGGACCTCTCAAGAGTACTGAAGAGCAATGATGTCAGGCTGGAGACTAAGGTGTGCCTGATCCAGGCTATAGTCTTTGCAGTTATGTGCTATGCATCGAAGAGTTGGACAGTTACTAGCAATGATAGAAGGAGAATTGATGCCTTTGAGGTGTGGTGCTGGAGAAGAGTGTTGAATATACCATGAACTGCTAGGAGAATAAACAGGTTTGTCCTGGAGAGGATGAAGCCAGAATGCTCCTTGGAGTCATGGATTCCTAATCTTCATCTGACATACTTTGGGCATGTTGCAAGGAGAGACTGGTCCTTGGAGAGGGACATCATGTCCGGAGAAGGTGCAGGAGAGGAAGACCCTCGATGAGATGGATCAATTCTGTGATTGGGGTGGTGGGAATGAATGTGTTTGAGACAGCGAGGTTGGCACAGGATAGAGCGGCAGTCAGGGCTCTTATACGTAGCGTTGCTATGAGTCACAAGCGACTCAAAGGCACGTAACAACAACAACAACAACTTATGGCATTTATTTAACTTTCTCCTCTGTCTTTGTAATGACCTTTTGTAATGATTCCATGGATGATATTCTTGATGTCATCCCACAACTCATCTGGTCTTCAAACATTTGTGTTCAATACCTCAAATCTATTTTTAATATGATGTTAAAATTCAGATTAAATAGACTTAAGATTGGTTCTCGTGGATTTGTTTTCGTTTCCTTTGGCCTCAATTTGAACTTGCACAGCTTGATATTGAACTTCTAATTCTTTTGACAGCTTGATATTGAACTTCTAATGGTTCCGTCCATAAATGTAGTCAGTCTGATTCGAATGTAGTGCATCAGGTGAGGTCCATGTTTAAAACCTCTGTTTGTGCGGGGTTTTTGGTTCTGTTTTGTTTTTTTAAGAAGGTATTTGCAGTGAGTAAATCATTGAACACAAAATTCAGTCATTTTCTTTCCAGCCTCATTTTTGTCACCAACTTTGTACTTTCTGACTACCATTCCTTCTTCATTATTTCCAATTTTTGCATTCCAGTTTCCAGTTATCATTAATGCATCTTGATCACATTTTTTGTTCTGTTTTGAACAGCAAGGTTTGGTAAAAAAAATATTCCTCCTCTTTGGCTTTAGCTGTAGTAGTGTGTATTTTAACAACAATCGTATTAACAGGTCTTTTTATGCATATGGATAATATCCTACTAATCTCAGCATTGCATGTCAGGATATTCTTGAAACTGACCTTTTGACTATGAATGCAACACTATACTTCTTCTATTTTTCCATGTGATTGATTATCTAATTCAAAGTGGCCCAAGCTAGTCTATCTCATCTCACTAATATTTAGAACATTGATGTTCATGTGTTGCATTTTATTTTTCACAACTGCTAATTTTCCAACATTCAAGCTTCGTACATTCCATGTTCCAATATTTAAAGGATGTTTGCCACTATTTTTCCTCATTTTAATTGATTTCCCATCTGGACTCTACCTTTAACACTTATCTGTGTTCATAGGGTTTTCAGAGGCCTGCTATTTAAGAAATGGTTGGCCAATCCTACTTCCTAATCTGTCTTAATCTGGTGTTCCCATGTGTGACTCCACTGATGACATAACTCATCATCACAGAAATCCACAAACTACCTCAGTAAAGCAATATGACAGACAAGTGCTGTACTAATCGGAACAATGTATTCATCAAATGCAACAAACTGACAATTTAGTGTTGTACCTCTAATAGCAAACCGGGCATATGAATATCATGTTATCAGATCCAGTTGAACCATGTATAGATGTGGCAGCATGTGCTCCTAGGAGTGTGTTGAAGTGTTCTTGCTGGAACTCATGGCTGGCACACTGGGGTAATATCTCACATATAGATATTAAGATCACATAAAAGTCTCAGCTGAATCTTTGCTCCTAGTACTCCACACAAGGAGCAAGGGCCAGCTTCTTGTTACTCTCTTACAGAATGTTCTTAGATGCCATTGAGTCAAGTATGACACATTGCAACCCTAAGAAAAACAAACTTACAGGCCCAAAATTACCTCAACAAACATTCTCTACTGTATTGTGATTTACACAACAGATAAATATCTTTGCTTTCCTTTAGAAACCTGTGTTGGTAGGTTAATCCATAGGAAGTTGCTTTGCTAACCCAAAGGCAGCATCTCTCTGGTGAGTCAAAACCATCAATTCTCCCTGTCAGTGAGATAGGCAATCTCCTCCCACGCAATTAACAGCCTCCGAAACCTGTTGGAGGGTCAGATTTGAGTCAGTTCAAGGAGAGTCAGGGAAAGGAGAAAGAAGCAAGGTCCAACCTCTGACATTAAATAATCCTGTTATTTTAGCAAAACTATTTTAACTGATTTTAAAACTCTCAAGTACTTTTTTTCCAGGCTATAATTTCTTTATCATAAAGATGATAACAAGAATAGGTTTTTTCCACACACAATTTCATTACGGAGGTAATAGCTATGAAAGAGATGCTTATAAAAATGTGGAAATACTCTTAAAATAGAATGTTAATTTTTCCGGTCATAATTTTCCACATTTGTAAAATAAAAGAGTTTTAAAAGACCCCCAAACCTCACTATTTTCAATCCTGCTGGTTTTTCATTTTTCTAATATCTCAAAGTCTGTAGTTAAGGAGAAATTCCTCCAGGTGCCACATACACTAGGACCTATGGGAGTGGACCCATATGGGAGAGTGATAGTTCTTGTTTTGTTATGTCAAATTGACAGAAACCTATAGTGACCTGATAGACAGCAGCTTTGAAGTCTACCATGTCCTGAGCCAATCTCACTGACTCAGACGTATCTACCTCCATAACCCACTTACTGCGTCAATCCATCTCATCCAGGGTCTCCATCTGCTGCTGCATTGTCCCTCCACCCTCCAAGAATGATGTCCTTTACCAAGAACTAGCCCCTTGTGGTAATATGCCTAAAGTTTGTGAAACAGAGCTAGAAATCCTAGTGTCCAAGGAGCAACTTAATTTCACTCTCTCCTAGGCAGAACTGCCTATTATCTTGGCATTCCATGGTATGCTCAGTGTGCTTCTCCAGCATCACAATTCAAAGGCATTGATTCTTCTTCTGTCACCCTTAGTCATTGCCCAGCTCCCTGATGCATAGCAAATAATTGTGAAGACCATGGCCTGGACCAGGTGCTTTTTAGTCTCTTAGACTGACTCTTAGATTGCCACTGTTGCTTGTCAGCACTCTGGGGAATTTCTTGATTTTCCTAATGCAATTAGTCTTTTGATTTCTTTTTTAAAAATTATTTTATATTGATTTGCTTACAAAGTTCATATACATCGTGCTTCACACTATCCTACAGTCACATTGTGTTTTATACAATCATTCCCATTCATTAGGTTTTCTAAAATTAATAACCATTGAACTATGTCCACCATTACCCTGTCTTTCCACATTCCCACCAGATCCTTCCCATTTCCTTTACCTTCCCCTCATCCAGCCACCAAATAGTGTGATTCTGATTTCCCCTCTACCTATCCTCACCATCCTACTCCCTCTTCCTTGGATCCTCATACACCTTTTTACTAGGTTATCTTTCTGTTTCTGTAATAACAGTCTTATGCAGTATTTGTCTTTATAAGACTGAATTTGTTCACTCGATATAATGCTTTCCAGCCCTTCAGGTCATGTCGTAATTACCAATCCATTGCTCCTGAGGGCTGCATATTATTTCATCAAGTGAATGTACCACAATTTCTCAATCCATTTGATTGTGGTTGAACGTTTGGGCTGTTTCCATCTTTAGTGTCTTAGTTTGTGTCTCGGTTCTAATTTCCTAGATTATATTTATACCAGTAGAACAGCTGGGTAATATGAAATTTTTATGTTCAGCTTTTTTACTAAATGCCAAACTCCCTTCCAGAGTGGTTATAACATTTTGCAGTTCCACCAACAGTGTATGAGAGTTCCTACCTGTCTATATCCTCTCAAAAATGTATTGCTTGCTGTCATTAAACTTTGCCACTGCTACTGGGGTGAGATGGTATTTCACTGTGATTTTGATTTACATCTGTCTCATTGTAAGTGATTTTGAACACTTCTTTATGTATCTGTTGATCAAGTCTTTCCAAGTCTTTAGCCCATTTTGTAGTTGTAAATAGCCTCCTTTTTTTGTGGAGGTCCTGTAGTATCCTGTAAACTTTTGTTATGAGACCTTTGTCTGACAAGGTGTCACCAAATGTTTTTTCCCAATCAATAGGTCTTCTTTTCACACTATCAAATACACACACACACACACACACACACACACACACGCGGATTTAGTCTTTAGGCAGTCCCATTCATCATTTTTATTCTCCTCCTTTTGTGTATTTCTGGCTGTATTGGTCAGCTTCCTCATGCTATGAGCTAGACCTTCTAAGTTTGGTCCCACTTTGTCTCTTATGATCTTTATGAGTTTGGGCTTTACCTCTAGGCCTCTTTTTCACCTTGAGTTTATTTTTGTGTATTGTGAGAGATGTGCAACCAGTTTCCGCTTTCTGCAGGTAGCAGTCCAGTTTTGCCAGCACCTCTTGTTGAAGAGGTTGTCATTTTTCTTTTTGATAGGTTTTGTTTCCTTGTCAAATATCAGTTGACCATAAATAGGTGGGTTAATTTCTGGAATTTTTTTTTTATTCTGTTCCATTGATCTATGTTCTTGTCATTGTTCTGGTATCACACTGTTTGAATTATTATAGCTGCGTGGTAGGTTTTGACACCAGGAAGTGCTATGCTTCCTACTTCATTCTTGTTTTTTCACAATTGCTTTTTTTAAAAAATTTTTGTGTGAGTGTACCGTCAAATCAGATCTGACTGGTACAGGAGGAGATTGTCCCTCCTTTTCCCGGCAGAGCGTCTGGTGGATTTGAACCGTGTGCCTCTGGGATTGTAGTTGCAGCTCCTTGCCACTAGGCCACCAGAGCTCCCCCCACAATTGCTTTTTAAATTTAAGTCTCTCTCGTTTCCAACTAAACTTGCAAATTGCCATTTCTATCTCCTTGAAAAAGGAATTTGGTATCTGTATTTGGATTGTATTTAATATGTGGATTGGTTTTAGTAGGATTGTAATTTTCACTATATTGAGTCTTTCCATCAGCAGAGAATATTTTCCCATTTATTTAGGGGTTTATTGTTTCTCACAGAAGTGGTTTTTTAATTTTTTTTGTAAAGTCTTTTGGGTCTCTAGTGAGGTTAATTCTTAAGTATCTCAATGTTGGCTATTGTAAATGATATTGTTTTCTTGTTATTCCTCTCTGGTTTTATTGTTGTTGTTACTATCGAGTAATTTCACTGACTTGTATATTGATCTTGTCCTCTTTTGACTTCTTGACTCCTAAGTGTCAAGGGTGTTGATTGTGTAACTGAGAAAGCTGAAATTGTTAACAATCTCAATCTGTTCTCCATCTTTTATGGTGCTGCCAATTGTACCAGTGGTAAGAATCTTTGTTTTCTTGATGTTGAGCTGCAATCCACATGGAATACTGCAGTCCTTGACCTTCTGCAGTCTTTTGCTAGAGTGGCTTTGAGTTATAAAAGGTAATGTATGTAAACACCTAGCACAAAGATGAATTGATAATGTGAGCTCAATGAGTGGTGATTTGACCTTGAATAGTCATCCTTACCCTACCTCTTCTAAGATGAATAAATCTTGCAGAGTGTCTCAGTAGCATCTTTAAGATTTTGTCATATCCTTTTATGAAATGACTTCTACAATTTGTGGTTTGGGGTTTATTTCTGGGTCACCCTGTTTTTGTAGGATTGTTGCTATATGCCGTTGAGTGAACTACAATTCTCAACAACAACACTATGAACAACTGATATGAATATTGCCCTATCTTATGCCTTCCTCATGATCATGAGCCCATTGTTACAGATACTGAGCAAATTCATCTTGCTGAAGGATTTCTTCTCTTTTGTTAACTCTTTACTATTCCCAGCATGATGTCTCTGCAAGCACTGGCCCTTCCTGACAACATTTGTTGTCATTCCACAGTTGTTGTTGTTATTGTTGTTGTTATATGCCATCGAGTCACTTGCAACTCATAGCGACCCTATGTACAAAAGCCTTAAACTCTGCTCTGTCCTGTGCCAATCGCACTGTCTCTGACACACCCATCCCGATTATCCCAGTCACTGAATCAGTCCACCTCATAGAGGGCCTTCCCCTCCTGCGCTGTCCCTCCATCCTCTCAAGCATGATGTCCCTCTCCAAGGACTGGTCTCTCCTTACAACATTTCCAAAGTTTGTTAGATGGAGCCTCAGAATCTTTGCCTCCAAGGAGCTTCCCGGTTTAACCCTTTCCAGGATGAATCTGTTTGTTTTCTAGCAGTCCATGGTACCCTCAATACTCTTCTCCAACACAACAACTCAAAGGCATCAATTCTCCTTCTATCCTTCTTAGTCATTGTCCAACTCTCTGATGCATAACAAGTGATAGCAAAGACCATGGCCTGTATCAGATTCACCTTAGTCTCCAAAGAGACACCATTGCTCTTCAGTACTTTGGAGAGGTCCCTAACAGCAGACTTTACAATGGCAATATGCCTTTTAATTATCTAGCTACTGGTGCAGAAGCTGGACAGTTAAAGGGACCATAAAACCCTCTGCCCATTTCTCAGGTAACCATGAAGTTCCTAAAACCACATGGGATCCGTTCTCAGGTAGCCTAGAGGGGACAGAAAGAAACCTTGACAGGCGGAGAAGCTGGACAGCTAAAGGGACCATATCCACAGTAAGTGAGATAAAGTTTTATTATTCTTGCCTGTAGAAAGAATCCAGGATACATTTCCTCCAAGACAGAATTGTTGGTTCTTTAGACAGTCACTGAAATATTTATTACTCTTCTCCAACACCACAACTCAAAGTTATCAATTCTACTTTAGTTAACCTTATTAATCGTCCAACTTTCAAATGTATAGCTGTTGTTTTTATTATGTGCCATTGAGTTGCCTGTGATCCATAGAGAATCTATGTATAGCAGCTCTGAAACCTGCCCTGTCCTGAGCCAATCTCACTGATTCTGACACACCAAAACCTGTTGCCCCAGTTACTGTATTAATCCATCTCACCCAGAGTCATCTTCTCCTGAGCTGTCCCTCTACCATTTGAAGCATGATGTCCTTCTCCAAGGACCTGTCCCTCCCAGCCCAGAGTATGTGAGATGGATGTATAGTAATCAATAAAAATACCCTGATTTGGATCAGATGTACTTTAGTCTTTAAACTAATATTCTTAATCTTTAGCATTCTTCAGAGGACCTTGTCAAAATATTTCCACAATGCAATACATATTTTGATTTCTTGACTGCAAAGTGTAATGCATCTATTTCTCCCTCACAGGGTAACTGCACCTTCAAGCACCTATTGTTAGAACTTCATGAACATTAGATGAAAAACTAGGATTCCAATGTCATCACGACCCCTTAAAGTAGATAGAAAGAACTCTTTCCAGGAAGGTCCAATGGGATCTTGTCAGGTCCAATGGGAACTAAAGTCTATGTTAGGTCCAATGAGAATTTCAGAGGGAACCTGAGTAAACCAGGCTCTAAAGAACAATGCCCAGCCATTGGGCAGAGTTCTGTGGAGTCTTCCGCTACTTCCACCATCTTTGTCTTTTTAAAATTACCCAAAGCTCTGACATTCCAGTGGGTTTTCAGAGACTGCAAATCACATACCATACTTATGCTATAATAATGTTGATTAACTCCAAAAACAAAGAAATGTATTAATAATCCCAGCACCATGAGATTGGTAATTTTTGTATAATATTTTCCAATATCATAATAATTTGATTCACCTTTGTAGACATATTAATACACATGTTCACATTTATTTTAACAGTTCTAAATTGTATCCTAGGAATATTTTATTTGATATTGTTTTCCCTGAAATTTAGCTAATGAGAGTTTCCAATTCCTACGGTTTTGAAGTCAGAATTAAAATCTAACGATTGAATGGACAAAATTTTCAATTTGGTTGCTTCTAATTTCTTTTGCTACTAAAAATAATGCTGTAATGTACATATTTATATACAAACATTACCCTTCTCTTATTTCCTGAGGAGAATCTTCTAATAATTTAGGTATGAACATTTCTAAGTAGATTAGACTTTGGAATTAAAGGACTAAAGCATTCTTGCAAAGTGCTATAATCTTTCAAATAATTTACTCGTTTTAAAGGCAGCCTCTCAAATCATTAAAACCTTTCAGATGTAAACATAGAAGAGGGTGCCATCTGTTGCCTTGAAAATATTACCTTTTGCAATTTTCTTCCTTTTCCCGAAGAGTTTGATCAGATACTGACATAGGGCTGACTCTTAGCTTAAGTATTAAATGATGAGAGGTGAGGTGTGTTCATTGAATGAGGTCACATTTCCAGTTACCAGCCTTTATTTAGAGTATATTTACAGACTTTATTTACTTTATATTGCAGCAAGGCTCCATTTCCTACCTGAGATGAGAAATTTTAAATCCCTAAGATTCAATGATTTGATAGTGGCTGGTAATGCAAACCACAATGAAAGACTGTGTGTTGTTTAGCTCCATTCAACCAGTCTTTCTCTCCCGATTGAAGATCTAGCCACCTGAGTGCTTACATTTCTCTTGTGTCCAGGTCAGTGCTTTTGCATATTTGTGCAAGGACTTGTCATCTTAGTTGCTCTGGATCTTAGATCATTTTCGAAACTCAACACAATCTCCCTCTCTCCCTCTGCCAGATCTTTTCCTAACCAGGAACAGCCCCAGATATATTTTTATCTCTGCAATGTGCATTTAATCCTCTATAGCACCATCTTCTATGACTGCTCTTTAATTATTCTACAGAATTTTTTGAGATACAATTTTTTTAATTTAGTTTGTTTATTTTTCATTTCAATGAACATCTACAGAGATTTTGGAATTCCATTCATTCATTGTTGCACCCTTCTCCCCGCACACCCCCCCT
>NW_006399862.1:8919593-8921832 GCF_000299155.1 Elephantulus edwardii
GGCATCTCTGTTTCAAGGACGTTTCTCAGTGTTTCCTGTAAGGTTGGTCTTGTTTTTATGAACTCCTTTAGGTTCTGTCTTTCTGGGAATATTTTGATCTCTCCTTCATACTTGATGGATAGTTTTGCTGGGTAAATATTCTTGGTTGAAAGTTGTGTTCTTTAAGTGTTCGATAGATGCCATTCCACTGTCTTCTTGCTCTCATGGTTTCTGCTGAGAAACAAACCAGCGCTTATTCTTATTTGTTCTCCCTTATATGTTACTCTTTGTTTCTCTCTCGTTGCTTTTAGTTGTTTTTTTTTAAAGTACGAGATAGTTTCTAATGCCATTTAAAAAAAAAGCTCTTTCTCTTGGGCTTGGATCAGGTGGCAGCCAGGTTCTATCGCTCAGTCATGGCCAAAATCAAGGCTCGGGACCTGCGCGTGGAAAGAAGAAGGAGGAGCTGTTAAAACAGCAGGATGATCAGAAGGTGGAGCTTTCCCAGCTGCGCATTGTCTCAGTGACAGGTGGTGAGGCTTCTAAGCTCTCCAAAATCCAAGTTGTCCGAAAATCCATTGCCCGTGTTCTCACTGTTATTAACCAGACTCAGAAGGAGAACCTCAGAAAATACTATAAGGGATAAGGGCAAGAAGTACAAACCCCTGGATCTGCAGCCCAAGAAAACACGTGCCATGCGCCGAAGGCTCAACAAGCATGAGGAAAACCTGAAGACCAAGAAGCAGCAGCGAAAAGAGGGCCTGTACCCACTGCGGAAATACGCAGTCAAGGCCTGAACTTCTTAAATAAATAAAACACAAAACTAAAAAGAAAAAATTCTTTGTAACTTGGTCTCTGCCTGTTTATCCAGCCTATCTCTCATAAGTAAATCTTTGCTTTCTAGTCTCTAAAATAGCAATGTGGAGTGTTCTAGTGGTGCAACCGTTAGACAAGTGTCATTATTGTTGTAATGACTCTTCGCTATACATTTAGTTTTTCAGAAGTTATAAATCGCAAAGACGCTATATGCCCATTTTCCTGTATGCAGCAACTGGTGGATTTAAACTACCTGTCTTTGAGTTGGCAGCACAACTCCTTACTTACTGATTTCCCAATAAGCAAAATAAATAGAGACCTACTTGCAGTATATACTTACTAATCTGTAGTAAGCAATTTCACATTTTTTCACACCAAAATTTCTCCCTCTAGGCTGGCTGACATCTGTCTTGGTCACAACTCAAACTCTATGTAGATTTACTTGTTCTTACTTCATAATCTGTAGTGAACAGATTCACATGTTTTCGGGACATCTTTGTGATTAATTTGTTCACCACAGATTGGAAGGTAAGCACAAGTAAGCTTGCATTTACCCTGCTTGAGTATTCTGCTTCTGGGTTAAGTGTGGCTGCTGCTGCCTATAAAATCACAAGTTCAAACCCAACCCTTGCATCATGGGAGAAAGACACAGCAGTCTGAGTCCTTAAAGGTTACAATCTTAGAAGCATTACAAGGTAGTTCTATTCTATCATATAGGAATGTACGGCATCAGAATCAACTTGATGGCATATGGTACGGTAGTACATCAATGTTAAAAATATATAAAATGCAGAAACATATATAATTTAAAAGTTCATAGCACTGAAAAATCCAGGTAACTCATAATACCTTTGACAGAGTGCAATCTTAGCATTTTTTTGTTGTTGTTGCTAGCTAGCCCGGACTCAAATCTGATCCTTTATGGTTTCTGAGTCTATAGAATTGCCTATCTTTCTCCCTTGGAACTACTGTTGAATTTTAACTGCATGAGAGGTGTTGCTTTGGGGTTAACTGTGCATTTCCTTACAGACTACACCACTAGAGTTCCCCCATACTAGTATCAGTGGGAAATATTGTCTTTATTCTTCCCAGACTGATTTCTGACCTCTTAGTTTTCAGCTTTTACAGGTCTTACATTATTGTAATTTTTTATGTCATGCTAGACACAATTTGGATGTTTCACTGATACACATTCCTAGGAGTTTCGGCCTACATATGTGTCCCAGATATCCGTGTTATAGTTCAACCACAGTGCCTTTGCACATGTTCTTCTTTCTTCTTGTAGTACACTTATTTGACAAACTTCTACTCATTTTTAAAAGCCAGCACAAATATCACCTCTTTTAGAAATCCACTGTTGGTGGGAGTGTAAAATGGTGCAACCCCTGTGGAAAGCAGTATGGCGCTTTCTCAAAAAGTTGCAAATAGAGATACCATTTGACCCAGC
>NW_006399862.1:8924002-8927000 GCF_000299155.1 Elephantulus edwardii
ATAATAATAGTAATTTTAAGTGAAGGAAACCCCACAATGTATATGAGTGAAACACAGTGTAAAGGAATTATATGAAACTAATAAAGATAGTTTAACCACCCCTCCAAAAAAAAAAAAAGGAAATCCTTTTCTAACTCACTGAAAATGTTATTAGACTGTTTTCTTTGTTAAGCTCTATTTTGTGCCTACTTATTATCTTTATTATCCTCTATACAAGAATGGGCAATCTTCTCCTATGTGATTAACTGCCCCTGAAAACCTGCTATAGGGTCATCTATGAGTCGGTTCTGATTCAATGACACAACAGCAACAACAACAACAACAACAATAGCATTGTATTGGTAACTAGATATGATTTATTCACAGGTTTGTATTCTATTCTGCACTGTTTTTAGGGCAGGCTTATTCACTTATCATTTCAGAGACAGAGTACAATGTTATAATCATTGTGCAATGAGTGAATGAAATACCAATGTTGGATGTTATTGTAATGTGTGGTCAAGTTGCCTGCGACTCGTAATGACCCTATGTACAGGAGCCCTAAACTCCATCTTATCCTGTGCCAATCTCACTATGTCTGACACACCCACCCCCTTTACCCCAGTCATGGAATCAATTGAGGCTCTTCCTCTCCTGCATTGTCCCTCCAACCTCCCAAGCACGACGTCCCTCTGCAAGGACTGTTCCCTCCTTGCAACATGCCCAAAATATGTCAGAAAAAGTTTCAGAACACTTGCCTCCAAGGAGCAGTCTGGCTTCACCTCTTCAGGACAGCCTTGTCATTTTCTTAGCAGTCCATGGCATATTCAATACTCTTCTCCAACACCATAGCTCAAAGGCATCAGTTCTCCTTCGATCATCCCTAGTCATTGTCCAGCTCTCCAATGCATAGCAAGTGATTGCAAAGACCATGGTGTGTATCAGGTGCACCTTAGTCTCCAGACTGACATTGTTGCACTTCAGTACTTTAGAGAGGTTTCTAACCGCAGACTTTCCCATTGCAATACATCTTTTAACTTCCTGGCTGCTGGTGCCAAGAGTTTTGACTGTGGAGCCAAGCAAACCAAAACTGTGAACAATCTCAGTCTCTTCACCATCCATCATGATGCTGCCTATTGACCCAGTGGTGAGAATCTTTGTTTTCTTGACATTGAGCCTCAATCCACACTGAAGACTGTAGTTTCCTGACCTTTCATAGCAAGTGCTTCAGGTCTGCCTCAGTTTCAGCAAGCAGGATTGTGTCATCTGCACAACACAGATTGTTGATGAGTCTTCATCCAAGCCCAGTCTCCGGATAATATGTTCTGCATAAAGATTGAAAAGGTGTGGAAATAGGACACATCCCTGGCGTACACCTTTCCAAATTTTGAACTATAAAGTGTTTCCTTGCTCTGTTCTAACGACTGCCTCCTGGTCCAAATATAAGTTTCACATGTTGAATGTAGATTATATTTTTTAATCACCATATAATTCTTGGAAGCAAGAGTGGCATCCAATTTGTAAACAACATGCTTCTTGAAACTCTATGAATTTTGAGAAACAATAGTTATAGAAAGCTTCAAGTCTTTTGTTCTTAGGGTCACTGTAAGTCATGCTCAACTCCATGGCAATCAACAACAACAACATTTAACTTGGTACGAGCAGCCAAGAAATTAAAAGATTACTTTCATTGGCAAAGTCTGCTGTCAGAGACCTCTCTAAAGTACTAAATAGCAACAATGTCAATATTGATACCATTATGTACCTGATCCAGTTCATAGTTTATGCAATTACTTGCTATGCATCAGAAAGCTGGACAATGACTAGGGATGATTGAAAGAGAATCGATGCCTTTGAGCTGTGGTGCTGGAGAAGAGTATTGAATATACCATGGATTGCCAGGAGAACAAACATCTTCATCTTGGGGAGAGTGAGATCTGGAGAGGGTGAGGCTGCTTCATGAAGGCAAGATTCTGAAACTTTGTCTGACACACTGTGAACATGTTGCAAGGAGGGACCAGTCCTTGGAGAGGGACGTCATACTTGGGAGGTTGGAAGGACAATGTAGGAGAGGAAGACCCTCGATAAGATGGATTGATTTAGAGATTGGGGAAATGGGAGTAGGTGTGTCAGAGACAATAAGATTAACAAAGGATAAACCAGAGTTTAGGGTTGTTGTACATAGTGTTGCTATGAGTGCAGGCGACACAACGGTACATAACAGCAACAACATAACGTTAAAAGACCTTAACACAAACTTGATAAAAAGATTTACTGAGACAATCAAAGGATTTTTTCATTTTTTTATTGCTTCATTTCTTTATTAAACAGAGCCAGAAGCAAAAGAAAATAACTGGGAAGTAAAGAAAAGAGGGGAAGGTCAGTGATTTTGAAACCTTTCTGCACACTGATTTTCTAGGTGTTTCTGAGACAATTGTATTTTTTTTAAATTTAAACTAAAAACAGTATGTGAGCATATTCAAACTTGGATGCTTCATTTCTTGAATAGGTTATTTCTTCAAGAAAAGTTCTTTGTTCACAAAATCTCCTCAGATGCCTAATGAGGGGTGAAGCTTTAACCCATGTATAGTTTTATTGAATCTATTTCTCCATGTTAAGTCTATTTCCTTATGCTTTCAGAAGAAGCTATTAGAGAAAGCTAGGTATGTAGCATGTGTATTGGCAGAGTAACTTTGGAAAATGTGAAAAGGTTACTTTTATCATTTTCATTTATTTAAAAATTTAAGGACTTTGAAAACTGTTCAAGTTCTGACAAGGTGCAAAAAAGCAAAAATATGACAAGTGTCAATGTGTCAAATTTACCCTGAGTAAAGCTAAAGTGAAACCTATACTTGAACCAGGAGGCAGTCGTCAGAACAGAGCAAGGGAACACTGCATGGTTCAAAATTGGGAAGGGCGTACGCCAGCGATGCATCCTATCTCCATACCTTTTCAACCTATATGCAGAACAGATTATCCGGGAGGCTGGGCTCTATGAGGAGAAATGTGGGGTCAAGAT
>NW_006399862.1:8927685-8928734 GCF_000299155.1 Elephantulus edwardii
GTCAGAGACAGTGCGATTGGCACAGGACAGAGCAGAGTTTAGGGCTGTTGTACATAGGGTCGCTATGAGTCGCAAGCGACTCGACGGCACATAACAAGAACAACAACAACAAATTACCAAAGATCAGCTTAAAATACTGTAAACTGGCCAAAGAAGCTGCAATAGGTTAACTGGATTCTGTTCCTCTTAGTAAGACCAGATAAAATGAGATCTCTATATGTAAATAAACAAGGAAATATTATAGCAATGCACTCATCTCTGTAACTTAGTCTTATTTCTTTCAATGTATGTCATACACACAAGAACACATATACATACATACATACATACATACATACATACACACATACATATGTCAGTATATACATGTATATGGAGCTCTGCTGGTATAGTTTGTAATGAGTTGCACTGCTAACCCAAAGATTCATATCTACCAGCTGCTCCAAGGCAGAAAGATGGTCAGCTTCCTACTAGTATGATTTATACCCTCAGAAACCTTAGGGAGGATCCCTATGTGTCAGAACCAATTCTACAGCAGTGTGTTGGGAGGGATGTGTGTAAGAGAGAGAGAGAAGTACATTTGTCAACTGGGCTGTATTTCTGTATAGCTATTATTCCCATGGACTAAAAGTTTTTCAGATATCTGAGAAGAGTGAACTTGGAAAATAAAAATTATTGGCCTTAAATTATTACTTTTCAAAGAGAAGAGTGAATTGGGGGGAAGGGGTGGTCAGGGAGAAAAGTGCAACAATGAATGAATGGAAACCCTAAGTCTCTGTAAACTTTTATTAAAATTAATTAAAAATATGTTATAATTAAAATTAACTTGTTTTTGTTGTTGTTGTTATGTGCAGTCGAGTCGTTTTCGACTCATAGCGACCCTATGCACAACAGCCCTAAACCCTGCTCTATCCTGCGCCAACCGCACTGCCTCTGACACACCCATTCCGATTGCCTCAGTCACCGAATCAATCCATCTCATAGAGGGTCTTCCCCTCCTGCACTGTCCCTCCACCCTCCCAAGCATGACGTCCCTATCCGAGGATCCG
>NW_006399862.1:8929799-8938016 GCF_000299155.1 Elephantulus edwardii
TTTTGGATAATCTTCAGTAGAATCTTGCTTGCATGTGAAATCAATGACACTGTTCTGTAGTTTCCACACTCAGTTGGGTCACCTTTCTTTGGAAGATTAAGTAAAATTAAAAATATTTAGTGATCTTCAAAATGAAACATAATCAATAGTCAATTTATAGTCATAAAAATTTTTTTATATTTGTTAACTATTTGTAGATTAAATTTTTGCCAAGAATTTAGAATATGGAGCTGGATAATGTCTAAAGATGACAGGAGATCAATCGATGCTTTTGAGTTATAATGTGGGAGAAGAGTATTAAGCATACCATGAGATTTTGATGCTGGAAAGGATGAAACCAAGTTGCCCCTTGGAGGCAAGGATTTGGAAACTGTCTCATATACTCCAGGCATACTATCAGGATGGACGAGTGCTTAGAGAAGGACATCATTGTTGGAAGGATAGAGGGGAAGAGAGGATAGAGAGGAAGACCCTGGATGAAATGAATTGACATAGGGACTATGGCAATGGGGGTAGGTGTGACAGAGACAGTGAAATTGGCTCAAGATAGAGCAGGGTTCAGAGCTATCTCTCATAAGGTCACTATGAGTTGTAGTCAACTTGATGGCATATAACAACAACATGGTGATTGTGAAATAATTGATGGCCATAAATCTGATGTTCGTCATACCCAAGAAGTTTTATAAACAATATTATAAAAATGACTCCATTTTTTTATAACAAAAATAATATTTACTATGGGATGTAGGGACATTTAATAACATATGAAATGTTGTCTTGGGATCTATAGTAGTTTTAATGATTATAATTTTAACATCCAGATGTTGACAACAGGAATTTTCGTTACAACAAGCTCAGGTGAATTTAACTTCTCATCGTCCATAAGGATGTCCCATTTACCTGTGTTGTTGTTAGGTGCAATTTAGTGAGCTCTAATTTATAGCAATACATGGCCTTATCTATTACATGCCTGAAGTATGTACAAGGAAGTTTCCACATCTTTGTACTAAGGATCGTTCTGGTTTCACTTCCTCCAACAAATATTTAATAAAAAATATCAATGTACCTTGATTCAGGTACATTTTAGCTTTCAAAACGGCATCCTTGTTCTTCAGTACTTTAAAGAATTCCTTGGTGGCAGATTTTCCCAATGCAATATATGCTTTTATTTCTCCCCACCTCCACTCTGCCTCCCTCATGGTTGTGGTGTTTACTAAGGAAGTCCAAAGGCTAGCATTTAGATTGGCAGCAGTAGACACTCAGTCAAGGTTCTTAACTGATGATGGTTCCAGAGGTGTTGACTACAGATCCAAGTAAAATGAAATCCTTCACAACTTCAAACTTTTCTCTGTTTATTGTGATATTACCAATTCTGAGCATTTTGTTTTCTTTATCTGATGTATCTATCTGTCCAAAATTAGGTTCTTTGCTATTGTAAATAATGCAGCGATAAAAGTGGGTGTTTGGATGGCAGTTTTGGTATCTTTATGATATATTCCCAGTAGAGCAATTTCCGGGTCAAATGGTATTTCTATTTCCAACTTTCTGAGAAAGCACCAAACAGCCTTCCATAGTGGTTGTATGATTTTACACTCCCATATCAAGAGCCCATCAACAAATAAATGGATAGAAAAACTATAGCATATTTATACAATGGGATACTATGCAGCACTGAAAAACAAGGAACTTTTAAAACATTACACGACATGAGGGTCTCTGGAAC
This sequence comes from Elephantulus edwardii, assembly GCF_000299155.1. Lineage (NCBI taxonomy): Eukaryota > Metazoa > Chordata > Mammalia > Macroscelidea > Macroscelididae > Elephantulus > Elephantulus edwardii. The sequence continues at coordinate 8,931,523 of NW_006399862.1, forward strand.
ACATCATGTTTAGTGAAATATCTCAGTCACTAAAGGACAAATATTGCATAGCACCACTGTTCTAAAGCAGGTCTCACCCAGGGGGTTGGGAAAAGAATAATAGAAAAGTGGATAGACAATGATCAGTGAATTGGAATAGGTGAAAGAAAGAACTGTCTAAAATGAATATATGATTAAGCATTATACATATAATAGCAGCTCAGAATAAGAGATATATCATTGCAAAGAGGACTGGGGAGAAGGTATGGGAGGGAAGGAGGTAATTGTGCAACAATGAGTGAATATGTAGGAAAAAAAGAGTGAACTGGGAAAGGGGGAAAGGAAGACAAGGGGGCAAAATGTGCAAAAATGAATGTATGAAAGTCTAACTTCTCTGTAAATGTTCATTAAAATCGCAATGTAAATGAAATTTTATTTAAAAAACTCACAAAATTAAATTCTTTTTGTTTTGAGGAAGAGACTCTTAAGGCACTAATTTTTCTTAGTAGATTTTTTTCTACTTCCCTTTTTTATTTTTGTTAGTTATTTATGTGGCTTAATATTTTTTTGTAAAAATATGTATTTTTTTCTTGTAGTGAAATAATATTTAGCCTATTTTTCTTTAAATATTTCTTTCTTATAGAGAGAAATAAAGATCATACTACATCAATTTTGAATGTTTCTAATTTCATCTCTTCCTGGGTGAGTTCCTGGTGTTCCATTCACATGAAGGTTAAGTGTTCTTCTGCTGACTGAGACATTGACATTTGGATCTGACCAGCTACTCTGTGGGAACAAGAAATGGCAGAAGTGAAAGTTCACTTCTATAAAGACTACACTCTTGGAAAACATGGGAGGTGGCTCTAATCTGTTCCATAAGGATACTGAGTCTGAATTAACTAGAAGGGCAATGGGTGTGTGGGTGAGTTCAAGTGCTCAAGTCTTGACGTGCTTTTCTTGAGAGATTCATGACTTCATTGTGGTTATTCAGGACAGCTCGTAGGAGTTTGTTTCCCCTTGCTTTTTTAGTTATCTCTCTTTGCAAATAAGTTTTTAAGAGACATTAACGCAGGTTATACACATGGATTTCACCTGATGGTATGCATAGGAATCAGATCGATTATATCTGTGGAAAAAACCGCTAAAGAAGCTCAATATCAGCTGTGAAAATTAGGCCAGGAGCTGATTGTGGAACAGACCACCAACTACTCATGTGCAAGTTCAAGCTAAAGCTGAGGAAAATTAAACCGAATCCACAGGAGCCAAAATATGAATTTCATTCCATTTCATTCCACCTGAATTTCAGAATCATCTCAGGAAACATATTTGAGACCTTGAACACTAATGAGCTAAGACCAGATGAGTTGTGGGAGGATGTTAAATGTATCACCCAGGAAGAGTGCAAACGGTCATTAAAAAGACAGAAAAGGAAGAAAAGACCAAAATGGATGTCAGAAGAAACTCTGAAGATTGCACTGCAACGTAAGGAGGCCAAAGCACAAGAAAGAATCCAAGGCACTAAAGAGCTGAACAGAAGATTCCAAAAGGCAGCACGGAATGACAAAGCAAATTATTACAATGAAATGTGCAAGGAGCTAGAGTCAGAATATCAAAAGGGCCAAATTCGCTCAGCATTTCTTAAGCTCAAGGAACTGAAGAACAAATTCAAAACTCGAGTTGCTATAATCAAGTATGCTTTAGGCAGAATGTTAAATGATCCAGGAGGTGTCAAAAGAAAATGGAAGGAATATACTGAGTCATTGTATCGAAAGGAATTGGCAGATACAGAAGAATTTAATGAAATAACATTAGAGCAAGAGCCTACAGTGATGAAGGAAGAAGTTCAAGCTGCTTTGAAGGAAATAGCAAAAAATAAGGCCCCGGAATGGACGGTCTACCAATTGACATATTTCAGCTAACAGATGCTGCCCTGGATGTGCTCACCAAGTTGTGACAAGAAATCTGGAGAACAACCACTTGGCCAACAGACTGGAAGAGATCTATATTTGTTCCCATCCCAAAGAAGGGTGACCCAACTGAGTGTGGAAACTACAGAACAATATCATTAATTTCACATGCAAGCAAGATTCTACTGAAGATTATCCAAAAACGACTGGAACAGTACAGCAACAGAGAACTGCTGGAAGTCCAGACTGGGCTTAGAAGGGGTCGTGGTACTAGGGATATTGTAGCTGATGTTAGATGGATTTTAGCTGAAAGCAGAGAATACCAGAAGAATGTCTATGTATGTTTCATTGATTATGCAAAAGCATTTGACTGCGTGGATCATAACAAACTGTGGCTGACACTGAGAAGAATGGGAATCCCAGAACATTTAATCATGCTAATGCGAAACCTGTACTTGGACTAAGAGGCAGTCGTCAGAACAAGGCAGGGCAACACTGCATGGGTCAAAATTGAGAAGAGTGTACACCAGGGATGTGTCCTATCTCCATACCTTTTCAACCTGTATGCAGAACAGATTATCTGAGAGGCTGTGCTCTATGAGGAGAAGCGTGGCGTTAGGATTGGTGGAAGATCTATCAACAATCTGCGTTATTCAGATGACACAACCTTGCTCGCTGAAACTGAGGAGGACCTCATGCACTTACTGCAGAGGGTTAAGGACTGCAGCCTTCAGTATGGACTGAGGCTTAATGTCAAGAAGACAAACATTCTCACCACTGGACCAATCAGTAGCATCAGGATGGATGGCGAAGAGATTGTTCACAGCTTCAGTTTGCTCGGCTCCATGGTCAACACTCTTGGCACCAGAAGCCAGGAAATCAAAAAAGGTATTGCGATGGGAAAGTCTGCTGTTAGGGACCTGTCTAAAGTACTTAGGAGCAGCAGTGTCTCTCTGGAGACTAAGGTCTGCCTGATACAGGCCAAGGTCTTTGCAATCACTTGTTATGCATCAGAAAGTTGGACAATGACTAGGAAGGATAGAAGGAGAATTGACGCCTTTGAGCTGTGGTGCTTTAAAAGAGTATTGAATGTTCCATAGACTGCCAAAAAAACAAACAGATCCATCCTAGCGAGGGTTAAACCAGGCTACTCCTTGGAGGCAAGGATTCTGGGGCTTCGTCTGACATAGTTTGGACATGTTTGAAGGAGAGACAGGTCCTCGGAGAGGGACATCATGCTTGGTAGGATAGAAGGACAGCGCCGGAGGGGATCAATCCACCTCTATGAGGTGGATTGATTCAGTGACTGGGGTAATCGGTATGGGTGTGTCAGAGGCAATGCGATTGGCACAGGATAGAGCAGGGTGTAGGACTGTTTTACACAGGGTCACTATGAGTCACAAATGACTCGAAGGCACATAACAACAACAACAACCTCTCTGCTAGTGGGTCTATTTTTCCTGTTGTAGACCAGTTTCGTTTAGCTATCTTTAGATTCCCTTCTTTACGTTTATTTTTGTAAAAACACAGAGATTTATGGAACCCTGTAGCTGTTTTCCAGTTACTGTCTTTCAGGATGCATTGATTGATTGCATAGCACCCATTGTTTAGAGAGAATATATGATACGGGAAATAACTCAAGACTTAAAAGTCAGAATATAATACAAGCTCTGCCTATCACTCACTGACTGAAAGTCAAGCCCTCAATAAATGGAATTAATGACACTTGATATGCCGTTGAGCTGATATGTCAGTCCTTCTCCCTGGACTATCTATCCTCCTCAGTCTATCTGGAAAAATCCAATTATACCTTCAATACCCAGTTCATAAGTCAGCCCCTGCAGGGAGTCTTACAGACCCTGCTAGATAGAACCCATCATTCTCTGCTCTGTGCCTCATGCTTACTGCCACTCATTATGATGCAATTTATTTATTTTCATGGCAGTCTCTGACCTATTACAAGAGTAAAATGAGGTATTGTTCATAAGAGTACATCGTGAAGCATAAGGTTCTGATAGATATTGTTTTAGGAGCTATTGTAAAATTTTACCAAATTTTGGTTCTTGTCCTCAGTAAGCTCAACAAGCTTTTGGTTGTACAAGTATCTCTGGTGGCCTAGTGGTAAGAAGCTATTCTGCAATCCCAAAAACATGCAGTTCAATCCACCAGCTTCTCCATGGGAGAAAGATGAGCAGTCGCCTCCCATGTAATACATAGCCTCAGAAAACACTCTAGAGGATCAGTTATGAGTCTGTTGAGTCTCAACAGCAATGATTTTGTGAACTGAGACTAGACTAAGGATTTCTGTTGTGACATAATACAATAGACTCGTTAGCACACAATAACAACAAAAACAGTATGGTCATTCATTAAAAAAATACTTATTGGTGACACTCATTAGCTCTCAAACACAGAATTGCATGACTTCAATTAAAACAAACCTGTGTTGGATGAAGTGCAGCCACAGTGTTCATTAGCAGCAAAGATGATGAAACTTCATCATATATACTTTGGTGATGTTGTCAGAAAGGGACAATCCCTGCAAAGAACATTATTCTTGGAAATGTAGAGGATCAGAGAAAAAGAGGACTACAACAATAGCCTTCAATACAACAAAGACTGTGAAGATGTTGCAAGAACAGATAAGGTTTTGATCTATTCCTCTGGTGGCCTAGTGCTAAGAAGCTGCCCTGCAATCCCAAAGGCATGTGGTTCAAATTCACCAGCTGCTCCACAGAAGAAAGATAGACAATCTCCTCCTATGCAATTAACTGCCTCTGAAAACCCACTGGAGGGTCAACTCTGGGTTGGTTCTGACTTGACAGTACACGACAACTTATATAAGTCAACTCGACAGGAAATGCTAGCAGGAACAACAACAATGTATCAGGAGCTGTGCTGAAGCCTGCTAGGTCTACACTGTTTAGCAGGATACATCTTGTCCCTACCATTAAGTTGCTTAATAATTCCTTTATAATGCTTAATAGTTCAATTATAATAGTCTAACTTTCATAATATTTACTGGATAATCTAAAGTTTTTTAATATTCAAGAATCTTCGTGATCAGCTCTGACCAACCTTAGTCTTTTTCCTGCTAAAGCCTTTAGAAGTTGTATTTTCAAGTAATTTCAGTGTCTTTTGGGGGCTCAGAATTCACTACGCTATGTTTGGAATGCACCCTTTCTTTATCTCCCCCTGGGAAACACTTACTGCAATCTGCACACTTCCTGGTAAACTGCTTTCTCTGTGTCTACATAATAGCATGTACACACCTCCAATGGAGCATTTCCCCATCTTGTATATAATGAATGCCTTATTAATGCCACATTACAGAAATAACACCTTATTCATGCTACATCTTTATCACTTAACACTGTGATGAAAAGGCAGTATTTGTCAATACTGGTTGCCCATTACAAACATACCACAGACCAGGTCTCACCCTCATATATAAAAAACCAAAACAGTTCCTATTCATGGCAGCCATTCGTCTAGTTTCTGAAGCTATAAATCTTTGTCAGAGGAGACTGCTGCACTTTCTCCTGAGGAGTCACTGATGAGTTTAAACCACTGACTTTTCTACTAGCAGCCTCACGTGTAATAAATTCCATCAACAAATCACCTTCATCTGTTCTTGTTGTTATTGTTGTTGTTATGTGTCATTGAGTTGCCTGAAACTCATACCAACCCTAAATCATTGTCCAACTCCCTGAGACAGTATCAACAAGTAATTGTGAAGACCATGGACTGAATTAGGCTCACCTTACTCTCCAGACTGACGTTGTTGTTTTTCACCACTCTGGAGAGGTCCTTGACAGCAGATTTTCCCAATGAAATTTGTCACCCTTATATATTATCATTTAATTAATCAAGGATTGGCCCTAGACATTGTGTTTTCTAAAAGCTTCCCTAGGAGATCCTTGAGAAAAGTCTTGAGAGTTAAGATCACTGGCATGCTCTTATTTTTGTTGGGTGCCATTGAGTCGAATATGGCCCATAGTAATTTTATAAACAATAGACCTAAGTCCTGTCTTACCCAGTGCCATCCGTATCAGCTCTGATAACTTGTTCTCTCTGTGGCAATCACTGTGGCAATTCATGGAGTCTTCCTTTCTTTTGCTAATCTTCCACTTTTCCATGTATGATGTCACTTTCCAAGGAATTGTCTCCAGGGAGCATTCTGGCTGTATTTCTCCCAAGACATATCTATTTGTTCTTTTGGCAGCCGATGTGATATACAGCAATTTTCTACAAAACACCAACTCAAAGGCATTAGTAAAAAGTCAAAATCTTGTTATTACTGAAAACTGTAAATGTATGAAATGCATAAAGAAAAATTTTTAAACAAGTGACAAAGATTGAAGGTAAACATTAATCGCAATGAAATAAGCCACATAATTTTCAGTTACAAGGAGAATTTACTGAAGATTATCCAAAAACGACTGAAACTGCACATCAGCAGAGAACTACCAGGCGTCCAGGCTGGGTTTAGAAGGGGTCATGGTACTAGGAATATTGTAGCTGATGTTAGATGGATCTTAGCTGAAAGCAGAGAATACCAGAGGAATGTCTATCTGTGTTTCATTTACTATACAAAGGCATTTGACT
>NW_006399862.1:8942651-8946745 GCF_000299155.1 Elephantulus edwardii
GAAATACTCTTCTCCAGCACCACAGCTCAAAGACGTCAATTCTCCTTCTATCCTCCCTAGTCATTGTCCAACTTTCTGATGCATAACAAGTGATTGTGAAGACCATGGCCTGTATCAGGCACACCTTAATCTCCAGAGAGACACCGTTGCTCTTGAGTACTTTAGAGAGGTCCCTAACAGCAGACTTTCCCATTGTAATACTTTTTTAATTTCCTGGCTACTGGTGCCAAGAGTGTTGACTGTGGAGCCAAGCAAACTGAAACTGTGAACAATCTCAATCCATCCTGAAGGCTGCAGTCCTTGACCCTCTGCAGAAAGTGCATGAGATCCTCCTACACACAATTTTTCCTGTATTTCTCAATACACATCTGGCCATCATTGTCAAGGGATCAAGTACACTTAGTTGGACCAATGCTTTTGAGAATAACAGAACTTTGAGAATAAGCCAAGGAGATATTGATAGTTCTTCAGGGGAGAAAGCAGTATAGGATATAGCTGCAATAAGAATGACAAATGTTTAGTAGGTGCCAGAGAAGACTATTGAACATGACATGGACTGCCAAAAGAACAAACATATCTGTCCTAGAGCGGTTAAAACCAGGCTGCTCCTGCCTCAGGCAAGGATTTTGAAGCTCCGTCTCACATACTTCGCTCATGTTGTCAGGAGGGAGAAGGACATCATGCTTGGAAAGTGGAGGGACAGCACAAGAGAGGAAGACCCAGGATGAAATGAATTGACACAGTAACTGAGAAAATGCGAATAGGTGTGTTGGAGTCAGTGAGACTGGCTCCAGTAGGGCAGGTTTCAGAGCTATGTTACATAGGGTTGCTATGAGTTTGCAGTTGACTCGATGGCACTTAACAACAAGAAGACAGGTGAATCTTCCTCTTATTTTAGAATCTGAATTTTAGCTTTCCCTCAGCTGATTAGAAGTAGGGATTGTCTTAGACAATTTCCCAGGCTGAATGTGCTTTATGTGCTGCTACATGTGCTTCTCCAAGCAAGACATTCAAAGATTCTTAGTGATGCCATCTATTTTGCTTCATTCCAGATAAAGAGATCCACTTCTGCTCCTTGTGTTAAAGCTCTCATCCCCATCTCTATGAAGTGGGACTGTTGAAGTTGTCTGTGCAGTAGATGGTGGGCTCTCATGTTAGGCTGATCAGCTCCTCTGCCTCAAGAGGGATGAAGTAGCCAATCCAATCTGATTGTGTAATTCACAAAAGTACCTATCATTGATTCAGCTCTCTAGTGTTGGGTTGCAATAATTAGATATACTTCTGGAGTCTACGCACTCTTAACCTTGATGAAGAATCTACTGAGATTGATATTTTGGTAAATAGGGCTAAGGCCCCAAATGGAGACAAATATATTAATCTCAAAGTCTCAGGCAGCACTTTAGTCCACCCCACCAGGAAAGCTATGCACATATTCTATTTGCCATTCGTCACTGGCTGCGATCTCATATGATCCAGACATATAGGCATGAGTATATGATATAGTCTTGTACAATAGTGACTAAATCAGTATGTTATTGTAGTTATGTGCCATTGAGTCGCTTGCAACTCATAACGACTCTATGAACAACAGCCCTGAAACCTGCTTTATCTTGTGCCAACTTTACTGTCTCTGACACACCTCCCCTCATTACTCCAGTCACTGAATCAATCCATCCCATCAATGGTATCTCTCTCTTTCTCCTTCCCTCCACCCTCCCAAGCATGATGTCCCTCTCCAAGGACTAGCCCTTCCTTGAAACATGCAAAAAGTATGTCAGATGAAGCCTCAGAATCCTTGACTCCAAGGAGAAGCCGGGCTTCATGTTTTCTAGGACAAACTTGTTTGTTCTCCTAGCAGTCCATTCATTGCATGTTCAAAACTCTTTTCCAGCACCACAGATCAAAGGTATTAATTCTTTTTCTATCATCCTTAGTCATTGTCCAGCTCTCTGATGCATAGCAAGCAATTGAGAAGATTATGGCCTGGATCAGGCACACCTTAGTCTCCAGACTGACATTATTGCTCTTCAGTACTCAGGAGAGGTCCCTGACCGCTGATTTTCCCAATGCAATTCATCTCTTTATTTTCTGTCTGCTGGTACCAAGGATGTGGATTGTGGACTCAAGCAAGCGAAAGTTGTTAACAATCAATCTCTTCACCATTTATCATGATACTGCAGATTGGCTCAGTGGTGAGAATCTTTGTTTTCTTGATGTTGAGCCTTAATCTATATTGAAGGCTACAGTCCTTGATCTTCTGTAGCAAGTGCTCAGGTCCTCTTCATTTTCAGCAAGCAAGGTTGTATCATCTGCATAACGCAGGTTGTTGATTAATCTTCCTCCAATCCTGAAGTCACATTCCTCCTCATACAGCCCAGACTTCTGGATAATCTGTTCTGCATATAGATTAAAAATGTATGGAGGCAGAATACGTCCCTGGTGTACACCTTTCCCAATTTTGAACCACGCAGTGTCTCCTTTCTCTGGTCTGAAAACTGCCTCCTGGCCCAATCATAGGTTTCACATAAGCACAATCAAATGTCCTAGGAATCCCATTCTTCTCAGAGTTAGCCACAGTTTGTTATGATCCTAACAGTCAAATGCCTTTGCATAGTCAAAGAAAAACAGATAGTCATTCCTCTGGTACTCTCTGCTTTCAGCCAAGATCCCTAGTACCATGGCCTCTTGTGAACCCAGCCTGAACATCTGGTGGTTCTCTGTTCATGTACTGCTTCAGTCTTTTTGGATAATTTTTAGCAGAATTTATCTTGCATGTGATATTAATGATATTATTCAATAATTTCTGCACTCTATCATATCACCTTTCTTTGGTACGGGAACAAATATAGATCTCTTCCAGTTAGTCGGCCAGAGGGTTGTCCTCCAGATTTTTTGGCACAACTTAGTGAGCACATTCAGGGCAGTGTCTGTCACTGTTACGTCAGTTTCTTTGGCTATTAATCAACTAATATGTACATTATTATGGCTGCTTTTCTGGTAAATCCAATAGGCAGCTACTCCTTCTAGGTACATTGTTTTAACTTGTGCTATAGACTCTGATTTTTTGGCTTCCCCTGTGAGGAAAGAGGTGAATGGCTCCTATTACTTGGAAAAAAGAGTTAGTTTAGCCTCTTGGCTTTGGAGTTGATCAAAGATATTCTGTAATAGGGTTTTCCAACACAGGTCCTTGCCCATTACTGTCCACTGTTTGTTTTGCTACTGGCCAATACTATGGTTCCTAGCAATATATAGGTCTTATCTGACCAGGTAATCCTAGGAATTTTGTTAATGTTTGAGCCCTTTTACCTTTTGGAAGTTCACTATCCATCTTCTCTTTATAGATGAGTGATGGTGATTAGGCATCTGAAAAATCTACAATAGTTCTCTTCAGCAGTTAACATGATGTCATCAATGTATTGAAAGCAGCAGGCAATAGTAGAGAAAGGAAAGTTAGATCTCCACCAACAATCTCATGTCTTTGGTTTCCAACAGGGGCATTATATTCAGGAGGGAAAAATATGTAGGGTTGCACATATTCCCCTTAAGTTCTCCATATTAAATCCATACTCATATGCTAAAAACAATTTAGTTTCTTCACAGACCACACATTGTGGTTTTCCTATAAGAGACTTAGCATTTCAAGTCTAAAATAATTTGTTGATTTCGGTATGTCCTCTGTTTACCACTGTTCATGGTGGGGGCAGATCACTGGATTCTATGCTACATTATCCTCTGGACTGCTTTAATTGCTCTGACTTATGGTTAGAATTCTGCCAAAATCATTGTTGTTGTGTGGTGTTGAACGACTCATAGTTATCCTATGAAAAATGGATCCTTGTCCTGTCCTGTGCCATGCTCATTATCTTTAATAGATATGTTGCTGTTCTTGTTGTTATGTGCCATCGAGTCACTTGCGACTCATAACGACCCTATGTACAAGAGCTCTAAATGCTGTTCTATCCTGTGCCAACCTAGCCATCTCAAACGCACTTATTCCCATCGCTCCAGTCACAGAATCGATCCATCTCACCAAAGGTCTTCCTCTCCTTCACTTCCCCTCCACTTTGCCAAACATGATGTCCCTTTCCAAGGAC
>NW_006399862.1:8947130-8949102 GCF_000299155.1 Elephantulus edwardii
GCTTGGGAGGGTGGAGGGACAGCGCAGGAGGGGAAGGCCTTCTATGAGGTGGATTGATTCAGTGACTGGGATAATCGGGATGGGAGTGTCAGAGACACAGGACACAGGACACAAGACATTGGCACAGGACAGAGCAGAGTTTAGGGCTGTTGTAAATAGTGTCGCTATGAGTCACAAGTGACTCGACGGCACATAACAACAACAACATGTACATCTCAGTTGCTGAAATTTGGAACAAAGGGACAATATGAGAGGTATCAGACAGTCATAGCTATTGTCCTACACCAGTCATTCACCTATGGCCACAGAATCTGAACTGATCATTCATTGAGCTACCAAGGATCTTAATCCCATGGGAGGAGATTAGAGAGGAGATTTCCTCTCATTATCTTGAGCTGCTGCTTTGTTTTGGGGTTAGCAGTGTACATCTGTTGCTATATGTCATCAAATCGCCTGTAACTCTCAGAGACCACTCTGAAACCTGCCCTATTCTGAGCCAGTCTCACTGACTCTGACACACTGAATCAATCCATCTCATTTGGGATCTTCATCTCTTGTGTGATCCCTCCATTCTTCCAAGCATGATGTCCTTCTCCAGGGACCAAGGACCTCCTGGCCACATACCCAAAGTACGTGAGATGGAGCTTCAAAATTCTAGCCTACAAGGAGAAATTTGGTTTCACCCTCTCCAAGACAAACATTTGTTTTCTTGGCAGTCCGTGGTATGTTCAAGACTCTTTTTAGCACCACAACTCACAGACATCAATTCTTCTACTGTCATCCTTAGTCAATTGTCCAGCTCTCTGATATATACCAAAGTAATTACAAAGATTGTGGTCTGGATAAGGCACACCTTAATCTCTAGACTGACATCATTGCTTCTCAGTACTCTAGAGAGGTCTCTGACAACAGATTTTCCCAGTGCAACTGTCTTTTGATTTCCTGACTGCTGGTGTCAAGAGTGTTGATTGTGGAGCCAAGCAATTAAAAACAACCTCAATCTCTTCTCCATCTATCATGGTGAGAATCTTTGTTTTCTTGATGTTGAGCTTCAATCCATATTGAAAACTACAGCCCTTGAACTTCTGCAACAGGTACTTCAGGTCCTTCTCAGTTTCTGCAAAGCAACGTTGTTTCATCTGCATAATACAGATTGTTGATGAGTCTTCCTTTGATCCTGATGTCATGTTCATCCTCATCAAGTCAAGTACAGCTCATAGTGACCACATGAATGCAGATCTGAACCCTGCCCTGTCCTGTGTCATCCTCATATTGTCTGACACACTTGAGCCCACACTGTCAATTCACCTGGTTGAGGGTCTTCCTCCCTTTTGTTATCCCTTTACTTTCCCAAATGTGATATGCCTCTGTAAGAAATAGTCTTTCCTAGCAACATGCCCAAAACAGGAGACAAAGCTATATCATCTTTATCTCCAAAGAGCACACTGGCTGACCTTCTCTAAGACATATCTATTTGCTCTTTTGGAAGTCTATGAGATATCCAGAACTCTTCCCAGACCGTTCTTTAAAGTCATCAATTTTTCCTGTTATCCTTCGTCATTATCTTGCTCTCAGCAGTACAGCAAATGACTGAAAAGGCCCATGGACTGAATCAGGCATATCTTAGTCCTCATCCTAACATTATTGCTCCTCAATAGTTTAGAGAAGTCCCTGGTTACAGACTTTTCCAGTGCAATGTATCTCTTGATTGCTGGTATGAGGTAGTAAGGGAATTAAGTAAGCCTAATATTGCAGCTTTGTTCACAATAGCAAGGAGTTGGAAACAACCTAAGTACCCATCAACAAACGAATGGCTAGAGAAGCTGTGGTATATTCGCACAATGGAATACTATGCTGCATTAAAAAACAAGGAATTCATGCAATATTATTCAAAATGGTTTACTCTGGAGAACATTATGCTGAGTGAAATATCCCAGTCACAAAAGGACAAATATTACATGATGCCACTGTT
>NW_006399862.1:8949202-8950928 GCF_000299155.1 Elephantulus edwardii
CTGACATCCATCTTGGTCTTTTCTTCTTTTTCATCCTTTGTAACGATCTTTTGCATTCTTCATGTACGATTTTCTTGATATCCTCCCAGAGCTCATTTGGTCTATGCTCACTGGTGCTCAAGGCCTCAAACCTGTTCCTCAGATTGTTTTGGAATTCGAGTGGGATAGACTGAAGGTCAAATTTTGGTGTCCATGGACTTGATTTAATTTTCCTCAACTTCAGTTTGAACTTGCATATGAGTAGTTGGTGGTCTGTCCCACAATCAGAACCCGGCCTGGTTTTCACTGTTGATATTGAGCTTCTCCACCGAGTCTTTCCACAAATATAATCTATTTGATTCCTATGCATACCATCAGGTGAGACCCATGTGTATAGCCTGCGTTTATGTTTCTTGTAAAAGATATTTGCAATGAAGAAATCATTGAATGTGCAGAACTCTATCATTCTATCTCCAGCTTCATTTCTTTCACCAAGCCCATATTTTCCAGCTACTGAACCTTCTTCTCTGTTCCCAACTTTTGTGTTGATCCCATTATTATTGTCAATGTGTCAATCTGTCTTTAATTCAGTGGAGATACTCATTTCTAGAAGGTAAATTGCCAAGGAAGTGCATTGCAATGCCCTCAGTTTCAGAAATTAAGGATAAATTCTGCCCTTCTGAAAATCAAGAAACCAGTACTCACTGCTTGTCTTTGATCAAAATATTTTGGCATCTATATATGGACCCTTTAGCAGAAGGAAGAATTCAAGATACTAAAGAGTTGAAGAGAAGATTTCAAAAGGCAACACGGGATGACAAAGGAAAATATTACAATGAAATTTGCAAGGAATTGGAGTCAGAAAATCAAAAGGGCTGAACTTGCTCAGCATTTCTTAAGCTCAAGGAACTGAAGAACAAATTCAAACCTTGAGTTGTTATAATCAAGGATGCTCTCAGTAGAATATTAAATTATCTAGGAAGTATTAAAAGAAGATGGAAAGAATATACTGAGTCACTGTATTGAAAGGAATTGGCAGACACAGAAGAATTTCATAAAACAACATATGAGCAAGAGCCTAAGGTGATGAAGGAAGACGTTCAGGCTGCTTTGAAGGAAATAGGGGGAAAAAAGGCCCCAGAAATAGATGGTATACCAGTTGAGATATTTCAGCTAACAAATGCTGCCATGGACATGCTCACCAAGTTGTGCCAAGAGATCTAGAGAACAGCCACTTGGCCAACAGACTGGAAGAGATCTATATTTGTTCCCATTGTGAAGAAGAATGACCCAACAGAGTGTGGAAACTATAGAACGATATCATTGATTTCACATCCGAGCAAGATTCTACTGAATATTATCTTAAAATGACTAGAACAGCACATCAGCTGAGAACTGCCAGAAGTCCAGACTGGGCTTCAAAGGGGTCGTGGTACAAGGGATATTGTAGCTAATGTTAGATGGATCTTGGCTGAAAGCAGAGAATACCAGAGAAATGTGTACCTGTATTTGATTGACTATGCAAAGGCATTTGACTGTGTGGATCATAACAAACGGAGGCAGACTCTGAGAAGAATGGGAATCCCGGAACACTTGATCATGCTAATGAGAAACCTATACTTGGACTATGAGGCAGACATCAGAACGGAGCAAGGGAACACTGCATGGTTCAAAATTGGGAAGGGTGTACGCCAGGGATGTGTTCTGTCTCCATACCTTTTCAACCTGTATGCAGAACAGATTATCT
>NW_006399862.1:8951728-8952770 GCF_000299155.1 Elephantulus edwardii
AGAGACAGTGCTATTGGCACAGGACAGAGCAGGATTTAGGGCTATTGTACATAGGGTTGCTATGAGTCGCAAGCAACTCGATGGCGCATAACAACAATAACATATATGGACCCTCCCTTTCCATTGTAGGACTTTGATTTATGGGTGACCTGAACTTACTTCTAGTGCTTATAGATTGCCTCGGTCCACACAGAGTGGAGACAAGGAACGCTTACTTATTGGAAGAGAATAATATTACTCAAGGGTCAGTATTGTTGCTCCATCTTCAGGGTCTTCTGAGTTTGCTATTGATATCATATTGTTGTTGTATACCATGCAGTTGGAATCTGACCCACAGGTGACCCTCCAGAAGTTTTTCAGAGGCAGTTAATTGAATGGGGGGTGGGGGAGGAGACTGTCTATCCTTCTCCTTTTGAGCAGCTCATAAATGCAAACTGTGCCTTTGCAGTAGCAGCACAATTCCTTACTATTAAGCCAAGATAGTTTCCTATTTTGCCATTCTATTGTTGTTATGTGCTGTTGAGTAACCTGTGATGTATAACAACCCTATGCCCCCTGCCCTATCTTGATCCAATTTTATTGGCTCTGACACACCTACCCCCATTACCCTAGTTACTAAGTCAATTCATCTCACCCAGGGTCTTCCTCTTCTGTCCTGTCCTTCCACCCTTCTGAGAATGGCATCCTTCTCTAAGGACTAGTTCCTCCTGGCAACATGCCCAAAGTATGAGTCACAGCTTAGAAATCTTTGCCTCCAAGGGGTAACTTGGTTTCACCATCTCCAGAACATACCTGTTTTTTACTTTTACCAGTCTGTAGTATATTTAATATAATATTACATGTTGTTGTTGTTGTTATGTGCCGTCGAGTCGCTTGCGACTCAGTGACCCGATGTACAACAGCCCTAAACTCTGCTCTGTCCTGTGCCAATCGCACTGTCTCTGACACTGCCATCCCGATTATCCCAGTCACTGAATCAATCCACCTCATAGAGGGCCTTCCCCTCCCGCGCTGTCCCTCCACCCTCCCAAGCATGATGTCC
>NW_006399862.1:8961261-8964784 GCF_000299155.1 Elephantulus edwardii
TAAAAAAATACTAAGAATATTCTTTTCCCTTTCAGTATGAACTTAAGTCTCAGTGACTGTCTTAGCCTTGCTCACATCTTAAACATTTTTTGAAGACTTTTGTGTTTTAAAATTAAAAATAAAAGAAAAAGAAGTTTTGGACAGTGTAAACTGAGGTGGAAATTAGTGTGACTCTAGGATGTATTTTGGAACCGATGACTACGCTCTGGTAGCCTAAAGGATGAGTTCTGGGAGCCTAGTGGTAAGACTGCCAACCCAGAAGCATGTGGTTTGAATCAACCAGCTGCTCCTTGGGAGAAAGATGTACAATCTCCTTTTGTATAATCTGTTTTTGTGTGCCCTTGAGTTAGAACTGACTGATAGCTGACCCTCCAGAAGATTTTCAGAGGCAGGAAATCACACAGATTGATATTGCCCATCTGTCTCCTACAAAGCAGCTAATGGATCCAAACTGTGTGCCTTCAAGACTGCTGTATATAGTTCCTTACCGCTAGGCCACTAGAGCTCCCTACCTGTTTGGTTTACAGCTTCCAAAAACCCAATGAAGGGTCAGTTATGAGTACTAACTAGACAGTCATGAATTGAGTTTACGTTTGTCTCAAATTTCCTACATTTGTATCAAGAAATGGAAACCCTACCAAGTCCTAAAGTTGGCACAATGTTTCAACATTAATTGTTGTCTTGTCGGTATAGACTTAACTGACCCACAAATGGGTTTCCGAGGCTTTAAATCTGACAGAACTTGCCCATCTTTCTTTCATAGATCCTGTTGATGGATTTAAAATGTCATGAAGGCATGTCCTTTGAGTTAGCAGGATAACTCTGTTGACTATGCCACAAACAACATGTCCTATATTAAAACTTCCATTGTTCCTTAAGTCATTCAAGTTTTTATCTCAAAGATAAATGAGGACCTCTAAAAGCATGTTACTGGAGGAAAGAAGGCACCATCAGGTGAGACACTCTTCCCCAGCGCCAGAACTTTCATGAGTATGTGGGACAGGAGGAGAAGAAGGTACTGACACTTTGTTGGAGAAAGCTCCCTTCATTTGGAAATCCTTGCCTCCAGCTGCTGTGGGGACAACCCAGATGCCAAAAAGGACAAGAGAGTATGGACAGGGAGTAACAAGTAGGGGAAAGACTTTCTCAGCTTTCTTATCTGGCATGCTGAGCTGTGAGAAAGAGAACTGAATTTGAAACCCTTCTAACAGAAACTGCTCAAGCCACTCAGCCTCTCCACAGACAGAAGAGGACAATGAAGTTTGGGAGAAGGTATTACAATAAAGTGAGATTTCTGCAGGATTCCAGAGCATACTAGAGAGAACCTGAAGGACTTTATGAAACAAAAATTTTCTCAGAAAGGACTTTCAGTAGAGGGAGAAGTTTGATTGAATACAATAGAAATGGCCTAACATTTATCAAGAAAAATGTCATATATATCAAGAAAGCAGCAGGCAGTTTCAAGCATTGTGGGGGGGGGGGAAATTAAGCCTTCTCCAAAAAAAAGCAAAGAATATTGCCGACCAAATAAATACCCCAGAGTAAAGAAGGCAGAAGATATATGTTGATATAGAGGCATTTGAAAAGCTTGGAAGAAAGAATAAATGATGGAAGAAACAATGGAAGCCACAAATAAAGGAAATAACCTAGAGGTAGAGAACCAGAAGAAATACATTGGTATGGAGCTATTTGAGCTGAAATCAAGGATATAAGTAACACAAAATAATTGAAACTATCTATAAAACCAGGAGCTGATTTTTCAAAAGGGTCAATGAAATTGACAGACCATTGGTAAACTTAATAAAATAACAAAAAGAGAAGATACAAATATTTTTATTAAGGGATTATAGATGTGAAATCACAATAGAACCAGCGGAAACCAAAACTATAATAAGGGATTATTGTGAAAAGCTATACTCTGAGAAATTTGAAAACTCAGAGGAAGTGAACAAATTCCTTGAAACTCATGTCCTGAGTTTGGCATGGACAGATGTAGAAAACTTGAACAAACCCATCTTCAAAGAAGAAATTATGAAGGTTATATAAAATGTGGGGAGGATTAAATCAATGAGTGAGACTCTCTAAACATTAAATCCTGGTACTCAACAAAAACTTTTTCCAAAAGAAAACCTACTGACTGGGAAAAAAAAAACAACCACAACATTTAGCAACAAAATATCAAACAATGGTCTCATAATAAAAGTTTATAGAATACTCCTGGGCCTCCAGAAGAAAAAGACTGATGATCCAACTATAAAATGGGCAAAAGGAATGGAAAGACTTTTCACAGGGAAAGACATTTGGATGGTCAATAGACACATGAATAAATGTTCAAAATCATTGACAATAACAAGAGAAGCAAATCAAACCCAAAATGAGATATGATCTTATTCCAATAGTGGTGGCAAAATTTAGCAAGGAAGCAAGCAGTAAATGTTGGAGAGAATTTGGAAAGATGGGGCTCTCATGCACTGCTGGTCAGATTGTAAAATGATACAACCACCTTGGAAGGCAGTTTGGCGTTTCCTAAAAATATTCAACATAGAAACTCCATATGACCCAGCTATTTCACTACTAGGAATATGTTGTTGTTGTTAAATGCCATTGAGTCATACATAGACGACTCATAGTGACGCCAAGAATGAAAGACCTGAACCTGTATAACTTTCATTGTTTCTCCACATTCATAAAGTTTCCGGAGGCAAGATAATTCAGAATGGATGCCACTCCTTCTTCCAAACTTGTTTTAATCAGGAAGCTCCACCAAACACTGTCCACTATGGGTAACCATTATCACATTTGACACATCAGTGTCACAGTGTTTAGCATCACAGCAACCACAAGTTACCTCTGTACAACAAATGAACAGACCAGTACTATACCACTTAGAAGAATGTTTGACCAAAATACATTAAAATCAGGCCTGAGGACCACAGATTAAAATCACTCACTTTTGGCTTGGTAGCAAAACTTTTCTCTACTAGGCAAACGGAGCTTTCTCTATGTTGTTGTTAAGTGCCCCCAAGGAAATTAGAACTGAGACACAAATGGAGATTTGTACACCAATGTATTAATAGCAGCATTACTAAAAATCTTAAGAACATGGCAACAGCCCAAATGTCCAGCCACAACTAAATGGAATGAGAAATTGTGGTACATCCACACAATGGAATACTATGCAACGCTTAGGAGCAATAATTTTGAAAAGTACTTCATAACTTGAGAGACACGAGAGAACATAATGATGCGGGAACTAGTTCAGTCACATAAGAATAAATATTGTATATGGTCATTATTGTCCTTCAAGATGGATCTAGAAATAATGTTTTTTACTATAAAAAAGTTATTTCTAGATCCATCTTGAAGTACAACATCGTGAGTTACAGGATCATATCCATACGCTTACAAGGAAGCCCAGTAAATACCACTTTCATTCAGATATATGCACCAACAACCAGAGCCAAAGAAGAAGAAATAGATGGTTTCTACCAACTTTTACAGTCGGAGATAGATCGAACATGCA
>NW_006399862.1:8964884-8972526 GCF_000299155.1 Elephantulus edwardii
CTGTGGTGCTGGAGAAGAGTATTGAATGTACCATGGACTGCAAAGAAAACAAAGATTCATCCTGGAAAGGGTTAAACCAGGCTGTTTCTTGGAGGCAAGGATTCTGGAGCTTCGTCTGTCATACTTTGGACATGTTATAAGGAGGGACACGTTCTTGGAGAGGGATATCATGCTTGGGAGCGTAGGGGGACGGCACAAGAGGGGAAGGCACTCTATGAGGTGAGTTGATTCAGTGACTGGGGAAATTGGGATGGGTGTGTCAGTGGCAGTTAGATTGGCACAGGATAGAGCAGGGTTTAGGGCTGCTAGGGTCGCTATGAGTAGCAAACGACTCAACGGTACAAAACAACAACAACAGTATATTTAACACTCTTCTCCAGCACCACAACTCAAAGGCATTGATTCTTCTGTCCTCCTTTGTTATTGTCCAACTCTCTGATGCATAGCAAATAATTGCAAAGACCATGGATTAGATCAGATGCAACATATTTAGACTCCTTATTATGCAGAGGATGTGGCACCATGGATAGAAATTATGCTTTCTCACTCATGTTCCATGCTGCTTACTCTAGCATGTCGCTTACTCTCATCCAGGCCACCTCATCACATTCTCTACTTTCATTTTTGCAGACCTTTGGATGAACATCCCAGATGCTTATAGAGGGGTTATTTAGAATATCCACATACGGCCACATATGGATTACCACTAATCCAACTATTGTTTTTCCTGCAAACCTCTTATACTTTATATGAATGTAAACAACAAACAGTATTAGTGACCTGCTGAAATGCCCAGAGTAGGAACTATTTCATATCCATCATTCTTTTCTTAGCCTCTTTCCCCCATATTTTCCCATGGTTATATTATTCCACTCAAGGAGTCTCCATACTCACATGGAAGTATGCATTAGGAACATTTGCTAAATCTTCTGACGTGAAAGTTGTTGGCCAACCTGGTATTTTCCCTGATGGACAGTAAACTCTCTCTAATGATTTCTTTGGTCTTCTAGCTATTGGTAGTCAATCTATTGTTATGACATGAACCAACAACTTAAATTTTGCCTTCAAATATAGAAGGTTCCTTGAGACAGAAGAAAGAAGTGCACAGCTCCAGGGTAGTGGCAAAGGCGTCTATTGCATGTGAAGCAAGTTCCAACTGGTGGCAGTACCAGGCCACTTCTTTATACCTTTGAGAGGGTGGCATGGTTTCTGTGGATATAGAAAGCAAAATGTCAGTTTACATGTCAAGTCTTTGCGTTTCTGAGGCCACTTCACCAGAAATTGCATGAGAGTGAGTGACCTAGCAAAGAGGAAAGTATAGAGTCACCACATTCAGCTTCACAAAGCCTATTTCCATTTCAACACCACTAAAGCTATTTAAAAGAATTTGCTGCAGGCATTTGAAAGCAATTCTAAAATATGAGTTTCAGATATTATTTGATCATTACAATTTAGTGTGTAATCTCTCAATAAAAGATTTCCATAAGTCTGAGATTTAGGTTTCAAAGACTTTCCTTTTTTAACTACTTTTTTTAAAAAATTTTACATTATTTTTTAATTGTTTTGCTTACAAATTTTATATGCATTGTATTTCACTATTTTTTATTCAAATTGTGCTTCATACAGTCGTTCTCATGCATTATGTTTTATAAAATCATCACCCTGTCTTTTTGCCTGGATCCTTCCCATTTGCTTCCCCAATTCACTCCACCCTCAAAACTGTGTAACCCTGTGATTAAAAACAAACAAACAAACCAAAACCAGCACCAAAATTACACCCCAAACAAAACCAAACCACTAATGTGCTTTAAAATATTAAAATAATTTTGTGTGTTAAAAATGAGTTATTAAGGCTTCATTCATAAGCTTTAATGCATTTTTATAGTACAAATGAATAGTATAAGTTGAGGCAAGCAAGTAAAAGATCTTAACAAAGAAATGTAATGTTTTTCAATATACAATTTTTAATTGAAAAGTCAGAATCAGCTATTCACTCTGCAGAGTAAAGACATGGTAGTCTGTCACGGTTTTCTTGGGGTTTTTTGTGTTATATTTTTTTCTTGGAAATCCTGTACAATGCTCCTATTTTGTCCTGTAGTGTCCCCATGAATTGCAATCAATTATATTGCAATAGGTTTGGTTTTGGTAAGAGAAAACTAGCCTTTTAATCGAGGTATAGTGAACACATTTCAAAATAAGAGTTCCCATTATTTTGTTTTTAATACTTTAAATATTTTGAAGTATGTTAAGGTGAAATTTCAGGTTTATAATAGACTTTAACCTCAATTCAACTGCCTGTTCATTAGCTGAAATCTTTTACATTATTCGTAATAAGAGATAAAACATACAAAGGGACAAATCTAGTGATAGACATCTTCTTCCAAAAAAATAATTAAAAAAAAATTCAGTTCACTCAATACTGACAAAATTAAAATTTAAAGAATTTTCTTCTGTTGAAAGTATGTTTGTTTCTCACTTCTACCCATTGTTCTCTATTCAACTTTCTGAAGACTTAGCATGTCAGAATGTCTCCCTTTGTCTCATTTCTATTCTTCTGTAGACGGGTGATGATGTCAAGGACTTTTTTGTTCTTCTTCAGACTAATTATCTCTATTCCCTTTGCTATTCTTTTATACAAAGTTATCTTATGCCATCTCAACATCTGGACTGCATTCCCAATTTCAGTTTTTTTGTTGTTTTGTGTTTTGTTTTGCAAATATGTATATCTATATGGACATTATTGTTGTTGTTATGTGCCATCAAGTTGGAGCCAAATCAGTTGGTGAGTTTTCAGCTAACCCTCCAGTGACTTTTTAGAGGCTATAAATTGGACATGGGGAGATTTTCTATCTTTCTCTCCTGATAGGTAAGCAGCTAGTGGGTTTGAAGCACCTGCCTTTGAATTGGCAGCATAACCACTAGACTACTGTAGTTCCTCAATGAATAAGGATGACCACAGAAGAGATATCTTTGAATTGTGGTGTTGGAGAAAAGTGCTGAGTATTACGAGGACTGCTAAAAGAACAAACAAGATTGTCTGAGATAAAGTGAAACCTGCGTACTATTTAGCGGCGAGGATGGAGAATCTTCATCTCATACACATTGGGCATATTGTCAGGAGGGTCCATTACTTGGAAAAGGACATCAACTGGGAACCGTGGAGGTTTAGCAAAGAGAGGGAGACCTTCAACAAGATGGATTGACACAACAGTGATTATAAAAATGGACTCAAGCATGTTAAAGACAGTGATGATGGTGCAGGATAATAAAGTTCATGACTGTTGTTTATGGGGTTTCTATGAGTTGTAGTTGACTCAGTGGCACCTAACAACACCAACACTGCCTGGCTGATGTGCACGATTGTTGTGTTTTCTTGCTAACTGAAAATTTAGAGATTAAAGTGTCCTGAGACACCTTGGCAGAAAAACTTAGTGATCTATTTCCAGAAAATCAGCCATTTGAATCCCAGCCATTAAAAATTATGGGGCACAGCTCTATTCTGACATACATAGGGTTATCATAAGTCAGAATATACTAGATAACAACTAATACTTCTGAAACTCTTTACAATGAAAAAAGTTCACTAGATAATTCAGTCTGTAGTGCAATAGCAATTAAATAAAACATAAAAACTTGCTTGCTTTAGAGAAATTTTTTTCTATTATTTCATTTTTGTGCCCATCTTCCTCTATTATTAGCTCTTTGAAGTAAGGCAATAGATCTATCTTGGTTATCAATCTATCTTCTGTGCTGACCATTATGCCTGAATGACAGAGTTAGTGTCCTATAAATCTGTTTTGATCAAACGAACAGATGAATGTTAAGGTATGTTGCATCATTTTTATTTTACTTACACTAATAAATTGTTTATTCTCTATTTCAGTGAGATTCTGATACAAACTAGTTAATAATCATAAATCTTGCAACCCATTTCCCACAAGACCTATAAAGTCTTTCTAGCAAGACTTTTTTTGGAGGAGAGACAAAAGACACTATAAGAAGAGGTGTCACAGAGGATGAGGTGTTTCTGTCCCGTAAATTATCCAAGTCATTCAGGTGTAGTTTACTTTGGTAAAGTTTCCCTGACACTTCCTACTTTGAAGTGATATAATACACCAGGAAGTTATTTCCCTTAATAAGATAACTATTTAGTAAAGATTATGAATGAGGAGATTTAAGATAGGTTCATCAAGCACTCTGCCTAGTGTGTAAGAATTTTTACTGCTAATTCAAATACAGGTGATTTGAATCTACTAGTTCCTATTCCTGAGAAACATGGGCAGTCTCCTTCAATAAAGTTTACAGTCTGTGAAAACCCATTGAAGGGAAGATATAGGACAGTTGTGACTCAATGACAATGAAAGGAGGTTTTGTTTTAATTTTTTTAATCAAAGTGAAAATAGAATAGATCTGGACTACATTATCAATATCCTTGAATTTTGACACAAACAAGTTCAACTGATTGGAATTATGGCCTGTAGCTGTTTCTTCTTATCACCACACACACACACACACACACACACACACACACATGCACACACATGCGCACACACACACGCTAATGAAAAATTTATTACATAACTTGTAAACAAAGTCTTGACAATCAACACTTGACAAGAGCCTTGAAAATAAAACTTTAGACAATCCTAAAGCTATGAGAGTATCTGAAAGAAAGCAAACTGATGAGGAACTTTGTTAACAAGCTGGGTTCAAAGCAACAAACTTGAAGGATTTCTGGGGAAAACACCTGCAAGACATGTGAGAGACCTCCATTGTATACAGTAAAGGAGGAGAAAACACTGAAGATTTTGTAATCTGGAGAACTAAGGAAACTCTAATAATGGTTTTAATTTAGCGTGTGTTTCAGAATCTTTGGAGTTTTTCTGTTTGCTTGCTTTTAACACATATGCTCATACCCTTTGCTAAAATATATTGGCTCTTGGTGTTTGGAATGGACAGAGCATATTTGTTAAATGTTTTACAGATCATTCAAACACATAACTTTTGTTCAGTCATCAAGTGAGATATAATAGCTAACTAAAAGTGCAAAGTCAATGAAGTTTTTACTCACTAAATCTCCTGGAAAGCCATCTGATTAGGTTTCACATGGAGTTCTTTATCATTTCTAAAATAAACAATTAACTATATATGGGAATATGTGTGGAAAGCATGCCTTTAAGGTAACTATATCAAGAGTAAGCTGCAGTAAGTACTGCTGCCTGAATTCTTCTGCTCTCTTTTCTGTAATCTTAAAATCTGGTTCTAAAAATGCATCTTTTCATAAATACAGTTCAGTTTCAGGCATTGATGGGTAATAATCTTAATGACACTGAATCTGGAGTCTGGCTGGACTAGGACTGGGATTGGAATAGACTTTAGATTGTATATGGTTCAAAATTTCCCAAAGCCATTAAACTTAGTAACTTTTGAATAGAGATCTCTCTCTTTCTGTGTTTATTTTACAGTATCAGTTGTTTGTTTTTTGTTTATTTTTAGTCAAACACTTTACTTCCTCAGAGGCTTAAATTACATTCTTGTTCTGAAATCTTGGTGCTTGTATTTTAAATATAAGATAACTTTCTGATTTGAAAAAAGGAAGCAAAATTTCCTGTTTATGAAAGTAAAGTTATTCATTCATGCCCATTTTCTCATCTTTCTTCTATCTTTGCCCACTTTATCATTTAATGGATTGTTGAGTTTGTCTTTCAGTACAGCTTTTATAGCATAGATGACTATGTAGATGAGTAGTATTATGCAAATGAGGCATGTTGGTTTATCCACAAAGTGATTGGCTATCTACCATTCCACAAGAGGATTAGCTAGTCTTGCCAATAAATTGAACAGCTTTAACTGCAGAGAGAAGAGAGACCTCCCCAGTCTGGTGAAATGTAGGGCATGCTCTGGATGGCAGCAGCAGCCATGGCTGAACTGGAGTATTGATGTGAGATGAGATGAGACCTTCTGTGAGAGGAGCCAATATTGGCAGGGCTGAGAATACAGGAACACTTAGAGCCACAAGGTTGGAGGCTGAGGTGTTTGTACATTTGAGGAGCTGTCTTGATTGTTTCTGTTATGTTATGAATATGAATTATAACATTTTGACTTCCCCAGTATGGTTTTTATGGTCTGTGAACTATCACATTGGATTTTGGACCCACCAAATCAGTAAGATTGATGTTGAGATGAGTAGGAAGAGGTATGGGACCATGAGGAACATGTCTGACCTCATGGGAATCGGTTTTGTGTTATTGAGACTATGGGGACAGTTTCCTTCTGTGAAGTTGGTAAAGATCAGATATCAACCTCCCTATGTGGTCCTTGCTCTTTTTACATAGATCATGGTTGAATAGGAAATTTTTCTAGGTTCTGTTGTGATTATCTGACATAGAAAAGAAGGAAAGGTAAGGCAGGCTTAGCTATATACTCTACAATTTTCTCTTAATTTTCCGCCCTTATAGAAAGGAGGATAGAAGTTTGACTTACAAGAGTATAAGCCAAAGATCCCCTGCTTGACTCAAGACCTACATGTATTTTTACTTACAAAATCATGCCTCCAGCTAACATATTATTTACACTGATATCTGACAGCTGGTTAGTTGAATGCTCTTTTACTGGAATCTACCAAGTGTTGCCAGCCTAAGTTAGCATGAAGAGTTTAATTCATAGTAATGTAGCAAATTTGAGGGATAAAAGGGACCTCCAAAACGGATTTTTCTTCTAATGCAGAGAAACAAGGTGGGGAAAATGCAGAAAAGAATTCCATCTTGTTCTGAGGTTAAAATGGATGTCTCACATCGTGCGTTTCCACATGAGTCTCAAACCCGATGACACTCTCCCTTCTGCTGTCTGAAAAAGCCATTTGCGGAAATAAAGGCTCAGTACAGACTAATAGCTGTCTAAAGCATTCTTCACATTCTTTGTTACCTCTGCCATCTCTCATCACTTTGGGACCAGAAATATAAGAATTAGAAAATATGTATCTAAGTGTTTTCATCTTCCATTTTTTTCGTCTCCTGCAGACTCTATGTTTATTTCTATTTCTTTATTCTCTCTTTTATGCTCTTTCCTTCTTCCTCTTTATTTTGAGTACTGGCAAGAATTATTTCTATAATCAAGTACTTTGTACCTTAAACTATAGAACTGACTTCTTGTTCTTAGCTTTAAAAAAATACACAAAGGACCTATTCATAGAAAATTACAAAACATTACTACAAGAAACAAAAAGAGATCTGGAGAAGTGGAAGAATATCCCTTGCTCATGGATAGGAAGACTCAATATTGTGAAAATGGCAATACTACCAAAGGCAATTTATACGTTTAATGCTATCCCAATACAAACACCAATCCCATTTTTCAAGGAGATGGAAAAGGTAATCTCTAGCTTCATTTGGAATGGAAAGAAGCCCCGAATAAGCAAAGCACTCCTTGTAAATAGAAAAAATGTAGGAGGCATCTCTCTCCCTGATTTCAAATCCTACTACACGACCGTGGTGTTTAAGACAGCATGGTACTAGTACAATGACAGACACATAGATCAATGGAATGGTTGGGGAGAGACTGAGTAAGATGGGTTCAATAATGTATACTTCACTGAAACAGAGGAGGGAGAAAACTGTTTAAAAGAGATATATAACTAGGTATT
>NW_006399862.1:8980860-8988365 GCF_000299155.1 Elephantulus edwardii
ACAGCGCAGGAGGGGAAGACCCTCTATGAGATGGATTGATTCAGTGACTGGGGTAATCGGGATGGGTGTGTCAGAGACGGTGCGGTTGGCACAGGATAGAGCAGGGTTTAGAGCTGTTGTGCATAGGGTCGCTATGAGTCGGAAACGACTCAATGGCACATAACAACAACAACAAATGGTCATTATTGTAAAATAGAAGGATAACCAATAAAACATGTAGGGGGATCCAAGTGGGGAAGGGGTGGGATCAGAGGGGTGAGGATGGGTAGGGGCAAAATCACAGGGTTGCACAATATTGTGGGTGAAAGGAGGGGGTAAAGGAAATGGGAAAGACCTGGCAGAGACCTGAAAAGGCAGTAATTTTGGGCATAGTCCAAGGATGATTATTTTTATAAAACATAATGAATGAGAATGATTATATGAAACACAATGTGAATAAAGTGTGAAATAAAATGTATATGAACTTTGTAAGCAAACAAACAAACAAACAAAAATATATATGTTTTTTTAAGCACCTTACCAGATTTACTCTTCTACCATTTCCAAAGGGAGTTCTAGTGACCTAATTGTATAAAGCTGCACTGCAACCTCGAAGTTCAAATCCTCCAGCTGCTCTGAGTGAGAAAAATGAGAAATGTCTGCTGTGTGATGTACTGTCTCTGAAGACCCCCTAGAGGGTTAGCTATGAGTTGGTTCCAACTTCATGGCACACAACAACAACAACAAGTATATACTTATTGATAAGACAGTAAGTATATACTATATATTATAGGCTCCTCCTGACTCATATCAGTTCTAAGTAACTTACTGAGAACTTTTTCTAGCAATGAAAGGTCAGTACAGAGTCATTTCATGCTTGTGTCTTAGAGTCAAATAGACTAGGCTTAAATTCTGATAGGCCCTGTGGAGCTAACTCACTCCCAGGCAGCAACCTATCTTGCTGACAACTGCCACAGCCAATCAGCAGGTTCCATGACTGCTTTTTTGCCAAGAGGCTGCCTGCCTAGCAACATCATCAGCTGTTGCCTAAGCAAGCCAACAGACACAGCCAGTCAGCATGCTCCACAACCTACTTCCTCTGCCAAGAGACTGCTCATTTAACAGTGTCATCAGATGTCATCACTATTGCCAGTAACTGCAGCCAATCATCAAGCCATATGACTACTTTCTCTGCCAGGAGATGGCCTCTTCCTACCCAAGTATTTTCAAAAGTCAGTTTCTCTTCATACCATGTGTGAATTTCTCTGACCCATCTTGCAAACCTCTGTTTCTTCCTCTCTCTTTGGCCCAGGTCAGTTAATCTAGCCTAAGAGCCTGAGAACCCCAATAAAAGCTTCTTTGCTTACTTTCCGTTTCCGAGCGTGTTTTACCTAGCAAATTCCACCTTATTTGTAACTAGAATTGCCTACTTCACTTCTCTGATTCTTGGATTTATTACCATTAAAATGAAGATAGTGATGTCTATAATAAACACAAAAAAAGTCAAACTTATCACTGTCCAGTAGAATCTACCTCCTGGCAATTTTCCATTGGGTTTTCCAAAGTTCTAAATGTATAAAATTATAGGAGACTTCCTATCTTTCTCCCAAGGGGATGTTGGTTAATTCAAACTGCCAACCTGTCAGCCAGCCCAACATGTTTGTCATTACTTCAATAAGGAAAAAAAAAATGTTACCAATATTTTGATGGAACATTGGTGGTTCAGTGGTAGAATGTTCACTTTCCCTCAGGGAGACCTATGTTTGATACCAATGCATCTTATGCACAGCTGCTGCTTGTCTTATAACAAGCAATTTTTTGTAGTTGTTGAAGGGTGAAATTTATTGCGTAAGCAACAACTAATTTCTTTGTTTCAACATTTTGAAATAAGAAGTAAAGAGATAGAAATGGCTTAATTTGCAAAATCATGCAGGCCTTGTTGTTATTGTTAGGTGCCATTGAGTCCAGTAGGACCCATAACCATCCTATGAACAACAGATCCGAATCCTGTCTTATCCTTTGCCATTCTCAAACTTTTTGACACACTACAACCCATTGCAGCAGTCACTGTCTTAATCCACCTGGTCAAGGGTCTTTCTCTCCTTTGCTGATCCTCTACCTTTCTGAGCATCATGCTCGTCTCCAATAACCAGCAATTTTTAAAACTCTTGTTTTTCACATATATTTACTTATTTAACTACTCTCTTGAGTACTCTTGGCTGTCAGTGGAGGCTTGCATGTTGTCATGAAGTGGAACAACTTTTCAGAGTTTCAGACTAAGAAGGGAGCATTGATAATCTGCTCCAAAATCAGTCAAAAGAAAACATAAGATTTACAATTGTACAAGCCACAATCTGTCATAAGATGGCCCATGACCAGACAGCATTTTGTTCCCTTGTGCATGGGGCCATTATGAGTCATGTGAGACTCTTGACCATGGCTAAACACCACCAAAATAATATTTTTAGAATAGCCTTACTTACTAACCTGTCAATCTACTTATTCCTTGTCTTTCACATTAGTTAAACCAAAGTATTTATAAATATCAATTATATTTGTAGTAATTATTGATAATAATGATAGCTTTAGTGAATACTTACTGCAATGATAAATCTATGGCCAAGATATTAAAGCTAATAAATATTCTTATGCCTTCATTTCTAATAGCTCAAAGTTAGGCCTAAATTGTCAAGTACAATTCAAGTCTTCCCACATCTCCACCCCAAAACATCCCTGCACTATTGTAATTTATTATATTCTTTGTTTCTCTTGATTAAAGTTGGCACCTTTTCACAATGAATACCGTGGAAAGGTCTAAGTCTGTGATGTAGTAGTGGAAAAGATAACTTTAGGGGATGACTTACACTGGAAACATATTTTGTTTATAACACTCACTTTATCCCAGGGCATTCTGTTAGAATGAGGTCTGCCTCAGGCCACTGGCTTCTCAGGTATTCATTAATCCTGGAGAAAGCCTCAGCCTGGGGTCAATACTGCTTAATTACAGCTTGTGATTACTGACACATTCTTCAGTGACCTTATTGAGTGTGCTCGCCTGTTTGTTCACCAGAGAATCCAGGCAGCTGAATATTTTGGCTGACTAGAAAGTTTAAATGGGGATTCTTTTTTTGGCTTGAATTGAGGGCTGTTCATGATGAAATGTCAACACATTTTTCTCCCATCTGGATACAGTTAATCACAGTGCTTGCTTTTATATAGTTTCCCCCATAAGCTTTGCCTTTTGAGGTGTGCCTGGACTTATCAAAATGCTCTTTGAAAGCAGAGCTTTAAACAGAAGTGTTCCTCTATCATTATATACTCTTTGTGTGCATAACAGGGGAGGTTTTCTTAGAACACTATAGCATGTCAGAACCTATAGTTTAGAGGCCATTCAATGTGATTTAGAAATTGGAAGGCATTTTAATTTCATGATTGCTTTAAAATCATAGGGCAGGAGACCTGATTTAATGGCAAAGATATGGTAAATTTTGCTGGTTTCTTATGCTTAATTGTACTTGGTTCTTGGGCAAAATAGTTTCCCTTATTTATTTATGCCACAGATATTTATTGACTACTTTCTTTAGATCACATACTGGGAACAGTATTGTGGATATGAAAGTACCTTATATGACAGCTGGAACAGAATTTTCTTTCATCCTTGCACCCATAAAGCCTTCTTCAGTGTGTGGACCAATATACAAACACGTAAAAGAGGCTCGGCTCCAACATAATTTTTTTTAATTGGTTTGTTTACAAAGATCATGTACATTATGTTTCACACTATTCCTCATTCCCATTATGTTTCATGCAATCATTCTCATGCATTATGCTTTATAAAATTAATTATGATTGGACTTTGCCCCTTGTCTTTTCTTTCTCTTTGTCTTGTCTCCTTCTGCCTACCAAACTGTGCAACCCTGTAATTCATTCCTCAGCCCTCCCCTCCTTAAGTTCCCATGCATGTTTTACTAGTTATCCTTCTATTTTTACAATTTTTATTTTTATAATATTTTATAATGATATTATATTTGTCCTTATCAGACTGTGTTTGTTCACTCAGAATAGTGCTCTCCACCATCTCCTAAGTCACGTTGTTGTTGTTGTTGTTATGTGCCGTTAAGTTGTTTGTAACTCATAGCGACCCCATGTAGAGCAGCCCTAAACTCTGTCTTGTGCCAATCGCACTGTCTCTGACACTCCCATCCCGATTACCCCAATCACTGAATCAATTCACCTCATAGGGGGACTTCCCCTTCTGCGCTGCCCCTCCACCCTATCAAGCATGATGTCCCTCTCCAAGGACCTGTTCCTCCTTGCAACATGTCCAAAGTATGTTAGACAGAGCCTCAGAATACTTTCCTCCAAGGAGCAGCCCGCTTTGACCCTTTCCAGGATGAATCTGCTTGTTTTCCTAGCAGTCCATGGTACTCTCAATACTCCTCTCCAGCACCAAAGCTCAAAGGCAATAATTCTGCTTCTATCTTCCTTAGTCATTGTCCAACTCGCTGATGCATAACAAGTGATAGCAAAGACCACGGCCTGTATCAGATGCACCTTGGTCTCCAAAGAGACACCACTGTTCTTCAGCAGTTTGGAGAGGTCCCTAACAGCAGACTTTCCCATCACAATACATCTTTTAATTTCCTGGCTGCTGATGCCAAGAGTATTGACTGCGGAGCCGAGCAAACTGAAGCTGTGAACAATCTCAATCTCTTTGCCATCCATCCTGATGTTACTGATAGGTCCAGTGGTGAGAATCTATGTCTTCTTGACATTGAGCATCAGTCCATACTGAAGGCTGCAGTCCTTGACCCTCTGCAGTAAGTGCATGAGGTCCTCGTCAGTTTCAGTGAGCAAGGTTATGTCATCTGCATAACGCAGATTGTTGATACATCGTCCACCAATCCTAATGCCCCGCTTCTCCTCATAGAGCCCAGCCTCCCAGATAATCTGTTCTGCATACAGTTTGAAAAGGTATGGAGACAGAACACATCCCTGGCGTACACCCTTCCCAATTTTGAACCATGCAGTGTTTCCTTTCCCTGTTCTGATGACTGCCTCATAGCCTGAGTATGGATTTCTCATTAGCACGATCAAGTGTTCCGGGTTTCCCATTCTTCTCAGAGTCTGCCACAGTTTGTTATGATCCACACAGTCAAAAGCCTTCGCATAGCTTTCAGCTAAGATCCACCTAACATTAGCTATAATATCCCTAATACCATGAGCCCTTCTAAACCCAGCCTGGACTTCTGGCAGTTCTCTGCTGCTGTGCTGTTCCAGTCGTTTTTGGATAATCTTCAGTAGAATCTTGCTTGCATGTGAAATTAATGATATTGTTTTATAGTTTCCACACCCTGTTGGGTCACCTTTCTTTGGGATGGAAAAAATTATAGATTTCTTCCAGTCAGTTGGCCAGGTGGTTGTTCTCCAGATTTCTTGGCACAACTTGGTGAGCATGTCCAGGGCAACATCTGTTAGCTGAAATACGTCAATTGGTATACCATCTATTCCTGGGGCCTTATTTTTGCTATTTCCTTCAAAGCAGCTTGAACTTCTTCCTTCATTACCATAGGCTCTTGTTCATATGTTGTTTCAATAAATTCTTCTATGTCTGCCAAATCTTTTTAATACAGTGACTCAGTATATTCTTTCCATCTTCTTTTAATACTTCCTGGATCATTTAATATTTTTCCTAAAGCATCCTTGATTATAGCAACTCGAGGTTTGAATTTGTTCTTCAGTTCCTTGAGCTTAAGAAATGCTGAGCGAGTTCGGCCCTTTTGATTTTCTGACTCCAATTCCTTGCACATTTCATTGTAATATTTTACTTTGTCGTCCTGTACTGCCTTTTGAAATCTTCTCTTCAACTCTTTAGTATCTTGAATTCTTTCCTCTGCTTTGGCTTCTCTGTGCTCCAGTGCAATTTTCAGCGTCTCTTCTGACATCCATTTTGGTCTTTTCTTCCTTTTCTGTCTTTGCAATGACTGTTTGCACTCTTCCTGGATGATACCCTTGATATCCTTGCACAACTCATCTGGTCTTCGCTTATATATATGTGTGCAAGGCCTCAAACCTGTTCCTGAGATGGTTCTGAAATTCAGGTGGAATAGACTCAAAGTCATAATTTGGTTGCTGTGGACTTGGTTTAATTTTCCTCAACTTCAGCTTGAACTTGCATATGAGTAGTTGGTGGTCTGTTCCACAATTAGCTCCTGGCCTAGTTTTCACAGCTGATATTGAACTTCTCCAGCGGTTCTTTCCGCAGATGGAATCAATCTGATTCCTATGCATACCATCAGGTGAAATCCATGTATATAACCTGAGTTTATGTCTCTTAAAAAACGTATTTGCAATGAATAAGTCATTGATTGTGCAAAATTCTATCATATTCTCTCCGACTCCATTTCTGTCACTGAGTCCATGTTTTCCAACTACTGAATCTTTTTTTCTATTCCCAACTTTTGCATTCCAGTCACCCATTATTATCAATGCATCTTGCTTGCATGTTCAATCGATCTCCGACTGTAAAGTTGGTAAAAATCTTCTATTTCCTCTTCCTTGGCTCTGGTTATCACTGCTCCTGAGTGCTACATAGTATTCCAATGTGTAAATGTACCACAATTTCTCAGTCCATTCCATTGTCATTGGACATTTGAGCTGTTTCCATGTTCTTGCAATAGTGATTAATGCTGCTATGAACATCGGTGTACAAATCTCTATTTTTGCTTCAGTTCTCATTTCCTTGGGGTTTACTTCTAGTAGTGGAATAGCTGGGTCATCTTTTTGAGGAAATACCAAACTGTCTTTCAGAGTGGTTGTACCATTTTACAATCCCACCAACAGTGTATGAGTTCTCACCTTTCCCATTCTCTCTGACATTTATTGCTTGCTGCCTTACTAAACTTTGTCACTGCTGGGGGTGGGTG
Source organism: Elephantulus edwardii (assembly GCF_000299155.1). Lineage (NCBI taxonomy): Eukaryota > Metazoa > Chordata > Mammalia > Macroscelidea > Macroscelididae > Elephantulus > Elephantulus edwardii. Next base: position 8,987,766 of record NW_006399862.1, read on the forward strand.
TGGGTGAGATGGTATCTCACTGTGGATTTGATTTGCATCTGTCTTATTGCCAGAGATTTTGAACATTTCTTCATGTGTCTGTTGACAACTTGAATTTCTTCCTCTGTGAAAATTCTTTTCATGGCTTTTGGCCATTTTGTAATTGGGCTATCAGTCGATTTCTTATGGAGGTGCAGGAGTATTCTGTAAACTTTGTTAGGAGACCTTTGTCTATGATGCTATTGCCAAATGTTTATTCCCAGTCAGTAGGATTTATTTTCACTCTATTGGGAAAAGTTTTTGATGAGCATAGATATTTAATCTTTAGAAGATCCCATTTATCAATTTTATTCTCACCAGTTTGTGCATTTCTGGCTGTATTTGGCAGTCTCATTATACCACAGACTAGGATTTCTAAGCTTGGTCCAAATTTGTCTCTTAGGAACTTTGAGTTTTACTCCCAGGTCTCTGATCCACTTGAGTTAATTTTTATGTATGGTGTGAGATGTGGATTCTCTCTCATCCAATATAATTTTGTCACTGAAAAAGTAATTTTATATCATCCTTTATATGCCATAATGCTTTATATATACATATATATATATATGTATGTGTATATAT
>NW_006399862.1:8988965-9002917 GCF_000299155.1 Elephantulus edwardii
GTACAATCTCAATCTCTTCACCATCCATCCTGATGTTGCCAATTGGTCCAGTGGTGAGAATCTTTATATATCATCCTTTATATGCTATTATCTTGTGAGATTTTTTTCCCCCCAACAATAAAAATGATAAGGTTATATCATGCTGGAAAAGGTGTCAAGTCCAGGAAGGAAAAGAAATCTCTCAACAAGATGAAATGACACAGTGATTTCAATAATGGGCTGAGGATGGCAAAGGACAGGGCAAGGTAGTGTTCATGTTTATTTATTTCATGTTGTTTATAAGGTCTCTGTGAGTACAGTTGACTCAATGACATTTAATAACAACACCAATATCTTTTAGCTCATGGACCAGGGATCCATCCACAGCACTTAAGCTTGGTCCATGAGCTATAATTTGTTAACCCTTGATGCAAACCACAAACAGAGTAAAGGACAGCACAATGATTGTTGGTAACAGATATCTAGTTTTTATCAGATAAAATTGTAAAAAATTCTTAAAAATTCAGTATGGAGTTGCAGACCAAGGGTAAAGTAATTTTTATAATTATTAACAATGAGAGCATAAAACAGGGGGCCAGCCATTCTCAAGGGAAGACCCCAAGCCAGGCTTCTCTGTATCTTTACTGACAATTAACAGGAAGTAAATCACAAAGAGAATTGCATGCAAATGAAGCCAAGCTCTTTCTATTGAAAACCTGCTTGACAGGAGGGAGGGTTTAGCAAATGCAAGAATCTAGTAAACCCTTAAGGATTGCCTTAGTGCCTCAGGGTGAACTCTAGCTCAGGGAGTAACACTCCCTCTGTAGGGGGCCCCTACTGACTTCTGTCTACAGGGAACAAACAGCTCATTTTCTGGGATCTGCCACAAGAGAAATCCTAACTTATAAATTTGTAATTCCTTCAATTCCTGAACAAGGGTTTTCATATAATATTTGGTATAAAGTTTGGCTTTCCATAATTAGAAGTCCCAGACACAGGATAGTTTGTCTCATTCAGGAATTTTCTGCATTTACATTCACAGAGGAGTTAAAGGCAGGGCCAGAGACTGGGGGATTTCCCTCATTTCCTATGTTGTGCAGGTGACAAGTGGATACCACTCAGTGGGTCATACTTCCCAGGTCCTTCTCTTATATGGAACAAAATAGTCCTCATATGGCATTTTTAGGAGGTCAGTCATTTCTTAAGGAAATGACTTCTATTTTGGAAGTAAGGAGTTCTGGTATAATGCCCATGACATGTCGTGCTGCTAATCAAAAAGCATCTTCTCTTCAGTTCTTCAAATCCACGATGACTTTTCAGGAGAAAGCTCAACAATTTCCTCTTTAAGATGCACAGCCTTGGAAACCAAACTGAGGCTTGCTGTGTGTCAGAATCTACTCAGTGGCAATGAGTTTGAGGGTTGGTTTTTGGTTTTTTGTTTTTTTATTTTTCTGTGAGTAGAAGAATGAGAAGAAAAAACAGCCATAAAAAAAGGCATCCCTAACTAAACCAAGGGCCTACAGTGAACTTATGTGCAGTTTCCAAAGCTGTAAATGTAAAGGAAGACTGTAATTTTTCTCCCTCAGAGCATCTGGTGGATTTGAATCACTGACCTTTTGGATAGCAATGCACTGTACCACAAGAGGTCCATATGTAAAAATGGTTTTGAAGTCAAAGAGAAATTTACATACAAAGGCCAAGAGACAATACAGATTAAAGTAATTTTTGAAGAACTGTAGAAGTTTAATATGACAGAGCATAAAATATGTTGTTGTTGTTGTTATGTGCCGCTGAGGCGCTTGCGACTCATAGCGACCCTATGTACAACAGCCCTAAACTCCCCTCTGTCCTGTGCCAATCACACTGTCTCCGACACTCCCATCCCAATTATCCCAGTCACTGAATCAATCCACCTCAAAGAGAGCCTTCCTCTCTTGTGCTGTCCCTCCACCCTCCCAAGCATGATGTCCCTCTCTAAGGACCGGTCTCTCCTCACTACATGTCCAAAGTATGTTAGATGGAGCCTCAGAATCCTTGCCTCCGAGGAGCCACCCTGTTTAACCCTTTCCAGGACAAATCTGTTTGTTTTCCTAGCAGTCCATGGTATTCTCAATACTCTTCTCCAGCACCACAGCTCAAAGGCATCAATTCTCCTTCTATCCTCCTTGGTCATTGTCCAACTCTCTGATGCATAACAGGTGATTGCAAAGACCATGGCCTGTATCAGACACACCTTAGTCTCCAGAGAGACACCAATGCTCTTCAGTACTTTGGAGAGGTCCCTAACAGCAGACTTTCCCATGGCAATGCACATTTTAATTTCCTGGCTGCTGGTGCCAAGACTGTTGACTATGGAGCCAAGCAAACTAAAGCTGTGTACAATCTCAATCTCTTCACCATCCATCCTGATGCTGCCAATTGGTCCAATGGTAAGAATCTTTGTCTTCTTGACATTGAGCCTCAATCCATATTGGAGGCTGCAGTTCTTGACACTCTGCAGCAGTCGCTTCAGGTCCTCTTCAGTTTCAGCAAGCAGGGTTTTGTCATCTGCATAACACAGATTGTTGATAAATCATCCACCAATCTTGACCCCACATGTCTCCTCATAGAGCCCTGCCTCCCAGATAATCTGTTCTGCATATAGGTTGAAAAGGTATGGAGATAGAATGCATCCCTGGGGTACACCCTTCCCAATTTTGAACCATGCAGTGTTCCCTTGCTCTGTTCTGACGACTGCCTCCTGGTCCAAGTAAAAGTTTCACATTAGAACGATCGAGTGTTCTGGGAGTCCCATTTTTCTCAGAGTCAACCATAATTTGTTATAATCTACACAGTCAAATGCCTTTGCATAGTCAATGAAACACAGATAGACATTCCTCTGGTATTCCCTGCTTTCAGCCAAGATCCAGCTAACATCAGCTACAATATCCCTAGTACCACGACCCCTTCTAAAACCAGCCTGGACTTCTGGTAGTTCTCTGTTGATGTGCTGTTCCAGTAGTTTTTGGATAATCTTCAGTAAAATCTTGCTTGCATGTGAAATCAGTGAGATTGTTCTGTAGTTTCCACATTCTGTTGGGTCACTTTTCTTTGGGATAGGAACAAATGTCGATCTCTTCCAGTCAGTTGGCCAAGTGGTTGTTCTCCAGATTTCTTGGCACATAATATAGCATAAAATATAGCATGACAAATATAGCTTTAGAGGCAATATAAGGTCGGTTTTTTAATACTCGTGCGTGTAAAGTGTTGTTACTGAACACAACGGGTTCTTTCCATAGTCAGTAGCCAAGAAGACAAATGAACCTCAGTATCCATAAATGCACTTTATTACACAGATCTGGGAGACAGCGAGTCACCTCTAAGACTGCCTCCCCGTCTGGGAGTTGTCATGGCCACTAGGGTGAAACTCTAGTTCATTTAACAATGCACTTTTGTTAGTAAAAAAAAAATTAATTTCTACATCTGAAAAGGACAGTTTCCATGTATGTATCAGTAATTCAGGAAGGCCCTGGTTCTCTTCATGGTAAACAAGCAGATTAAGATGCTGTTTACATTTGACTGGAGAACCAGCTTCACCAACATCTAGGATAGATGCATTTCCTCTTCTGATAAACAGACAGATCAAACTACTCTACACGACTAAAGACAGGAAACAGAGAATTCAGAGACTAAGCAACTAGTTTTGCAGGCTGGAGAAAAAGAATTATAGTTTTATAACTGTTACCTATAAAGAAAATTCTGAATTTATTAATACCACCCTATCAGTGTTTGGCGTAAATCTTAGGAAAATTTAGTCAGTAGCTTATCTTTTGCTAGGCCCTGGTGTAAAGTGAGATCAAATGACCACATACACATACATAAGCAAACAAACAAAAAGCAACAACAAAAAAAAAACCCAACAACAAAAACCCACTTCCACTGAGTTGATTCTAACTCAGCAACTATGCAGGAGAGAAGAGAACTGTGTCCAGGGGTTTCAGAAGCTGTGATAGCCACAAAAGCAAATTGTTTCTTCTAAGGAGTTCCTGCTGGATTCAAACTTTTGACCTTTCAGTTATCAGTCAAATGCTTTAACCACATCACCATTGTTGTTGATGTTGATTACTTCCAAGTCAAGCATGACTCATAATGACTTTATGAACAAAAGGCCTGAACCCTTTCCATAACTGTGTCATTTATCAAAGTTCCTAGAGTTTCCAGATGTATGTTGTTTGGGAAGTAGATGCCACTTGCCAGCCAGCCTACAATCTAATTCCGTTACATAATTTACTGGTTGTGGTGGTAAGCTACTTAAGTTCTTTACCAATATGCTCTCATAATTCCTTGCAAAAAATTAATCCAAAGTCTACACATTTAAACAAAGAATGGAAAGCATTCCTTTACTGGGTTGAGAGAAAGCAATTGTTCTGATAAAATGTCTGGACAGCTGTTAACCTCATTTTACTTCCTAAGGGAATTTATCCTGCTTGAAGGGTAATCAGGCCAATCACCAGTATTAAAAATCTTTTTCATTTCCATCCACACCTTGCTTCCTAACTTGTGCTATTTATTATATTTGAGCTGTCAAAGAATAGCAAACTAACCTGAAATCAAACTATATTCCTTTAACATCAGTGATTTTAGACTCAAGTAAAATGATAAGCTTTTAGATACTGTTATGGATTGAATTGTATGTTTTTGAAATATGTGTTGAAATCCTACCGTCTTCCTATATATGATCTTGTCTTTCTTTTGATGTGTTCATGAGAATATACCAGTTAAGGTTTGTCCTGAACCTAATTATTTCTGAGTTTAAAAATTAAAAATAAATAAATAAAGACCAGGATAGGCAGAGGGACATACACAGAGGAGGAGAAGCAAAGGGCGAAAATGAAATAATAAGTCCAGGACCACCAAGGATTGCAGAGAACACTAAGAAGACAAAATAAACAGGCTAGGAACACGACCATAGAGTCTAACCCTGAATTAAGCCCCTCTGAGGGGGGAAAAAGTTATTTAAATAATCCACTTGTGCTATTTTTTTCTAAAACTAAGTTATTAAAACAGATACTAGGTCATATTAAAGCATATTCAAAAGAGAGGAAGACCTTCTGTAAGATGGACTGGCACAGTGGCTGTAATATATCAGGAATGATAAAGATGGCACATGGTAGGGTAGGGCTCAGATCTGTTGTTCATAAGGTCACTATGAATCATAGGCAACTTACCGGCATCTAATAAAAAAAGGTGCCCAATTTTAGAAAATTAAATAAGAATATTTGCAGATGACATTTAAACATTAGTGGTGAACATTTATGGTCTTCACATGTTGAAATACATCATATAAATAATTCAATCTGTGCGAAAAGCTTTTCAAATGAAGACTGATCTCTAAAGATTAGCGTGGCAGTGGGATCTGACAATGGTGGATGTAGAAGGAATAGGATCTGTGACAATGAAAAGACAAGCCAGAATTATAGGGATCCGTATAAGAGCAATCTATGAAACTTGGACATAGACCAAGCATTTGAACAAAACAAGGGGATTTTTTTTAATTGGTCTTAGATCAGTGAAAGTTTGCATTAGAATTATATCTTCTCTCTTATCTATTCAATGTGTATACTGAGAAGGTAATTAAAGACACTGGACTATATGAGGACTGTGGAGTCAAGATTTGAAAAAGAGTCAACAATAACCTGTGTTATGTTGTTGTTGTTGTTATGTGCCATCGAGTTGTTTGTGACTCATAGTGACCCTATGTACAAGAGCCCTAAACTCTGCTCTGTCCTGTACTGATCGTACTGTCTCCGATGCACTCATTCCGATTACCCCAGTCACTGAATCAATCCACCTCATAGAGGGCCTTCCCCTCCTGTGCTGTCCCTCCACCCTACCAAGCATTATGTCCCTCTCCAAGGACCCGTCCCTCCTTACAACATGTCCAAAGTATGTTAGATGGAGCCTCAGAATCCTTGCCTCCAAAGAGCCCCCTATTTAACCCTTTCCAGGACGAATCTTTTTCCTAGCAGTCCATGGTACCCTCAATACTCTTCTCCAGCACCTGTAGAAAATGAGAAAGGCTGGAAGGACTTATTGATGAAAGTCAAAGGAAGAAGCCTTCAACCTGGCCTACATTTCAACACCAAGAAAGCAAAAATCCTCACAACTTAACCAATATACAACACCATGATAAAAGCAGAGAAAATCAAAGTTGTCAAGGGTTATACTTGTTTCCACAATTCACACTAGCAACAGTCAAGAAATCAAAAGATATGTCAGGGAAGTTTGCTGTCAAGGATCTCTTCAAAGTGGGATGCCAGTTTATAGACTAAGATGTACATGATCCAAGCTATGGTATTTTCAATTGCTTCTTAAACATCTATAAATTGGACAACAAATAAGGAAGAGGGAAGAATTGATGCTTTTGAATTCTGGTGTTTGTGAAGAGTGTGGACTATCCCAAGAACTTCCAAAAGAATAAACAAATCTTTCTCAAAAGAAGCACAACCAGGGTGCTTCTTAGAGGCAACAACAGTGAAGCTTTGTCTCACATACTCTGGGCATGTTTTCAGGAAGTGCCAGTCCACGGAAGAGAACATCATGATTGAAAAGGTTGAGGGTCAGTAAAAGAGAGCAAGGGCTTCATCTAGTTGCATCGGCACCACAATGACAGCAACAGTGGGTATGGTAGGCATTGTGAGTTTGGTGCAGAATAGGGCAAGGTTTTAACTTTTTATTCATTGAGCTATAGTAAGTTTGATGACACCTAACAAGTATGAGATTTGACTTGGAACCAGTAATGTACTAATTATACTGGTGTCTGAGAAAGTAATTCTTTCAGAGTAGTTTTTGTGAGAGCATAGGGGGAACTGTCTCTACAATGTCTCCATTGCTGTTGTTGTTCTGTGCCATCACGTCACCTGAGACTCAGCAAACCTATGTACAGTCCTAAACCCTGCTCTATCCCTTGCTAATCTTACTGTCTCCAACACACCTATTGCCATTATCCCAGTAATTGAATCAATCCATCTAATTGAGGGTCTTCCTCTCCTGCGCTGTCCCTCCACCCTCCCAAGCATGACGTCTCTCTCCAAGGACTGATCCTGCCTTGCAATATGTCCATAGTATGTCAGGTGAAACTTCAGAATACTTGCCTCCGAGGCGCAGCCTGGCTTCACCTTCTCTAGGACAAAGTTGTTTGTTCTCCTTGCAGTCCATGGCTTATTCAATACTCTTCTTCAGCACCACACCTCAAAGGCATCAATTCTCCTTCTATCATGCCTACAGCTCTCTGATGCATAGCAAGTGATTGCAAAGACCATGGCCTGTAGTAGGCACAGTCTCTAGACTGACATCTTTGCTCTGACAAAAAAAGGTCTCTGACGGTAGACTTTCCCAAGGCAATTCTTCTTTTAATTTCCCCGCTGCAGGTACCAAGAGTGTTGATTGTAGAGCCAAGCTAACTGAAGTTGTCAACAATCTCAATTTTTTCACCATCTATCATGATGTTGCCAATTGGTCCAGTGGTGAGAATCTTTGTTGTTTTATTTTGTTTTGTTTCTTATGTTTTTTATGTTGAGCTTAAATCCATATTGAAGGCTGCAGTCCTTGACCTTCTGTAGCAAATGTTTCAGATCCTCCTCAGTTTCAGCAAGCAGGGTTGTGTCATCTGCATAACAAGATTGTTGATGAGTCTACCTCCATTCCTGATGCTACACTTCTCCTCAAAGAGGCCAGCCTCCTAGATAATCTGTTCCACATGTAGATTGAAAGGATGTGGAGATAGAACACATCCTTGGTGCACACCCTTCCCAATTTTGAACTATGTGGTGTTTCCTTACTCTGTTCTGCCTACTGCCTCCTGGTCCAAGTACAGGTTTCATAGAAGCACTATCAAGGGTTCTGGGATTCCCAGTATTCTCAGAGTCAGCCACAGTTTTTTTGTGATCCACACAGTCGAATGCCTTTGCATAATCAATGGAACACAGATAGACATTCTTCTGGTACTCTCTGTTTTCATGTCTCCATTAGGAAAAAAAAAAATATTTTAAACTGTGCTCTGACGTCATGGGCTCCCTGCTGCTCTGCTTAAAAGTTTTTCAAGGGCTGTCCCTAAGTGACAGGATTGCATTATGTGTACAGGAAATAGCAACTTTAAGAAAATTGTGGTGGTTGACACAATTTCCCAACTGAACCAGCTGACAATTCCCCATACCGTATAAAATTAATGTTATTCCATTGAAAGAATTCAGGATACTATTGTATTGTTTTAACTGAAACACTGGGAATTCCTTAAAGGTAACTCCTGAGCAAACAGAACTTCCATTTTAGCATCAGGATTATCCTCTCCAGGGTCCTCAGAGAATCTTCCTTCTGTCTAGTATTTCTTTTATTCTCCATGTTTAGAGAAACCATATGTTTGTTTTTATCCATATTTGCCTGGAGGCACTATTTGTGTGTTCACATCTCATTCACCTACAAGATAATTTCACCTTTATCATATTTGTGTAGCAGGGACTTTGGAGAATGAATGTTCATTTAACCTACTTCTCTAGTCACACTGGACTCTGAGGGCTTTATGTTTTCATTCAAATGTGCCTGATATTTTCAATAAGGGATCCTCATGATGCAGTGTGTAACACATGAAGCTGCTAACCAAAAAGTCAGCAGCTTGAGTCCACCAGCTGCTCTGCAGGAGGAAGATGCACTTTCTCCTCCTATAAACACATACAATCTGAGAAACTCGAAGGCAACTTTAAATACATAGTAGCTGTCAATAGGAATTACACAATAAAGGGAGATAAAGTTCCTGTGTGAAGCTCTCTATTTTTATCTCAGTAAAGAATTTTCCTTTTTAAAATTAAACTTTGTAAAATACAATTCTAAACTATGTTAAACAAAATCCTACTATGTGTCAAAGCTCAATAAATATTCCATATTTTTCTTAAAGCATTTTTAGTTTAATTTACCCTCCACAGATTTCACTATTCACTAACTAACTAACTAACTAACTAACCAATCATACATCATTCTTGGAAAGATGGAGGTTCAGTGATAGAGAGGAAGACTCTTGATGAGATGGATTTACACAGTGACTGCAACACTGGACTCAAATATGTCAGAGATGAGGATGGCACAGGATAGGACGGATTCAGGTGTGTTGTTCAGAAGATCACTATAAGTCGTACTCAATTTTATGACACCTAACAACAAGAGTAACAACCTGTAATGGTGTGAGAGAGAAAGAATGAGTGAAGAGAGAGAGATTGTATATTTCAGTCAGTTTATCAGCAATCTTGTCTCCTCAAAGATACTGCAAATACCATGAGATCAAGCATATCATTGCTCTGAATTACTCTCACATAGAAAGTTGTTGTTGTTCTGTGCCATCGAGTTGCTTGCGACTCATAGTGACCCTATGTACAACAGCTCTAAACCCTGCTCTATCCTGTGCCAATCCCACTCCCTCCAACACACCCATCCTGATTACCCCAGTCACTGAATCAATCCACCTCATAGAAAGTATTCTCCTTCTGCGCTGTTCCTCCGCCCTCCCAAGCATGATGTCCCTCTCCAAAGACTGGTCCCTCCTTACAACACGTCCAAAGGATGTTAGACGGAGCCTCAGAATCCTTGCCTCCAAGGAGCAGCCGGATTTAACCCTCTCAAGGATGAATCTGTTTGTTTTCCTAGCAGTCCATGGTGCACTCAATACTCTTCTCCAGCACCACAGCTCAAAGGCATCAAGTCTCCTTCTATCCTCCTTAGTCATTGTCCAACTCTCTGATGTATAACAAGTGATTGCAAAGACCATGGCCTGTATCAGATGCACCTTAGTCCCAAGAGTGACACCATTGCTCTTCAGCACTTTGGAGAGGTCCCTAACAGCAGACTTTCCCATCATAATGCATCTTTAAATTTCCTGGGTGCTGGTGCCAAGAGTGTTGACTGTGAAGTCGAGCAGATTAAAGTTGCTAACAATCTCAATCTCTTCACCATCCATCCTGATGCTGCTAATTTGTCCAGTGGTAAGAATCTTTATCTTCTTGATATTGAGCCTCAATGTAGCCGTTTTATTAATATTTGTGGGTCACTCTCTGGTGGCCTAGTGGCAAGAAGGTGTGCTGCAGTCCCCAAAACATGCAATTTGAGTTCTACCAGCTGCTTCACAGGAAAAGATGAATGATCTCCTCCACTGGAATTAGCTGCCTCTGAAAACCCACAGGAGGGTCAGCTGTGGGTCAGTTCTGACTTGATGGTACACAGCAATAACAACAATTTGACAAAAATATTGAAATGACTATGCATGCCTTACAGAACAGTTGAAGGCACACTGAAATTTCCATAATGGCCAAAGCCTAATAGCTTTCTCAGACTAGGTTTTAGCAGATAGAACCTCTTTTTTATCAATTATCAGCACCATGATACGCGGAGAAGAGATTGAGATTGTTAATAATTACAGTTCGCTTGGCTCCACAATTAACACTCTTAACACCAGCAGTCAGGAAATCAAAAGAAGAATTGCACTGGGGAAAACTGCTGTCATGCACCTCTCCAGAGTACTGAAAAGCAACAATGTTAGTCTAGAGACTAAGGTAAGAAACTAATCCAGAGACAAATCCAGAGACTAATCCAGAGACTGATGTAAGAGCCTAATCCAGGCCTTGGTTTTCCCATTTACTTTTTATGCCTCAGAGAGCTAGACAATGAGTAAGGATGACAGAAGAAGACTCAATGTCTTCAACTTGTGGTTCTGGAGAAGAGTCGAACATACCATGGACCTCCAAGAAAACAAATAAGTCTGTCTTGTAGAGAGTGAAACCAAGTTTCTCCTTGGAGGCTAGGATTTTGAAGCTCCATCTCACATACTTTGGACACATGACCAGAAAAGACTGGTCTTTGGAGAAGGACATCATGCTTGGAAGGGTGAAGGGATAGTGCAGGAATGGAAGACACCAAATGAGATGGAGTGATACAGTAACTGGGGCAATGGGGTTAGTGTAATGGAGTCTCTGAGATTGCCTCAGGACACGGTAGACTTCAGAGCTGCTGTACATAGGGTTTGCTGTTGGTCACAGATGACTCAATGGCACATAACAACAACAATAACAATTGGACATTTGTTTAGAATCCATTGAATATTGTGAGTGATGCTGTTATGAAGCATGCCTTTTGGGGCATATGCAACAACTTAGGAACTGATTCCCAGCAGATCTTCCAGTGAGTTTTCAGATGCAGTAAAATGCATGGAAGTAAATTGCCTATCTTTCTACCAAGGATCTGCTGGTGAATTTAAACCAACAGAGAGTAGGGACCTTTGGGTTAGAAGTACAACCCCTCATGGATTGTGCTTCTAGAACTCCCCATTAGGGCACATGTTTATGTATTTCTTTTGAATTTATACTCAGAAAAGAAATAGCTGAAGTAAAGATATTTAAGTGTTTAACTGTAGTATATAACACTAAGCTATTTTCCCCTACTTTTCACTCCCATGAGAAAGATATGAACTTCCAGTTCCCTAACATCTGCACTATTATTTAGAATTGTTTTTTTTACTTTATCCATTCTGGTGGAATTTATAGTTTTACTGAGAACTTTATTTTCTTGGTGATTAATAATGTTGAACAACTTTCTTTAAGATTGTTGAATAAATGAATATGTTCTTATGTAAAGTGCTTATTCATATATTTTGCCTTCTTTTTGGCATTGAATTTTATCACATGTACTTATTAGCTTGTAGCAGCTCCTTGCACATTTTAAGGATCTTTGTTGGGTTTATGGAAAACATTTGCTCTCATATGCATGTTTTAAGTTACTGCATATGAAATGGTCAAAAGTTTGATTAATTTAAGCTTTGTGTTTAGTTTTCTAAGCCTCTTGCATTCTAACCCAGTTGGGGTCAATTAGATTCTGACCTATGGTAACTCCATGTGTATATGTGACAGTAGAAGTATGAGCTGTAAAATTTTCAGTGGCTAAGGATACTTTCAGGAGAATGTTAAATGATCCAGGAAGTATCAAGAGAAGATGGAAGGACTGCACAGAGTCACTGTATCAGAAGGAATTGCAGACACAGAAGAATTTAATGAAATGACATATGAGCAAAAGCCTATGGTGATGAAGGAGGAAGTTCAAATTGCTCTGAAGGAATTGGCAAAAAACAAGGCTTCAGGAGTTGATGTCATATCAGTTGACATATTTCAACAAACAGACACTGCCCTGGATGTGCTCACTAAGTTGTGCCAAGAAATCTGGAGGACAGTCAGCTGGTCAACTAACTGGGAAAGATCGATATTTGTTCCCATTCCAAAGAAAGGTGACCCAATAGAGTGTGGAAATTATCAAACAATATTAATATCATATGCAAGCAAGATTCTGCTGAAAATTATCCAAAAACGTTTGGAACAATATGTCACAGAGAACTGCCAGATGTGCAGGCTGGATTTAGAAGAGGTCGTGGTACTAGGGATATTATAGCTAATGTTAGATGGATCTTGGAAGAAAGCAAAGAATACCAGAAGAAGGTCTATCTGTGCTTCATTGACTATGCAAAGGCTTTTGACTGTGTGGATCACAACAAGCTGTGGCTGACTCTGAAAAGAATGGGAATCCCAGAACATTTGATTGTGCTAATATAAAACCTATACTTGGGCCAAGAGGTAGTCGTCAGAACAGACCAAGGAAACACTACATGGTTCAAAATCAAGAAGGGGCTCCGTCAGGAATGTATTCTGTCTCCATACCTTTTCAATCTGTATGCAGAAGGTATAATCTGAGATGCTGGGCTGTACGAGGAAGATTGTGGCATCAGGTTGGTCATCAATAACCTGCGTTGTTGGTCATCAACAACCTGCATTATGTAGATGACACAACCCTGCCTGCTGAAACTGAGGCTGACCTGAAGAGCTAGCTGCAGAAGGTCAAGGACTGCAGCCTCCTAAATGGATTGAAGCTCAACATCAAGAAAACATTCTCACCACCAGTATCAGTATGGTTGGTGAACAGTTTGAGATAGTTGACAATTTTAGTTTACTTGGCTCCACAGTCAACACTCTTAGTAACAGCAGCCAGGAAATCAAGAGACAAATTGCACTGGGAAAGTCAGCTGTGAGTGACCCCTCAAGAGTACTGAAGAGCAATGATGTCAGGCTGGAGACTAAGGTGCACCTTATCCGGGCTATAGTCTTTGCAATTACGTGCTATGCATCCAAAAGTTGGACAGTGAATAGGGTTGATAGAAAGATAATTGATGCCTTTGAGCTGTGGTGCTGGAGAAGAGTGTTGAATATACCATGGACCTCTAAGAGAACAAACCGATTTGTCCTGGAGAGGGTGAAGATGGAATGCTCCTTGGAGTCAAGGATTGTGAAGCTTTGTCTGACATATTTGGGGCATGTTGCAAGGAGGGACTGGTCCTTGGAGAGGGACACCATGTTTGGCAGAGTCGAGGGACGGCGCAGGAGAGGAAGACCTTTGATGAGATGGATCGATTCTGTGACTGGAGTAGTTGAAATGAGTGCGTTTGAGATGGCTAGGTTGGCACAGGATAGAACAGTGTTTAGGGCTCTTGTACATAGGGTCACTATGAGTCGCAAGTGACTCAATGGCACATAACAACAAGAACAACAATTTGCTACAAGTAAATCATGACGCCTTTCTTCACAGGGTGTCTGGGTGGACTTGAACTGTCAACCTTTTGGTTATTAGGCAAATGTATTAATCATCTAAATCACTAAGAAACTTTCCTAATCTCTGCCAGTACAGAGTTTGGTAGATGGCATAAGAGAAAAACCAGAGAAATGCATGAAAATATCCAAGTCTTTACTATATGCCTTAATTTTTGTCCTGGTCCTGTATAGTAGTCTTTTGGTTCTTGTTGTTGTTGTTGTTGTTGTTGTTGTTGTTATAGTCAATGGATGAGTATAACTAATGTTGTTGTTGTTGTTGTTATGTGCCGTCGAGTCGTTTGTGACTCATAGCGACCCTATGCACAA
>NW_006399862.1:9005237-9005717 GCF_000299155.1 Elephantulus edwardii
ATTCTTTCATTGTTTTACAAACCCTCCCCCAGGTCCCCTCCACCATGTAGCCCTCGCTCTAGACTCCTGTGATGACAGAAATACCTAGTCACATATCTCTAACAAAATAGGATTTGATTGTTCAGCAAGAAGCAGATTACAGATAAAGACATTTCCAACACAGTGTGTCATTCGAGGGCTTCAGTAAGTAAGGGGCTGCGCTTTGCGAACACAACATTGCACAGGTGTTTACGTTCTCTCTTATCCTGAATTGTGATGTTTCCTAAAAGGAGACAACACAGATTACTGTAAATTCCATGTGACACACACGAGAGTTTTGGAGACAAATGCTTTCATTCCTTCAGAAATTAAAGTATATGTAACTGACAGAATTGACATGTTTCGAGGCCTGCTTTTCATTCAAATCCCGTGTGGTACGAATTTGCTGCTACATTTGATACCGTTGGTAGTAAACGGTACATCTTTCTGTGAAACACACTC
>NW_006399862.1:9007197-9057513 GCF_000299155.1 Elephantulus edwardii
GTTTCCTACAAGGAGACAACACAGATTACTGTAAATTCCGTGTGACACACACAAGAGTTTTGGAGACAAATTATTTCATTCCTTCTGAAAGTCATAGTGTATGTAACTCGAAGAGTTCACATCTATCCAGGCCTGCTTTTCAGTCAAATCCCATGTGGTACGAATTTGTTGCTACTTTTGTACCATTGGTAGTAAACGGTACATCTTTCTGTGAAACACACTCAGTACACAATATGGGTGAGATTCTTGGGAAAAATTTCTAGGAATGAAGGAAGAAGCACTGTTATGCATCAGAGAATTGGACAAATGACCAAGGAGGATAGAAGGAGAATTGATGCCTTTGAGCTGTGGTGGTGGAGAAGCGTATTGAGAATACTATGGGCTGCTAGGAAAACAAACCGATTTGTCCTGGAAAGGGTTAAACCGGGTGGCTCCTTGGAGGCAAGGATTCTGAGGCTCCATCTAACATACTTTGGACATGTTGTGAGGAGACCGGTCCTTAGAGAGGGACATCATCCTTGGGAGGGTGGAGGGACAGCGCAGGAGAGGAAGGCCCTCTGTGAGGTGGATTGATTCAGTGACTGGGATCTTTGGGATGGGAGTGTCAGAGACAGTGTGATTGGCACAGGACAGAGCAGAGTTTAGGGCTGTTTTACATAGGGTCGCTATGAGTCGCAGGCGACTCGACGGCACATAACAACAACAACAACATCATATTTCTTTTAGATAGTTCTTTTCCTCGTCTATGTAAATGTAGTTTTCACAATTTATCCCCTCTTTTCTTAGTTTCCCCAACTCCCATGTCAGTCTTGTTTCATAACAGTGGCATTATGTTGCGTTTGTCCTTTTGTGACTGAGATATTTCACTCAGCATAATGTCTTCTAGGGTCACCCATTTTGTGTAACTCATATTTTATAAGTTCCTATTTTTCAGTGTTGCATAATATTCCACTGTGTGAAGAGGTGACATCTTCTCTATCCATTCATTTGTTCATGGGCAGTTGGTTTGCTTCCATCTCTTTGCAATTGTGAACAATGCAGCAATAAACATGAATGCAAAGCTTGTAATTTTCTTGTCTCTTGTTAGGTGATCCTTCCTTCCTAGACACAATCCGTGTCTTTTATTATCTCTGTGACTCTCTGGGTGTCAAATATAAGGTTGGACACCTAGCACTTCCTCTGGTACATACCATTTTAACTTCACAGAAAAAGGATAACAGGTACAAATTACACTGCTGTTGTTCTGACTCTTATCAACTGTTAAATGGTTTTCTAAATCTACAAATCTTTATATGAGGAGATTGTTCATTTTTCTACCTTGGAATGGCTAGTAGATTTGACCTGCCATCCTTTCTCTTAGCAGTCTGATATATCACGAGCTATGGCATCAGAACTCCTTGAATTCTTTCATGGACATGAACTTTTTATAATTAGCTTTTATCTTTATAAAATTTCTCTTTATCCTCTAACAATGACCTAAGGGAAAATAGGAAACTGCTCATTTCTTCGTCCCATTGACTCATTCATCAAGCACTGTTGAGAACATATTGCATACCAGACTATGTGTTGAGAACTGAGCTTCTCAGAAAAAAGTAACAAGAACTCTATTCTAAAGTTATTAGCATATTTGCACATGTGGTTAAATTGGTATGTTGGTCCAAATGTTAAGACTTCTGAGAAAGAGAAAATTCTAGATTTCATAGGGGTTAGGTTGTAGGAGCGATGCCAGTCCCTGAGCATTTAGAAATCAGATGTATTTGCACCTGAAAATTTCCTCTTGTGGTATTGGTCCATATGGAATTGTTCTGCCAATCCAAAGATTGCTTCTTTCTGGTAGTTCCAATCCATAGTGGCTGTGCAGTTTTCTCCCTTATGATTCACAGCCTCAATAATCCAGTAGAGGGTCCCTATGACTTGGTTTTAACTAGAAGACAGAGAGAGAGTTTTTTTCTATCTAGATATCTTTGAAAAGAAAATATCCCAGAAACATGTCATTTTGTTCTCACATATGACTTTCCTGTGATGTAACTCATGGTCAACACCATTTACTTTAAATTTGATCTATTTTAAACCATAACATCCATACCAACTACTATTGACTTTGAACTAGTTGAGTTGGACTCTGTGTGTAGAATTATACTGTATACAGTATTCAAAGGTTGGAATCTTTTGAAAATAGTTTGATGCACTTCTGGGTTGATTTAAAATACCAAATATTTGATTAGTAGCAAAGAGCTTAATTGTTTGTGCCAACCAGGGACTCCTATAATATATTTAAGGGTCTTATTACCTCTAATCCTGACTCTCCTAAAGACTATTCCATTTGTTGGAATATAGAAGGAGAATTTGGCCATCAAGGAAGGTAGTACTAGGAAATAGTATCCAATCATTAAGCAATCTACAGACTGATTAAGGAAATAGGGGCTTTAGAAATGAAGAAAGACAGATTAAATGAGAATAGGAAAAAGTATTTCAGGTCCAAAAGGTTTTAGCACCTTCGTATAGTTATAGGTACAGTCAATTGACGTGAAGAAAAAGACATATTCATCAACCATTTGCTCCACAGGATAAAGGTGGGTAACTTCTACACCACACCCACCGTGTGATTTATGAACTTTGAAAACATGATGGAGAGATAGTGATTTCCAACACAATAGATGATACAAACAACAATATGATTTCAAACGGAGTTCTAGTGGCATAGTTCACAGTGAATGGAGCAGTTTCAATCCACCGGCTGCTCTTTGGGAGAAACATCAAAAGTATTCTCCCATTGAGAATTGCAGCCTTAGGAACCCAATAGAGTCTCAGGACTCAGAGCTGACACTGTAGCCATGAATGAGTGATAGACAATTATTTCTGACAAGCATAGAAAATATTTCCTTATTTTTCTTCATAACTTAAATTTCCTTTAAATCCTTGAGTTTCCTTCACCCACTAAAAGCAATTCTTGAATAAGAGTCACTAGTGAAAGTTTAAGTATTGAGAGATTTACACCATGATTTTTAAATCTTGAAAGATGAGGTGTCAGGAAAGGGAAATGCAACTGTTCAGCTGAAATGCTCTAAATGATGGTTATGTCGGTGGAGAAATGGAGCTGTTTTCTCAATATGCCCTTTAAATGATCCAGTTGATAACAGGCATAATGTGAGAGATGTTCCTCCCATATTTATACATGTGGCTAAACTAGTTTGTTATCCAAATACTAGTTTTGACTTTCCACTTGATATCTCATAGGAGGTACTAGTTAGCACACAAGATAGGTAGGTAGTAGGTAGATTCATGAATGGAAAGAAAGATGGAAAAAGAAACTTTTGTTATCTGTTAGAGCACTATCACAGGTGGACAGTTTTAGAAAAGAAAAAATTTCTTCTCTTACAGTTCAGAGTGGGAAACAGATGGACAATCTCCTTACATGTGATTTATAGCCTACAAAAATACATGAGAAGATGAGCTATGACTTGATTCTTACTCTACAGCAATGTGAATGGTTAGGAAGCAGAAGTCTGAATTCAGGGTGTTAGTCCCAGGGGATAGCTTTATCTTTGTGTAGACTCTGGGGGAAAGTCCTTGGTCTCCTTTCATAATTTGTGGGTTTGGCAATTCCATATGTCTTGTCAAATTTTAATCCATTTTCTCCAACTGTATACCTTCAACATTGCAACACAGTTTCTTACCACTATGCAGCCAGAGTTATTACAGTGTTCTTTTTTTTTAAATTTTTATTGGGACAAAACAAATTGGGGGCACAAGAAGGTGAGGGTTGGGGGCAGAAGGGTGAGGATGGGCAGGGATGCAGTTGCAGAGCTGCAGAAATTGGTTGGTGGGGGGAGCAGGTGAAAGAAATGAAAGTGATCCAGTGGGGACGAGATGCTACAGGAAAATGACAAGCATTTTCCTATGGTAGTTAAATGAACTGTCTTACTGATTTGGGAACTGGATGCCGACTCTCTGGCTTCTTCATGCTGAACAGGGGCGTTGATGTGAAGGGGGAAAGGGAGGACACTTTATCACATTACTGGTGATCTTGAGTTAAGGCTGCTTGCCTTCTTGTTCTGTTAGAAGATATTTTCCTGTCATTTGCTCCCCTCTGGACAGCAAAGTGTTTTCCCAGGTGGGTCCAGTGGGGATGGCTGGTTGAACCCAGAGGCTCCATCCTCCTTTGCTTCTTTAGCTGACAGTTGTATTTCCTTTTTGTCACTGGCACTGGGTTCGGGGTCAGGTCTGAAGTAAAACTCAGTGGTAAGGTTACCTGTAGGAAAGGGAGCAAACCTGGAGAAAACAAACTTGTGAGTTACAAATAGAGGGGTTTTGAGGGTGTTGCTTTCCGGTTTACTGGGGGAGAGGGTGGCAGAAAGTAGCCTAGATAAAATTCTCTGGATACCCTAGGCATTTTTTTTACCCTACCCAGGGTTCAGATGGCACAATCTGGGGACTGAGGAGCTCACCCTGAGGGCCATGACAGCTTGCCCTGAGCCGAGGGCCAAGGACGGCCCACCCAGGGCAGAGGGCCGTGATGGCTTGCCCTGAGCTGAGGGCCGAAGACAACCCGTCCTGAGCAGGGTAACAGCCCCCAACCCATGGGCTGGCTGGTACACTCCCCTCTACTTGCCCCCACACTAATCTGGTCCCCTCACCTGACTGAGGAGTGTGTGGCCAGGGACAGCATCTCCAATTCCAGCACCACCACTTTTACCCGCCCCCATAAGTGGTCATACTATAATTTAAAGTAGGTGTCACTTCCCTCCCCCTTTATAAATGGCAAAGGGAACCTGAGAATTGTGAACAGGCTCCCCCCAGGTCTAAACATCTTTCAGCAGAAGCATTCAACATATCAAAATATGTGGTGCATTTAGAATGTTGGTCCTCTTGGACATGCTGCCACTGTAAAGTGACTTTCAACAATCCATTGTATAGGTGATTATTTTCTCTGGTTTTCCAAGGAAACCCAAACCTGCAGGTGGTGGGGCACAAGTCGCCCCACGGGCGGCAGGGTGCGCGTCTTCTCCTCTGTGCAGGCGGTAGGCGGGTGCGCACCATGCCCCAGTGTAGGTGACTGGCAGGCGCTCACCATCTCCCACGTTCCATCTCCCACGCGGGCGGCTGGCGGACACGTACCATCTCGTGCACGGGCGACCGCGAGCACGTGTCATCTTGTGCACAGGCAGGCAGTGGGGGTAGATGTGCATCATCCCCCAGCACAGGCAGCTGGCAGGCACACGTCATCTCGCACGCGGGCAACTGGGGGGCTCACATCATCTCTTGGCGGGTGTGCGTCATCCCTCGGTGTGCTCGCGTCATCTCGTGCGCAGGCAGCTAATGGGCCAGCAGGTGCGTGGCATCCCCCACACATTTTCCTGTGTGGGCGGCCACCAGGCACGTGCCATCTTCCAAGTGGGTGGCTGGTGGGCACGAGCCATCTCCCAAGTATCATCTCCCATACGGACGACTGGTGGGCACACTTCATCTCTGGGCGTGCGCACGCCATCTCATGCGCAGGCAGCCAGCAGGTGCACACCATCCCCCAGCATGGGGCGGCCAGCAGGTATGCGCCATCTCCCACACAGGCGACTGGTGGGCTCACACCATCTCCCGTGCGGGTGGCTGGTGGGCGCAAGTCACCTCCCAAGTGTCATCTCCCACACGGGTGTCTGGCAGGCACATGCCATCCCATGTGCGGGAAGCCGGCGGGTGCGCACCATCCCCCACGCAGGTGGCTTCTGGCGAGTGCCATCTTCCATGTGGGTGGCCAGCGAGCACAAGCCATCTCCTGCACATCATCTGCCACACGGGCGGCTGGTGGTCACGCTTCATCTCGAGTGCGGGAGGCCAGTGTCCACCCACTTCCCCTGCCGCGGCTATCTTGGCTCTAAGAATTCTCCACAGAACAAGTCCACTTTGCTACAGTATGGCGGCTCCACTGCACCAGTCTTGGGGAGGCCCGGTGCCCACCCTCCATCCTGGGCAAGGGATTCCATAGGTTCCAGCTGTGGGAGCTTCATGGAGCTACAGCTGAGGTGAGGTGAAGTGCGGGCTCTGCGGGAGGGGGTTGGGAGCTGTGGCACTCACCCATTCTTCCTTGGAAATCCTTGAATTCCTGTTGTTGAGCCTCAGTCCTCACTGAAGACCAGTCATCAACTGTTTAACTGTTCATTTATTAATAAACAGAAGTCTGTAGAGGGTCATAATGGCCCTTTTCCAAGTGGTCTGCTGCTCCCGCAGCTCACCATGTTGTCTCTGCCTCCGCCGCCATCTTGGATCTTACAGTGTTCTTTAAAAGTAGAAGAATGGAAATCCAAAATCTCTGTAAATGTTAATTAAAATTAATAAAATAAAATTTAAAAAGGTAGAAGAATCCTAGAACCTTTATAAAATTTTTTTCCCCTAAAATTAATACAGAATTATGACATTGTCTTTAATGGATGCTGGGTATTTAAGTTTTTGCATACATTTCATTTCTTTCATTAGAATAACTTGTAGAAATAGACATTTTTTAGTCAATGGAATTATATACATTAAAGATTTTTATTAATTTTGCAACCTGTAAGCCAGAAATATTTTTAAATATTTTAAGTGATAAACATTATTTGAGTGAAAAATGTTTAAAAAGCCTAACTACAACCAATGGAGTGTGAGAATTCCTCTTTCTTCACTCATTAGACATTCTCATTATTTTCTCTACTTAAAAGTAAATATTGCATTTACTTAGGTTTATATTTTTTATTTCTTTCATTATTAATGGGTTTTAAGTGTGCTTATTAACGATTTTTTCTTGTTTTGAGAAGGTGTAGTTTTTTCTCATTTTTTTATTCTGTTTATATATCATGTTATATATGTTATAAATATGTTTCCTATGAGGAGACACGTGGCGTTAGGATTGGTGGAGCATCTATCAACAATCTGTGTTATGCAGATGACACAACCCTGCTTGCCAAAACTGAGGAGGACCTCATGCACTTACTGCACAGGGTCAAGGACTGCAGCCTTCAGTATGGACTGAGGCTCAATGTCAAGAAGACAAAGACTCTCACCACTGGACCAATTGGTAGCATCAGGATGGATGGCAAAGAGAGTGAGATTGTTCACAGCTTCAGTTTGCTCGGCTACAGAGTCAATACTCTTGGTACCAGCAGGCAGGATATAAAAAAACATATTGCGATGGGAAAGTCTGCTGTTAGGGCCCTCTCTAAAGTACTCAAGAGCAATGGTGTCTCTCTGGAGACTAAGGTGCGCCTGGATACAGGCCATGGTCTTTGCAATCACTTGTTATGCATCAGAGAGTTGGACAATGACTAGGGAGGACAGAAGGAGAATTGATACCTTTGAGCTGTGGTGCTGGAGAATAGTACTGAGTGTACCATGGACTGCCAAGAAAACAATCAGATTCATCCTAGAGAGGGTTAAACCAGGCTACTCCTTGGAGGCAAAGATTCTGGGGCTTCGTCTGACTTACTTTGGACATGTTGCAAGGAGAGACAGGTCCTTGGAGAGGGACATCATGCTGGGTAGAGTGGAGGGACAGCGCAGGAGGGGAAGACCCTCTATGAGGTGGATTGATTCAGTGACTGGGGTAATTGGGATGGGTGTGTCAGAGACAATGCGATTGGCACAGAATAGAGCAGGGTTTAGGGCTGTTGTACATAGGGATGCTATGAGTCGCAAATGACTCGATGGCACATAACAACAACAACAACATGAGTTGTTTGCATGTTGTTGTTATATGACATCGAGTCACTTGAGACTCATAGCGACCCTATGTACAACAGCCCTAAACTCTGCTCTGTCCTGGGCCAATCCCCATCCACACTCCCAAACATGATGACCAGTCTCCAAGAACCGCTCGGCCCCTCCTTACAACATGTCCAAAGTATGTCAGACAAAGCCTCAGAATCCTTGCCTCCAAGGAGCAGCCTGGTTTAACTCTCTCCAGGCTGAATCTGTTTGTTTTCTTAACAGTCCATGGTACCCTCAATACTCTTCTCCAGCACCACAGCTCAAAAGCATCAATTCTCCTTCTATCCTCCTTGGTCCTTGTCCAGCTCTCTGACACATAACAAGTGATTGCAAAGACAATAGCCTGTATGAGACGCACCTTAGTCTCCAGAGAGACACCATTGCTCTTCTGTACTTTGGAGAGGTCCCTAACAGCAGACTTTCCCATCACAATACGTCTTTTAATTTCCTGGCTGCTGGTGCCAAGCGTGTTGACTGTGGAGCCAAGTAATCTAAAGCTGTGAACAACCTCAGTCTCTTCACCATCCATCCTGATGCTGCCAATTGGCCCAGTGGTGAGAATCTTTGTCTTCTTGACATTGAGCCACAATCCATATTGGAGGCTGCAGTCCTTTCCCCTCTTCAGCAAGCGCTTCAGGTCCTCTTCAGGTTCAGCAAGCAGGGTTGTGTCATCGGCATAACACAGGTTGTTGATATATCTTCCACCAATCCTGATGCCGCGTTTCTCCTCATAGAGTCCAGCCTTCTGGATAATCTGTTTGTATGCAAGTTTTAATATTTTAATTATTGTCATATAGGATTTTCTCAGTTTTAGTTATTTTTAAGTGTTAGTTAATTTTCTATGTCAAGTTGGCTAGGTTGGTGTTCAGGTGTTATACTTAAGATGTTGCAATAGAGATATTTTCCTGCAACGCATGTGGTGGCCTAGTGGTAAGGAGCTGCACTGTAATCCAAAGGCATGTGGTTTAAATCCACCAACTGCTCTGCAGGAGGAAGATGGGCAGTCTCTTCCTGTATGATTAATTGTCTCTGAAAATTCACTGAATGGGTCAATTTTGACTCGATGGTACAAAACAAAAATAACAACTTTTAAAACAACTGACCTCAGATAAAGCCAATTACTCTCTTAATGTTACTGGGCTCCATCTAACCAATTGAAGACCTTTTAGGGCAAAAACTGAGATTTGCAATGGGAGAAAATTTTGGCCTCATGAATGTAACTATAAGCCTCTTGCCAAGATTTCCAGTTTATACACTGTCCTACCAATTCATACTGAAGACTGCATTCCAAGACTATGTGAGCCAAATACGTAAAAGAAATCTCTCTAGTGATATGATAATGAGTTCTCGTGGTCTAGTGCCAAGAAGTCATGCTGCCAACCCAAAGGCAGCTGGTTCAAATCCATCAGTCACTCCACAGAATAAAGATGGGCAATCTGTGATTTATAGCTTCTGAAATGCTACTAGAGGACCAGCTATGTATTGGTTCTGATTCTATGGCCCGTAACAACCAAAGCAATGTAATTGCCTTGTTTAATCCAGATCCTGCAGGTCTTTTCCCCCTTTGATAGTCTGCTTCTTCTACCTTTTCTATATCCGGTTTTGCTGCTGTTATGTACTTATAGAAACAACTCATAACTGACAGTCTAGTGGATTTTCAGAGGCTGTAAATCACATAGGATGAGACTGCCTATCTTTATCTCTCCTCTATTGCCATCTGGAAACAAGACTGGCAACCTCTTGCAAAATAGCTTGCCTCTGGAAGCTTTAGGAACTTGGAGAAAAGGTCAAAGTTTTTCCTGTTCAAGTTTTATGTTCATAGAGTCACTGTGAGTTGTCTAAGACTCAACAGCATCTAACAACAACAACTATAGCCATTTGTGGAAAGTATTTGAGTTTTTATTTTTTATTTTCTGACCAGCTTCCACCTTAAACTGTTCCTGGCTTTCACTACGTCCCAAGATATTGCATTTATTTGCTTTAACTTTCTTGTTTCTGCTTTTGGTGTCATGACAACTAAAAAAACCTGTATCTACTGTGATGTAATGGTAGTAAATATTTCTTATTGAGACAGATTGACACACTGACTGTAATAATGGGCTCAAGTACATCAGAGATGATGAGGAAGGCACTGGACAGGGCAGAATTCAGGTCTGTTGGTCAGTGTTGCTTATGAATGGTAGTCAACTAAATGACAGCTAACAACAACAACATCAGTATAAATTACTCTCTTTACTGTGGTTGAAATCTATCGCTAAGAAGTAGTCAACAAAATTCTGTATAATTGTAAAGAAATAGTTTCCCAAAGGGAGGTCTGCTGGCCTAGTGGATGCGCAGTTGTGCTGCCAACCCAAACATGTGGTTCAAATCCACCAGCTGCTCTGAGGGAGGGGGATGGGCAATCTCTACAGCCTCTGAAAACCTGTTGGAAGATCAGCTATGAGCCAGTTCCAGCTAAATGGCACATAGCAACTGTTTCCCAAGACCAATTACTGGAGGACTTGATAATATTCTAAACTGTTACAAATGAGCTTGTTTTAGTTTTTGCTGTTTTTGAATGCAAGCTTGCTGCCTTCTAGTTCAGGCCGAGTTAACTCCATTGAGTTTCTAAGCTCGACTGGGTTTCCACAGCTGTAATTGCACAGCAGGAAATGTCCCATCCTTCTCACTCAGAGCTGCTAGTGTATTTGAACCACTAGAGACATGAGGCCTTTGGATTAGCAGTGCAAATCTGTATGAACAATGCCATCAGAGCTCCTTGTCACAAACAATCAAATTTTCTGGTACATATTATCCCCACCCTGCCACCCATTTTCATGTATCTCTGCCTTACTTTTTGTTTTCCCAAGTACATAAAGATAGAAAAATGTCAAAACATAAAATTACATTATTGATATAAAGATCTAGAACATCTCTCATAGGAAAGATAAAGACATGGATTAAGGAGTTAAGTTGTGGTTTTTTGGTTTGTTTGCTTGCTTGCTTTGTTTTCATGATTTCACAGAGGCTAGAGATAAATAGAAGGAAAGCCAATTCTGATTCTACTACAGATTTTATAGACTCTAGTGATCCAGTTAGTCCTATAACAATGGCCACTTCAACAGATATGGAGAGAAATTTGATAGCCTACATAAAGCTGCCTTGTAATATTTCAGACCAAAATAGTTCTGTCTTACTAGATAGTCAATTAAAAAAGTAATGTTCATATGAACAATGCACAATTAGAAACAGGGTGCTCAAACCATAACTTTTGTAATGAACTGGTGGTGACAAGTTCTTTATCTGATAAGTAATGACTAGCCCATTTCCAAGTGGTATTTGATTTGTAAGGTCCCTTGGGAATTTACCATTGTTCATCTTACTATTTGTTTAGTTATAACATCTTATAATTATGAGAAATGGTTTTTGTTTCAAAAATTCCTAAGACACAGTACCACTATAAGCTTAAGAAACTAAAGATGCAGTACAATGACTAAATATAGTGACAAAGGTGTTCTCAATGTCTACTCTGCAACCTTCACTCACCCTGCTGTCCACTTTTACTGAGTGTTTCTGAAACACCTTTAAAAAAACCCCATAATAAAAGAATTATCAGTATATATAATGTAGTATCATTTTAAAGTTTTGAAATGTTTATCTTATAAATTTTTAATATAAAAAGAATTATTGAGATAGGAGTTTACAAAACCACCATCTGTCACCTTAGACATTGAATTTAACTTCCTGTAATAATTTAAAAGCCTTTTTAGGATGTCTCTGATTCAAACTATGGACTTTGTAATTACTTCCTATGCATCTGAAAGTGTCACAATGAATAAATATGATAGAAGAATTTGTTCTTTTGAGTTGTGCTGTTGGAGAAGAGCAATGAATATCCATGGACTGCCAAAAAAATGAACAAGTATGTCTTGGAAAGTGTGTAACTGATGTGTTCCTTGTAGGCAAGGATGATAGAGCTTCACCGCTCAGACTTTGAACATGTTGCTAGTAGAGGCTATTACTTAATCACACATACAAGGGTAGAAGGTCAGAAAAAGAGAGCAAGACCCCATCAAGATGGATTGTCATGGTTACTCCAGCAATGGGCTCAAGCATATTACAGCTAAGTGAGGAAGACACAGGATAGGACAAGATTCAGGTCTGTTGTTCATAGGGTTGCTATGAATTGTACTTGACTCAACGACACCTAACAACAACAACAATAAGAAGTCATAGTCATCTTGACAACACTTAATACCAACATTAACGGCAGACTACTTGGTTATTATGTCTTAATTTAGACTGTTTCCTGTTAGAAGGAAGAAAGTATTTTGGAAGGAAGATCCAAACACTCCTCACTGTAATGTCTTTGATTCATTCCATCCTCTGTAGCTCCACACAATAGCTCTGCTCTCTCTTGGACAAGTCAACTCTAAATACATTCTAAGAGATCAAGTGCTCAAAACATCTCTCAGCTTGCCCTTCTTGTTCTGACAAATGCTCCCTTGTGATACCATTCTCAAACCTTTCAACATTTGTATTTTTCCTTAATATATAAAAATCTTTAACTGCAATGATGAATGAATCAAGTTCAATCAAGATAGAGTACAGGAAGAAAATACCTGTTTTAAATTTGTTAATTTTTTTCTTATTGTACAGTCAGTATCCACTACAGAACTCAGGAAGCACATTGTAAATATTTCTTAAACACTGGGACATATAGTAATTTGTTAATTTACTATGCTAATTTGTTAATGTATTAATACTTCTAAAATTATCCTATAAAGGTTACCGTTTATATGACATTTTTTAGTTTTTAATGAAAGTTTATAGAGAGCTTGGATTTCCATTCATTTGTTGTTGCACATTTTCCTCCCTGTTTCCCCAGTTTGCTTTTCTCTTTGAAAAAAAAATCTTTTATTGTTGTACAATTCCCCACCCCTACCCCAGTTCATTTTACTATGATAATTTTAAAAGTACTTTTAAATAGTTTTTACTTTATTACCAGAAATAAATTCTTTGCATGCATGTCTATGACTTCATGTGGGGAAAAGCATAAATAAATTTGAGTCTGAAAATCAGTTTAGGTAACTTCAAGACAAAAAGGTACACAATTTTATTTTATCTGTAAGGCCCCAAAACAGAGGTTTGTTTTGTGACAGCTCCAGAGCTCATTGAGGAGACATGTCATGTATAAGTTCCTGCCATGTCCCAGGGCACTGTCACAGGTCTGCTGTAATCTGCCAGAGCTAAAGGATGTGCATCTCTTTGTTTAATGGCCTGGCTGTTTGTTTCTCAGCTGCAGGTTTCTTTTGTTAGTGTTTCTGTCATTACCGGAGGCATTTCTTTGGAGCCAGGCATCTGTTGCTATACTTTTTCCAAAGCTGTAAACCAATTTAGACTTTGTAGTGTATGGAGGCCAGATACCTCTTTCCATTGGTGATTTTATTCCAGCCCTAAATTGCTATTGTAATGAGTCCATGTTTAAGCTTTTTTTCCTCTCAAGTAATTTATTTAGTGAATTGTCTTCCCCAGTATCTAATCTTATACATATGCACTTGAGTTATATTAGAGAAACTTTCTGTTAATACTTCACAACTTACTGTATTCTCTTCTGCCTCCTCTTGGCCTCTCATTCCAACATCTTAGTTTACTTTTTATATATGTTTATATTTTATTCCTTTACTGGAAATTTTATCTCTCATGTTTACCTTTACAACTACCAGAGAATCAAGCTGTGGATTATTTCAGAACTAGTTGGGACACATCCATAAGTGAAGTAGAATTACTGGTTTTGGTTGCCCTCTGGTGATCATGCCTCATGATGACTGTGTGCAGAGCAGAACTGCTCCAGAAGGTTTGCAAGGTTTGAGCTTTTGAAAGCAGAGTGCCAAGCAGGCTATCTCTGTGTAAGTTTGAGCTACCAACCTTTCATCTAGTAATTAAGTGTTCAACTATTTTCATCCCTCAGGGTCTAAACACACACACACACACACACACACACACACACACACGAGCTGCAATAGCATGGTTCATTATATGTTACACTACTACCCAAAAGGTCAGGTGTTTGAATTCATCAGCTACTCACTGGGAGAAAGACGTAGTTTATTCCTAGTAAGATTTATAGCCTCAGAACCCGGTGGAGTTTTGCTTTGATTTAACAGTGGTAGATATATACATAAACACATAGCAATGTATTTCTATATAGAGGGAGAGTTTTCAGAGGCATGTTGTTTAGGAAGTGGATGCCACTCTTGCTTTCATTTCTCAAAGTTTATATGTTTTGTTGTTATGTGCCATTGAGTTGCTTGCAACTCAAAGTGACCCTGTGTACAGCAGCCCTGAAACCTGCTCTATCATGTTCCAAATTTACTATCTCTGACACTCTTACTCACATTACTCCAGTCACTGAATCAATCCATCTCATTAATGGTCTCCTTCTCTTTCTCTGTCCCCCCCACCCTTCCAAGCATGATATACCTCCCCAAAGACTGGTCCCTCCTTGCAACATGTCCAAAGTATGACAGACAAAGCCTCAGAATCCTTGCTTCCAAGGAACAGCCTGGTTTCACCCTGTCTAGAATGAACCTAATTTGTTTTTCTGGCAGTGCATGGTATATTCAATACTTTTCTCCAAAATCACAGCTCAAAATCATCGATTTTCTTTCTACCATCTTTTGTCCAGCTCTCTGACATATAGCAAGCAATTGTGAAAAGTATGTCCTGGATTATACACACCTTAGTCTCCAGACTGGCATCATTGCTCTTTAATACTATGGAGAAGTCCCTGGCAGCTGACTTTCCAAATGCAGTTTGTCTCTTGATTTCCTGGCTCAGGTACTAAGAATGTTGATTGTAGAGCCAATAAAACTAAAGCTGTTAACGATCTCAATCTCTTTACCATCTATCAACACTGTCAATTAGCCCAGTGGTGAGAATCTTTGTTTTCTTGATGTTAAGCTGCAATCCATATTTCCATATTGAAGGTTGCAGTTCTCGACCTTCTGCAGCAAGTGCTAGATAGATATAGAGATAGATGATAGATAGATAGATGATAGAGATATATAGAAGATAGATATAGAAGATATGGATATGCATATAGAAATATAAATAGATAGATACATAGGTAAGTTAGTTTATATATGTGATATGTTTATATATAATGTGTAGCAGTGGATTTATATGCTGCCTATATATACATACACACATATATGTATACACATATATATCTATATATTATTTGTGTTGTATACTGTCAAGTGGGAATCAACTCATAGCTAACTCCCCACCCCCCAGCAGGTTTTCAGAAGCAGTAAATCACATGAGAGAAGATAGTTCATCTTTCTCCCTCATATCTACATATATAGGAAGCTCTTGTGGTAAAGAGCTTCACTGACAACCAAAGGCACAAGATTCAATCCACCAGCTGCTTTATAGAAGAAAGTTGGGCAATCTCCTCCTATGCAATTTAGAACACTGAAAACTTGTTAGGGGTTCAGTTACAGCCTGGTTCCACCTCTACGGCACATAACAACAACAACAATATACACACACAAAGGGAAAGAGAGAAAGGACAGAGGGTTCATAAACATGATGTATATATCAGAAACAAAAATGGTCTCAAAGTTTTCATATGAGAGAAGTTTATGAGTGGTAATCAGTTCCTTCAATATATTGTTAATTAGTGAGCTGTGGTGCTGGAGAAGATTATGGGCTATATTATGAATTGCTAAGAGAACAAACAGGTTCTCCCTGGAGAAAGTGAAACCAGACTGCTCCTTGGAGGCAAGAATTCTGAAGTTTCATCTGAAATACTTGGACATGTTGGAAGGAATGACCAGTTCTTGGAAAGGGACATCATGCTTGGACGGGTAGAGGGAGAGAACAGGAGAGGAAAACCCTAGATGAGGTGCATTGATTCAGTGACTAGGGCAATGGGGGTACATGTTCCAGAGACAATAAGATAGGTACAAGACAGAGCAGGATATGGCAAATAACAACAACAACAACCAGCTGGCATAACATATGAAAATGGTATGAGAAAGTAGAACCATACTTATAGGTGGTAGTTTCTTAGCATTGATTTTGCAGAGAGGATAGCACTGATACTAGTTACAGGATTCAAAATAATCTTTTTTCATCCTACTGCTATTACTCCTCATTGCTGTTGAGATGCAACCAATTTACAGCTGACTCTCTAATAGATTTCCAAGGCTGTAAATCAAACAGCCTCTCTCACTATAGTTAGTGGATTCTAACTGGCAGAGAGGGGTGGCCCCTAAATAGCAGTGCAATACTCTTTGGGCTAAGCTACTTTTTTTCATAATAGTAAAAACATGATTTTTAAGAAAACTGCTTCTAAAGAGTGAGTTACATGGTATGATAAAGTTCTGTGTGATGCGTATGTGTGTGTGCTTGTGTGCCTACTCAAGGGACAATCATCTCTTTCCTTTTACCACAATTCAAAGATGTGAAAATATACAAATTATATTGTAATTTTTATGTGATCAATCATATGCATAGTCATTCTTTTCATATATATTGCCTTTCCCGTTGCCCAACTTTTCTGTTTATTAATTTTTATTTCCTCTTCCCATGCCTGGTAACCTTCAAAAGAGATCAGTTATTGAAAATTCTTAGAAGCACAATTCTGGAATGACACACACGGCCCTGCCATGACATAGAATATGTATAACTATGTATCACGAGTTCTGATGCCTTGTGTTTAAGGAATTGTGCTCCCAACCCAAAGGCAGGAGATTCAAATACACTAGCTACTCTGTGGACTAAAGATGAGCAATTTCCTCCTGTGACATATGCAGCATTTGAAAACTCACTGAAGGATCAACAAAGAATAGATTCTGACTTGATGACAATGAGTGAGTGACATAAGTGCATGTATGTACACATGCACACAGATACATATGTAATTCTTCTCTTATATGTGAAAGAACTAACTTGGTACTAATGTCGTGTTCTTTTTATTTATGTAAATATGATAAATCTAGTTTAATAGAAGCTGATTGTGATTTTTGAGCTTTTGTGCAAGACTAACAGAGTAGATTAGTAAACTTCAGTTAAAAAGATGTTGATGATATTAATCATAGATGGTATTTTCTGGAATATGTGTGAGTAAATAGTAATTTTACATATGCATTAAGTGATTTTAAAATAAACATCTATTTGGAGGAACTTACCTTTCTCTGAAATATAGCTTTATTGGATTACTATTTGCTTGTAAGAAATTTGAGAGTTGGGTTATTTTTGCCTAGTACACATTTTAATGCATTATTTTCAATCAGAATATATGAAAGAATGCAGTGTTAATCATGGATGTGATGGTTATTGAATTTAGATGTAAACAGAGGCAGCAAGGTAGGTTCATTATTTACTAAGACTGTGGTCAAGGATAAGGAAGCAGAGAAGATGACAGAAGATTGCTAGAAATACTGTAGGTTCATGAAGAGATGGGTAGTATGATTCAGTTAGAGAAAGCCATCAAGTGTCAGAAGATTTGTGTGGCTTTTAAGGATTTTATAAAGAGGACCATTAACAATTCTGATGCTAAGTACACTGTTCCTATTTGGTGGAAATATGTACAATCAGCAATGTTGTCTTACGTCCATGAAATGCCAAAAACTGATACCTCCTGCTATTGAATCAAGTTTATTCACAGCAACTGTCCATCAGGTTTTCTAGGTTATAAATCTTTATAGACAGAGACTGTCTATATTTATTTCTTGGAGCAGCTCGTGGAATTGAACCGTTAACTTTTTGGTTAACTGTCCATCACATGTACTACCCTACTTGCTCCAGAGCATCATATGTTGTTTTTGTTGTCTGATGCTATTGTATTGACTCCAGCAGACATCAAAACCCTGCCTGATCTTTCACCATCCTCACAATCTCACCTATTGTCAAATTCTCTATTTAATAATCTTTCTCTCTTTTTAAAACCCTCTATTCTACCAAACATGATGTCATTTTCCCAGGACTGGCCCCTCCTGACACATGATAAAAAATAATTGAGGCAAAGCCTCATCATCTTGTCTCTAAGGATCACTAAGCTATACTTTCTTCAAGATGGATATTTTTGTTCTACTGACAGCCTATGGCATATTCAATACTCTTTATCAAAATCACAATTCAATGACATTAATTCTTCAGTATTCCTTATTCATTGTCCAATTTTTACATGCTTATGAAACAATTGTAAATCTCGCTTGAACTAGGCAGATGTGGTTTTTATAAGCTGACATTCTTACTATTTAACATTTTAAAGAGATAGTCTTCCTCTCTTTCTCTCATCCTCTGCGTTTCCCAGCACTAAGTCTTTTTGCAAGGACTGGTCCTTTCTGCCAACATGTTTTAAATATGTGAGATGAAATGTAAAGGTAAAAGATTCTCAATGAATTGGATTGTCAGGAGGCAGATATTAGTGTTAATTCTATTTAACATATGAAAAACCTCAGGCAAACTTACTTATTTTCTTATAGACAAGTTTTAAAGGGGGAGTATCAGATCTAGTCAGCCATGTAAACTGAAACAGTAGGTCACAGAATTTAGCAGAAGCTCTGTGGCCAGGAATATCCATCAGTGCAGCCTCAAGCAAAAATATTTCTCTGAAGTTGGTATATGGGATTTGTACTTGCATCCTCCTAAACAAGAGATGGAAAACAGCATGAGAAACCAGTAGCAGTGTGTAATGCAAGGCATCACAGACCATGACTGGTGATCATATTGAGAGGTGGTTGGGGAAGGGACAGTTTGACCAAGTAGCCAGGTGTACAAAAAATGGGGAGGTATCAGAGAAAGGGTAGATACAAGTCACACATGCTTGTGATGGGTAGGCAGTGAATGTATTGGTTATTTCTGTAAGGGAAGTGTCTTTCACCTGCTAGGTAAAAATACTTGTCTGTCAGATATTCTTCTAAGAGTGAACATCGGAATTAAGACAGACGAGGAAGAATTGGCCTTCTGAAATACAATTGGCCTTTGAAAACCCTATGTAGAACAGAGCACACTTAGAGTAAACTAACAAATATGGTAACTGAAGTTGAACCCTCAAATTTGGAAACACAAAGGAGGAGAAACACTTGTAAGAAAAAAAATTAACAGTTGGTACGTGGAATGTGAGAGGCATGAATGCAGGGAAATTGGACATTGTAAAGAAAGAAATGGAATGCATAAATATTTGTATATTGCTTATTAGTGAAATGAGATGGATTGGCATGGGAAATTTTGAATCCCAAGATCATATGATCTATTATGCTGGAGATGAAAAGGTGAGAATAAACTGGGTCTCTTTCATAGTTAAAAAGGCCATTCTGGATCCATCTTAAAATACAATATTGTGAGTAACAAGATAATATCCATATTAATACCACTACCATTCAAATTTAAACACCTACAACCAGAACCAAAGAGGAGGAAATAGATGATTTCTATCAACTGTTGGGTCAGAAATTGATCAAACATGTAACTAAGATACTTAAATAATAATGGGGTGATTGGAATGCAAAAGTTGGGAATCAGCAAGAAGGATCAGTAGTCGGAAAATATGGACCTGGTGACAGAAATGAGGCTGGGGCTAGAATGATAGAATTCTGTACAATCGATTATTTATTCATAGCAAATACCTTTTTATAAGAAACAAAAATGAAGGCTATTCAAATGGATTTCACCCAATGGGGCGCACAGGAATCAGATTGATTACATGTGTGGAAAGAATCACTGGAGAAGTTCAATATCAGCAGTAAAAACTAGGCCAGGTGCTGATTGTGGAACAGACCATCAACTGCTCATATGCAAGTTCAAATTAGAACTAAAGAAGGTTAAATCATATCCACAGGAATCAAAATTTGACCTTGAGTCTATTTCCCGTGAATTTAAAAACCAACTCAATAATAGGTTTGAGAGACCTTGAACACTATTGAACTAAGACCAGATAAGCTGTGGGAAGATATCAAGAATATCGTTCATGAAGATTGCAAAAATTCATTATAAAGAAGGGAGGAGAAGAAAAGACCAAAATGGATGTCAGAAGAGACTCTGAATATTGCACTAGAGCACTGAAAGCCAAAGCAAAGGGAAGAAATCAAGAAGTTAAGGAGCTGAATAGATTTTGAAAGGCTGCTCAAGAAGACAAGGCAAAATATTATAATTAAATGTGCAAGGAGATAGAATCAGAAAATCAAAAGGGTCAAACTCCCTCCACATTTCTTAAGCTGAAAGAACCAAAGAATAAATTCAAACCATGAGTTGCAATGCTTAGGATGAAGTGGGCAGAATATTAAATTATTCGAGGAGCATTGAAAGCAGATGAAAGGAGAATATGGAGTCATTGTACCAAAAAGAATTTGCTGACACAGAAGAATTTAAAGAAACAACATATTAAGAAGAGGTAATGGGGACGAAGGAGGAAGTGTAGGCTGCTCTGAAGGACTTGGTAACAAATAAAGCCCCAAGAACTGATGTATTTCAGCAAACAGATGCTGCCCTGCATGTGCTCATCAAGTTGTGCCAAGAAATCTGGAGGACAACTACTTGGCCAGCTGACTAGAAGAGATCATATTTATTTCCATTCAAAAAAAAGGTCACCCGAAGTGTGGAAATTCTAGAAAAATATCACTAATAGCACACATACTAGCAAAATCCTGCTGAAGATTATCCAGAAATACTTGAACAGTACATTTGCAGAGAATTACTAGAAATACAGACTGGGTTTAGGAGAGGTTGTGGCCCTAGGGACATTATTGCCAATGTCAGATGGATTTTGTGGCAGAAATCAGAGAGTAGCAGAAGAATGTCTGTGTTTCATTGACTATGCAAAGGGATTTGCCTGTGTAGATCATGATAAGTTGTGATTTACCTTGAGGAAAATGGAAATCTCAGAATACATGATCATGCCACTTGGCCAACTGACTGGAAGAGATCTATATTTGTTCCCATCCCAAAGAAGGGTGACCTGACAGAGTGTGGAAATCATAGAACAGTATCGCTGATTTCACATGCAACCAAGATTCTACTGAAGACTATCCAAAAATGACTGGAACAGCACATCAGCAGAGAACTGCCAGAAGTCCAGGCTAGGTTTAGAAGGGGTCGTGGTACTAGGGATATTGTAGCTGATGTTAGAAGGATCTTAGCTGAAAGCAGGGAATACCAGAAGAATGTCTATCTGTGTTTCATTGATTATGCAAAGGCGTTTGACTGTGTGGATCATAACAACCTGTGACTGACTCTGAGAAGAATGGGAATCCCAGAACACTTGATCATGCTAATGCGAAACATATACTTGGACCAAGAGACAGTGTGGTCAGAACAGAACAACGAAACACTGCATGGTTCAAAATTGGGAAGGGTATATACCAGGGATGTGTCCTGTCTCCATACCTTTTCCACCTGTATGCAGAACAGATCATCCGGGAGGCTGAGCTCTGTGAGAAGTGTGGTGTCAGGATTGGTGGAAGATACATCAACAATCTGCGTTATGCAGATGCCACAACCCTGCTTGCTGAAACTGAAGAGGACCTGAAGCACTTGCTGAAGAGGGGCAAGGACTGCAGCCTTCAACATGGATTGAGGCTCAATGTCAAGAAGACAAAGATTCTCATGACTGGACCAATTGGCAGCATCAGGATGGATGGTAAAGAGATTGAGATTGTTCGTAGTTTTAGTTTGCTTGGCTCCACTGTCAACACTCTCGGCACCAGTAGCCAGGAAATTAAAAGACGTATTGCGATGGGGAAGTCTGCTGTTAGGGACCTCTCCAAAGTACTGAAGTAATGAGGAGCAATGGTGTCTCTCTGGAGTCTAAGTTGCATCTGATACGGGCCACAGTCTTTGCAATCACCTGTTATGCATCAGAGAGTTGGACAATGACCAAGGAGGATAGAAGGAGAATTGATGCCTTTGAGCTGTGGTGCTGGAGAAGAGTATTAAGGGTACCATGGACTGCTAGGAAGACAAACAGATTCATCCTGTAAAGGGTTAAACCGGGTGGCTCCTTGGAGGAAAGGATTCTGAGGCTCCGTCTAACATACTTTGGCCATGTAAGGAAGGACCAGTCCTTCGAGAAGGACATCGTGCTTGGTAGGATGGAGGGAGAGCGCAGGAGGGAAAGGCCCTCTATGAGGTGGATTGATTCAGTGATTGGGTAATTGAGATGGGTGTGTCGGAGACAGT
This sequence comes from Elephantulus edwardii, assembly GCF_000299155.1. Lineage (NCBI taxonomy): Eukaryota > Metazoa > Chordata > Mammalia > Macroscelidea > Macroscelididae > Elephantulus > Elephantulus edwardii. Next base: position 9,029,101 of record NW_006399862.1, read on the forward strand.
GTGATTGGCACAGGACAGAGCAGATTTTAGGGCTGTTGTACATAGGGTCACTATGAGTCACAAGCGACTTGATGGCACAAGCAACAACAAACAACATACTTGGAGCAGGAGGCAGTCCTCAGGAGAGAGCAAGGAAACACACTGCATGGTTCAAAATCAGGAAAGGAGTCCATCAGAGATGGATCCTGTCCCTATACTTTTTGAATATCTATGCAGAACAGATCATTTGAGGAGCAGGGCTTTATGAGGAAGAGTATGGCATCAGGACTGGAGGAAGACTCATTATCAGCCTGCAATATGCAGATCACACAACCTTGCTTGCTGAAACTGAAGAAGACCAGAAGCACCTGCTGTAAAAGTCAAGGAGTGTAGTCTTCAATATGGGTTAAAGCTCAACATCAAGAATACAAAGATTCTCACCACTGGACCAATGACAGCACCATATTAGATGGAGAAGAGATTGAGATTGTTAACAATTACAACTTGCTCAGATTCACAATCAACACTCTTAACACCAGTGTCAGGAAATCAAAAGACAAGTTGCACCTGGAAAATCTGCTGTCATGGACCTCTCTAGAGTGCTGAAGAGCAGCGACATCAGTATAGATATAAAGTTGCACATGATCCAGGTCATGGTCTTCTCAATTACTTGTTATGATTCAGAGTGTTGGACAATGACTAAGGATGACAGAAGAGGAATAAATGCCTTTGAGTTGTGGTGTTGGAAAAGAGTCTTAAACATATCATGGACTGCCAAGAAAACAAATAGATCTGTCTTGGAGAGGGTTAAACCATGTCTTGCTTTGAAGGCTAGGATTTTTAAGCTCTGCCTCACTTACTTTGGGCACGCGGCCAGGAGAGATCACTATTTGAAGAAGGACACCATGCTCAGAAGAAGGACACCATGCGGGTGAGGGAGACCCTGGATGAGATGGATAGATACAGTAACTGGGGCGATGCGGTTTAGTGTGTCAGAGTTAGTGAGACTGATTCAGGACAAGGAAGGATTTAGAGCTGCTGTACGTAGGGTTGCTATACATTGCAGGCAATTCAATGGCACATAACAACAACATACTATGACAGATGTGGAAGCAGGAGTGGTATCCACTTTCTAAACAACATGCCTCCAGAAATTGTATGAAATTTGATAAATGTTGATAGTTGTAGAGGGGCTTCAGGCCTTTTGTTCATAGGGTCACTATGAGTCTTACTCGACTCTAAAGCAATCAACAACAACAACACAGAACATAAATAATTTAACTCCAGATTCCTTGCTCCCCGCCTCTGACCTTATTTTATGGCCCTGTAGGCATTTGATATTTATTCCCTCTGAATTGTTCAATAACCAGGTTAAATATCTTTCATTATCCATCTGCCACTTTTATTTAGTTCTACAAAGTCAAGAATCTAGCTTTTCACAAACCAGTTATACATCATTTCTTGTTTCAAAGAACCTTCTTGTTTTCAAGAGTAAAATAAAACAGAACCTAAGAAAATAGGGGGGGGGGGAAGTCAGCAAGGTTTAGCCTTGAACTTGATCAAAGTGGACATATTTTAGGATTTGATGTATATTATTTTGTCCTGAAGATTTTTCCCTCAAAAAAGTTCCAGAAGAGATTTGCTCAGATAAACAAATATAAACTAATGCAACAACAAAGAGATAAGGATTTGTAAGCAATAAGCAAGGGAACTTTGGTGGTTTAGTGGTAAGGAATTGCACTGTCAACATGTTTCAAATCTACCAGCTGCTCTGTGACTGCTTCTGAAAATCATTAGAGGATCAGCTATGGGTAAATTTCAATTCCATGGTACACAGCAACAAAAAGTAACATATTTTTAAAACTTTCTCTGTAACACATGAAATTCAGTTTTAATCTTGATAATGCATGTTGTTGTTGTTATGTGCCGTCGAGTCGCTTGTGACTCATAGTGACCCTATGTACAATAGCCCTAAACTCTGCCCTGTCCTGTGCCAAATGCACTGCCTAACACACCCATCCTGATTACCCCAGTCCTGAATCAATCCACCTCATAGAGGGCCTTCTCCTCCTGCGCTCTCCCTCCACCCTACCAAACATGATGTTCTTCTCCAAGGACTGGTCCTTCCTTACAACATGTCCAAAGTATGTTAGACGGAGCCTCAGAACCCTTGCCTCCAAGGAGCCACCCGGTTTAACCCTTTCCAGGATGAATCTGTTTGTCTTCCTAGCAGTCCATGGTACCCTTAATACTTTTCTCCAGCACCATAGCTCAAAGGCATCAATTCTCCTTCTATCCTCCATGGTCATTTTCCAACTCTCTGATGTGTAACAAGTGATTGCAAAGACCATGGCCTGTATCAGATGCAACTTAGTCTCCAGAGAGACACCGTTGCTCCTCAGTACTTTGGAGAGGTCCCTAACAGCAGACTTCCCCATCGCAATACGTCTTTTAATTTCCAGGCTACTGGTACTGAGAGTGTTGACTGTGGAGTCAAGAAAACTAAAATTGTGAACAATCTCAATCTCTTTGCCATCCATCCTGATGCTGCCAATTGGTCCAGTCATGAGAATCTTTGTCTTCTTGACATTGAGCCTCAATCCATGTTGAAGGCTGCAGTCCTTGCCCCTCTTCAGCAAGTGCTTCAGGTCCTCTTCAGTTTCAGCAAGCAGGGTTGTGGCATCTGCATAACGCAGATTGTTGATGTATCTTCCACCAATCCTGACACCACACTTCTCCTCATAGAGCCCAGCCTCCCGGATGATCTTTTCTGCATACGGTTTGAAAAGATATGGAGACAGGACACATCCCTGCTGTACGCCCTTCCCAATTTTGAACCATGCAGTGTTTTCTTGCTCTGTTCTGACTGCACTGCCTCTTGGTCCAAGTATATGTTTCGCATTAGCATGATCAAGTGTACTGGGATTCCCATTCTTCTCAAAGTCAGCCATAGTTTGTTATGATCCACACAGTCAAATGCCTTTGCATAGTCAATGAAATACTCAATGTAATTCCTAATTAAGATGCTTGAAAAGAATTAACTTAAATAACCCTTGATATGAGGCAATATAACATCATGTTTAAAAACCACTAACTCTGAATTAACCTACCTGAATTTGTATCCCAGACCTGCCACTGTTTATGTGGTCTTGATGAAGTCACTAACCTATCTGAACCCTCATTTCCTGCTTTATAAAATGAAAATTACTTATACCTACTTTCAAAAAATTTTGTGGATTAAATAAAACCTTAGAAAGTATCTTTTTAAAAAACAGACCTTGTATCACAAAACAGACCTTGTATCACAATGAATATTGAATACACAGTGGCCCTTTAACATCAACTCACTTTAAATCATTGAATTGAACAAACTCATGGTTGACACTTCAACAGGTTTAAATTGCATGTGAGGAGATTACTCATCTTCCTCCGAAGGAGCAGCTGATAGATTTGGACTGCTTGCATTTGTGTTATTGTTGTTAGGTTCTGTCAAGTCAAGTACAACTCATAGCTATTCGATGAACAATAGATCTAAACCCTGTCCAATCTGAGCCAGCCTCATAATCTCTGACACACTCATTATGTCATTCTACCTGGCTGAGGGTCTTCCTCTCTTTTGCCATCCCTCTACCTTCCCAAACATGATGTCCCTCTCCAATGAATCAGCTCTCCTAGCAATATGTTCAAAGTATATGATGTTATAAAATTTGTCTAGGTAAAGTGTGGGTGACATAATCATGTAGTTATTTTTAGTTGCCATGAGTATAGATTTGGATTTTTTTTTAAAGATGTAATTTTTAAAAAAAAGGAAAAGAGGAAATGGTGAACCATTCAAAAACGAAAACAAGATGCTAGCATTATATGAGGAAGGCTAAGTGAGGATGGGACAAAGGGAAACAAAAAGACTAAGGAAGAGAGTTTAAAGGAGATAAACAGGATCAAAGTAAAACGAGGAAGAATACACCCATAGATTTTTGTGTGATCCTGTGGTCTAGTGATAAGGAGTTGTACTGTCAACCCAAATATGCAGTTTAAATACAGCAGCTACTCAATGAGACAAAGACAAACGTGCTACTTACTGCTTCTGTAAACCTGCTGGAGGGTCAACTATGAACTGGTTCTGATCCAATGATACAATCAAAAACATTTTATAGGCAGCATGAAAGTTTCACACATTTTGGGGGCTAACAACATTCAAGTGCCAGTGATACATGAAGCGAAGTCATTTGAGGAGATATGGAGGGTACCTCAGAGCTAAGAGAAGTGTTTCATGTTATTATTGTTAGTTGGGTTTTGTTTGTTTATTCAAGTAGGAAAAAATGTATATGCTAAGTGGCAAAGCTAGTATTCACCCATGCATTTATTTTGTCTCTTTTTTGAGCTTACATCAGTATCTCTAGAGCCATAATAGTGTGAGAGATACTGCAACAAACCAGCCATAGAAAGTTCAAATCCTCAGATAATTTTCTCTTTAGAAGTTAGACTTTATTCTAAAGGCAATGAGAAGTCATTGAAGAATTTTAAGTTAGAAAAATTATCTAGGTTTTTTTTCATGCCATGACTAGTGTCCCTACAAAAGATATTTGATGTCCTAACCCCTTTGTTTGGAAAGAGTCTTCCAAACTCTTGAACTATAAATGTAAACCTGTTTGGAAAGAATCTTCTGAATATTTTATTATTTCAGTTAATATTAGGTCATGTTGGAGTTAGATAGGTTTTGATCCTAACTGGGTTGTCTCTTTTTGCATGATATCTATGAAACTGGATCTTACAAGTTTTCCACTCCTCTATAACATTTTATCTAAATGATAAATACTTGGGTTTTTCTACTTTCACAGGTTTTTGCTTTATTTATACAAGTTCTGGAGCCCTGGTGGCCTGTTGTTGTTAAGTGCCATGGAGTCATTAGATGACTCATAGTGACCCTATGAATGAAAGACCTTAATAGTTGTATAACTTTCATCATTTCTCTAAGTTCATAGAGTCTCTAGAGCCAAGCTATTTTGGAAATGCTTTAATCTGGGAGCTCCACCAATCACTGTCCACCCTGGGTAAACATTATCACCTTTGACACATCAGTGTCCCAGTGTTTAGCATCACAACAAACGCAAGTTACCTGTTTACAGCAAACTGACAGACCAGTGCTATACCATTTGAAAGGTTTAACAAAAAAAATAATTAAAACTAGCCTGAGGGCCCAAATGCCTTTTTAAACAGGAGGCCAAATCCCATCAGCTCATTATCAGTTGTGAGTGATAAGGAATGGCTCTGCCAACCCAAAGGCATATAGTTTGAGTCACCAGTTGCTCCACTGGATAAAGATGTTCCATTTCCTCCCATGAAATTAACTGCCTCTGAAAATCCACTGAGCAGGGGGGTAGGGGATGGGGGCTGAGTTATAAGGTGGTTCTAACAGAAGGAAGCCTGATAAGAAGAAGAGAGGCTATTAGAGAAATGCCAGAAAGACACTATGTGTCAGTGAAGCTGTATGCTTAATGTTTAGAGCTACCATAAACTAGAAGAGTCTATCTACTAAAACTGACAGAAGGAATCAGCCTCCAGACTGTGAGACAACACATTTCTGTTCTTTTATTTTTTAATGTAGTTTTTATGCTTTATAAGACACAATTTTTAAATATATATGTTTAGCTAAACAATGATACAGTAATATTTAAATGAATCCATTTGCTTTATACAAAAGAAACACTAACACAGCAGTAGAGTTTCATAATGCTTTGGAGAACAATTCAATGATTTGGGTTTTAATGTGTTGGTAATGAATTGTCAAACTCGGGCCAATTTAGAAATGTCTTCATGTTGAATTTCTTCAACTCTGCATCCTTTCAAAGGGCCACTTTCAATAATGATAGTAGCTGAAAAAGTCTTCTCGTTGATGGATTCTAGGGTGCCTTCATTTCCTCGGTAGCCTCCATTTAAAACCAGAATTCTTTTTCCTGGTGCTGGTATCACAGTTTCTAAATGAGTTTGGTCCAGTTTCAGTTTGTCTCCAGAATCAAGCATCTTTACAACAGCTGTACATTTGTTAATTACTTCCTTAACAATCCCTTTTTTCTTATGATATTTTTCTCCAAGTTTGTTGGTTATATTTTTTACAATTATTTCAGGCTGTAGCCAGTAGTCTGTTCGAGCAGTTCTTTTCTTTTCCTCTTCAATCTCCATGATTTCATCAAGTGCAGATTTCTTTTTCTTCCTTTTTGACTGAGCAGATCTATGGGAAGATGCTTTTCGCTTCACAGATGTTGCACTGCCAACTGTTTTCAATGCACTTGGTCCTAGAGCACTTGGTCTGGATGATGCTGAGACTGCTAAACTGCATGCTACTTTACTAAAATTAAAGGCAACTTTCTCTTTTTTATTTTCTCTGCTTAATTCTGTAAAAACAGGAACTTCCTGTTCTTTGCTTTCCAGAGCTCTCTTCACTTGTTCTTCAATAAATTTGGCAGTTTTTTCTTCATCATCAACGTCCTGCTTCTTCTTTTTCTCTAGTTCTAGTTGCCGGCTGATAGTTTCTGGGTCTCTCTCTATGTACTGAATATACCAACCTTTTGGTGTTTCATCCACTTTGCATAAGCTTTCTCTGCCCAGCCACTTCGTAAAATCAGTCAGAGTTTCCCATTGAGTAGCATTCATGTGGATGTGCTCTCGATGGATTATGTACAATGTTGTTGTGGACTCTTTTGTTGCCAAAACATCTCCTGAGAAGTTCTAAAAAATCCTTCTGAAAATTAATCCTAAAATTTTTGAGGATTTTCAGAAACCAGCAAGAGTTGTCTCTGATGAGATTCGGACATACAATGACACTTAAAGCCATTCACATCCCGGCACTGCTTTTGGCAAATTTGACAATACCAGTGAAGCTTCTGAAGTCCCTTGGATTTCATCCTGTTGGCAATGGCTTTGGGAGTAAGAAAATCTGACTTCCCCATTGCGAAAGCAACAGCAATCAACTCTCAAAGCACAGTTCCTAGGTAACCAGAAGCAGAAGGAGCAGTGGAGAGAGAGGGTGGGACAAACAATAAAGGTCAACAGCTACAAACTCTCAAAGCCCAGTTCCTAGGTAGCAGGAAGAGGAATTGAGCAGTGGAGAGAGAGGGTGGGACAAAAAATGAAGGTGACTTAGTGACAGAAGGTGGAGGTGTTGGAAAGGCTGAACCTTTCTGGGCCCTCCATGATCCTGTGGACTTCCAACTTGCTTTTCAGGGTCAGGCAGATGTGGCTGGTCCCGAAGTTGGAGTTCCCGGTGTGGATGTAGCTCAGGCAGCGCAGGCAGCACAGTCTCTTGGGGGGTGGTGGTGGTGGTGGTGGCTGCTCCTTCCAATTGGACAGCAGGTTTTGTTGGCGCAGCCTCTCTGATGCAGGACTCTGTTTCCTTCAACCACCACTTTTCTACTCTACCATTCGCCGATCACTGATCACTGAAGCTGATCTCAGATCCCAGAATCTCCTGTGAAGCTCAGCTTGCTTTCCAGCAAAAGGGTCAAATCTCAGGCCTTCTTCTGACTCACGAAGGTAAAATCTCAAATGGGGTTTTGGGAGGGAATCCACAAATGACGTGGGAGCCTTCTCGTCCAGTCTTGTGAATGCTGATGGATCTCAGAATTGTTGTGAATGCTTTTGAGAGGTCACACAAGACACTGAAACAGAGAATTCCTCTTTGAAAGCCTAACGCAGGATCAACACCAAGTAAAGAGGTAGAAGGTTTGTCAGAGGATCTTATATATACTGCAAGAGGCCACGCCCCAAAGAAACGGGTTGGATGCTCCTGGCAGATCTCATCATGCTGATGATGGGATTATCTCACCTAATTTCACCGAGGATAAACCCAATCAGTGTGCACAATAAGATGAAAAGGGACTTAACTGTGACACACCTAAGATAAGGGAGCCGTGTTTATAACTCTTTATCATAGACCTCACGACTTAATGACATTTACTGAAGATGAATTGACTTTGAGGAGCTTGGTCTGTCTTATTATTCATATGGTTATTAAAAGATCAGTCGTTTTTGTTGTTGTTGTTGTTGTTGTTGTTGTTGTTATCATGTGCCATCGAGTCAGCTATGGAGGGATATTGGATGACTAACATCGTTTTTCCTGATGATGACATCTTGGATGATGTGATCCTGTCCATGAGAAGACCTGCTATGAGGGGTTTATCAGCTTGACCTTGAAAGGGCCTTTCCCCCCCCCAAATAGATAGCAGAAAGCCCGCTGAAGGCTCACCTGAGAGTGAGTATTGCGTCCACTACACCCACCAAGAACAGCAGAGCCCTCACGGGAGCGTCAGTGAGGCTGGTGACGAGCTGAAGTGTCAACAAATCGACATTTGTTTTGAACCCACTAACAGCTCAACCAGAGAATGACGAGCAATCTCCTCCAAGGGGCGTTACAGCTTCTGCAAATCCACTAGACGATCAGGTCTGAGTGGGGTCCCCCCTGCGGTTCCCTAATAACAACAACAGGCTATTCTGGGCACTGGAAGAGACCACCAATCTGGGCACGACCAGCCTAAATCTCAATGATCAAGTTACACTTTTGAAAGAAAATTTATCTGCTCTGTTGAAGTTTCCAGCCAAGAGAAGAAATGCCGTCATGCTGATGATCATGTTACATTGCATTCCACTCAAGTATTTACACATAGCACTGACAGTGTTTCTTCTTCCTTGACAAGAGAGTGTAGATTTTGCCGATCACCTGTGCCTCTAGGTGAAGTCGTGGCGTGGGGGAGGACACGGCTCAGATCCACTGCTGGGATCACCGAGTCCTCCTTGACCTCTCAGGATCTCTGACATGTACATGAGAACGCTGCTGCTCTCATGGGGTCAGTCCGTCTCATTGAGGGTCTTCCTCTCTTTCATTGTTGACCTCCAACTTCACGAGCATGATGTCTCTCTAGGGTTTAGCCTCCCCTTGAAACATGCCCCAACTTGTGAATGGAAATTCCCCCATCACTGCCTCCAAGCAGTATTCCCCCAACACATCTCCATGTGTTCTTTTGACTGTCCGTGGGATGTCCAGTACCTTTCTCCAATGCCACAGCTGGAAAGTGTCAATTTGTCACCTGTTTCCCTTAGTCATTGTCTTCCACTCACATTCATAGCAAGTGACTGAGAGACAGTGGCCTAAATCTAGTGCCCCGTAGATTTCAGATTCACTTCATTGTTACTCAGTAATTTGGAGAGGGCCTGGACAACAGTATTCTGCAATGAAATATAAATCAATAATTATATTGAAACTGCTTTTTAGCTTTATTTTCGACTCCCCATGCCCCAGTCTCTTTCTTGTAACTCCACAAGATTACTCATCTCCCTGTGTAAACCTCTCTGTGGTTTTTTAAAAATTATTATTAAATTTTATTAGTTTTAATGAACATTTACAGAGATTTTGGGTTTTCATTCATTCATTGTTGCACTGTTTTCTCTACCGTCCTCCCCAATTTGTTCTTCTCCCCCCCGAATGTCTGTTTTAATTGTCCAATCGCCACAGTGCTTGTCAAACCAGTTCTGATTAATCTCCTTCATCAGTGTGTCATTCCCTATCACTCCTCCCTGAGAGAGACTTCACCCTGATTCATAAGGAAAAGAGGATGGCATATTCTCTTAGCTACTTCCTGCTGAAAAGGGACGCTGTGGGTTTCAGGGTGAAGATCTTCTCTCACTACTCTAAAGGGCCTCTTTGGCAATAGGAAACATGTAGACTATTGTGGAGATTGATTTTGGAATGTAGATACACTGTTATCAATTGTGCTTAGCCATACGTGTTATGTTACAAGCCACCTTATTTAAGATTTTTTTTTTTGACAGGAGACCTAGAGAACAAATGTGTTGTTGTTGATTGCTTTTGAGTCGAGCATGACTTATAGTGACCCTATAAACTAAAGGCCTGAAGCCCCTCTACAACTCTCGACATTTATCAAAGTTCATAGAGTTTCTAGAGACACGTTATTTAGGAAGTGGATGCCACTTCTGCTTCCAAAGAAAATAAATAGAGGGTTTCTTTTGCAGAATTGTTCCAACAACAGCAGATAAATATAACACATTGAAGAACTCTGTGCCCTCCCCCACCCCAGAGAAGTCTCAGTGGACTCACAGTCTAGTCAAGAGAACCAGTGTCCTTTGTGCTAAGTTTTTATTTCACCAAGAGTTCCCTACCCACAAGATTTAATATAATAATCATAATGTGATTTTAATTCTTTAATTCTTACTGTTCTCAGAACTGCTTCATAGCTTCAAGTTTGTTTTCAGAGGCAGCAAACTGCACAAAACATTGTCCATCTTTCTTTTACAGAGCAGCTAGTGGATTCAAATTGGGTCCACTGCCTTTTAGGTAGGCAGCACATGATCTTTCTTACCACTAAGACACCAGAGATTTTATCACATCTTATATTGTTTTCTATGTTGCTCATTTTATTTTATTTTCTTTTACTCTCTTTCCATATTGAAATCTAAGTTCTGTGAAGACAGAACATTGTGTGATTTCACCACTGTGCCTTTAAATTTAGACTAAAGGTTGGTGCATAGTAGATACTTGATGAACACTTACTGAATGAAGGAATTAATGAATGCATTAAAGTATAACACAAGGTAGAAAGTGCTAGAACAAAGGCTTGCATCAATTACTATGATAACTTATAACAAGGAAAACTACAAGGACTAAGTGGTATAGTGTAGCAACAGAAAGGAATATCCATGTATACGTAAAATAAAAATAGTAACAATAAAATTATAGTTATGAATAATTAAGTAAATTACTAAATTGCTAGTAAGTAATAGAAGTGAAGTTTTAACACAAGTTGAATGTGGATCCAGACATGATACATTTTACGTACCATATGGCTTTTTTTCTTCTGTGAACATAGTGTTTTTTAATTCTTTTTCCATAAACAGAAGGTACATATGAAAATCTTCACTTCACCAAAACTCGTTTAGTGGTGGCCTAGTGGCAAGAAGCTGTGTTGCAATCTGGAAAGTACCAGAAGCTTCTGTGGGAGATGAATGGACAATCTCTCCCAATGCTATTAACTGCCTATGAAAACTTACAAGAGGGTCAGCTATGAGTTGGTTCTGACTCTACAGTACACAACATGTTTGCTTTTAAATGCTATGTAAATTTGCCCTCACATTGAAGCATTGAACCAACCCCTATTTACAACAAATTCTTCATCACAATCACTTTCATTTGCCACATATGTAGTTTTTAAAATCACTGAGAAGGCTTAAAACTTTTTCTTACACTAAGACCAAAAACCTTATCCTATTACCATCCAGCTGATTGTTACTATAAGGTCAACAAAAAAGGACAGAACCAAGTTCAGGCCAAGAAAGACAGATTATTGAGGAGAAACTGTCGGCCTGGCTCTCAAGCAGAAAAACATGCCCCACTAAAAGTTAGAGAGCAGTTTTTTGTTCTCTTACAAGGAACTTGGGGAAGGGATGCTCACAGATATTTTCTACAAGATAGGGGAGTGGGCTGGGGTCTCAGATAACTATTTCTAGGAAAGGGGGTAGTGTAGTTTCACATCCTAGTCAGAGCGTAAAAGCACAGCTGCTACTTCCTGTGACTGTATTCTTTCAGTAGCCATTCTGGGAGAGGAAGGAAAAGGCTCTACAGTGTTAATAGTTACCTGTACTGATCTTGTAGTACAGAATAGAACTGTCCATAGGGTTTCCAACAATATAAATCTTTAGAGAAACAAACTGCTTCATCTTTCTCTCACAGGGCAAGCCACTAAACATGCTATACATGATACCAGCACCCTAAAGTAAGGCTAAATAAAACTGACCTGCATCTGTCCCAATTTACTTACCAATTGTATTTGAAGACACACTTAAAAACTAATCTCTTTCAAAACCTGGAAACTAACCATATCTCTCTAGCTCATAATGTGTAACTATGATCTGAGTGAAGCAGCCCATGTTGGAAGATCCATTTGCTTTCTTATCAACTTTGTGATCTAAGTCAAATAATTTCATCTCATTCTATTTGTTTTTCTTCAGTCATTATAAAGATCTAATGAGGCAATACATGCCAAGTGCTTAGAAAAGATTCTGATCTATATTAATCAATGTTAGACATTTTTATTATCATAGTATCATTAACATGACTTGTATTGTCACACATCCCTAAATTGATTTTTACTTATAGAAACTTCTTTTTTCTTTTTCTTTTCTTTTTTTTACTTATAGAGACTTCTATAGGACAGAGTTAAACTGACTTCTCAATAGAATTTTCTTGGGCAGTCTTTACAGAAATAAATCTCTAGATCTTTGTCCTGTAGAGCTTTCTGTGAGTTCAAACCTCTAACTTTTTGTTAGCAACAAATGCTTATCATTTATATCAGAAGAGCCACTCTAGTGCTGTTATGACTCTTTAACTCTTGAATGGAAAATCTGTCTCTATGAATAGAGATGAGAGAGATTATGCCTTGACTTTTCTGTCATTGTTACATAAGCCTTAGCATATGGGGATGTTGTTGTTGTTGCAGTTTTGTGCCATCTGAAAATTGGTTGGATGATATCGTAAAGATCTTGACTGGTGTTATATACAACTACATGTTAGCTACAGTAGGAGAGGTTAAGTATGGAATGAGTTATTCAGACCAAGAATTACATCCATCTAGAGGAGGAAAAACATGTCACAAAGTGGAGTGGACTTTTTGCCTGGTGAGGCGCAGTGCGAACAAAATACAGAAGAGGCAAAACATAATTTCATTTCTAGTGAGTGAGCAGGAAAGATTTTTTGAAGTGGAGATCATCTACTGAAGAAATCTTTTTGGAAAGGCTTCTCAGTCAAAAACCTAGAAGGCAGGATCTAGGTATGAGAATGCTGTCTTGTATGAAATAGGATATAGTGTTGATTACTTCATCAGTTAGCTTGCTTCAGGAGCACATAAACTAAACTAGAATGATACAGAGAATATTTAGCATGGCCCCTGCACAAGGATGATATACAAATTTGTGAAGCATTCCGTATTTTTGCACTTGTAAAAATGGAGGTTCAGCAGAAGAGATGAAGACCCTCCATGAGAAGGATTGACACAATTGCTAGTGAAAACAAGGGGTTCTTTTCATTGTTACTTGCCAATAAGACAGATAAATTTCAATATCAAAAGCACTTTTAATGCAGATCTGGGCAAGCAGAGAAAATACTTTCAAAAATTACCTCCCTCTCCAAAGATGGTCATTGCCTTTCATATTTGGGTTTGATATTAATCTACTTAACATATTACTATCTCTGATTCAAGGTTACATAGTTCTTACATTCAAAAGGATAATTTACATGTTTCTGCTAAACAGATACCTTTAGGTACAATTTATATGTGGCTAGAAAAAGTGCACTTTCGAGAAACAAATGCTGGTTTCAGGAAGGATGAATTTTTTTTTCCAAAGTAAGCAAGTTTAGGTAATATGCATGACTATAGAGAAATTGAAACATGAACTGAGGACAAAACAAATGTTGATTAGATGATTCTACCAGTTTTGCAGACTCAAAACCCAGGATTGTCAAGTTTTTAGAGTTATACCATGTGTTTGAAAAATCCTGAGCTTTTTACTGCCGCCCTATTGCAGTGACTACAACAATGGGTTCAAGTATATCAGAGATCATGAGAATGGCACAGAGTAGGACAGGATTCAGTACTGTTGTTCACAGAGTCACTATTAGTTGTACCTAACTCAATGGCACGTACCAACAACTAAAACTTCATCAGCTTGGAAAATAGCACCATTCTACAATGAGAATTTCGGTTAAATCTTTTCCCTTGTTGCTGTTTCTGGTTGCTGTCAAATGGATACTGAATCACAGAGAGGTCATGTGACCAAGTAGAATTGCACCATAGAATTTTCTAGATTATAATTTCTATGGGAGCAGTTTACTAGATCTCTCTCCAGTGGAGCCATTTGGTAGATTGAAATCCACAGGTAAATGGTGAATACTTAAGCATTGCATGACTAGGGCTCAATGCTCCTTAACTTTTCTTCACTATCTTAAAACACATTTTTTAAATATGCCATTCTACTCCTCATCAGTAAATGTTAACACCCAAAAGGGATCCCTTTGTTCCCTCTTTGCCTACCTCAGTGTTTATCTTTGAAGTATAAGAGGTCTTAGACTAGCCCCATTTTATCACCTCCAATTTGCTGTATACCATGATACATACATAAGCTCAATTCAACATTGTTTGTAAACACAGATAAACCAGAAAATTATATCAATACTTACTGTTATGAAAATAAAGGAAAACAAAATGTAATATATTGAGATAATTGAGAATTAGTCTGCAAATAGACAGCTCTGGTAGCATAGTCCTTAGAGAGCTGTACTGCTAACCCAAAGGGCTAGAGTTCACATCCACCAGTGTCTCCACAAGAAGAACATGGGAAATATCCTCCTGTGTAGTTTATAGGCTTCTGAAAACTCATTGGAGGGTCAACTATGAATTAGTTCCAAATCAATGGCAATGAGTGAGCAAGTAAGTCAACAGCTACTATTAGTTCTAAATAATTTAAAGAAATTAAGTCAAAAAAGAAAAGATGCCAAATGATGTCTACCTCATGATACTATTTACACAAATATAAAAAATCACACAAAACAAAGCAATATTTTATTTATGCATATTTATATGTGTATACTCATATATTTATGTTTGCTAAACACATTAAAGAGTGGGGAAAAACCCCAAAACTCATTGCTGTCAAATGGAGGCTGACCCTTCAGGTACTTTTCAGGGACTATACTTCTGCAGATGTGTAGGAGTCAGTGAGATTGCCTCAGGATAGAGTAGGGTTCAGAGATATTTTACATAGAATTGCTATGAGTCACAGGTGACTGGATGACACATAATAATAACATCAACAACAGCATAAATCTCTTGGTAGGGGATTGTTCATCTTTCTCTTGGGTAGTTTTAGTGGATTTGAACCACTGGAGATACACTGATTTTGAGTTGAAAGATAAATCTCCACAGTCTATAACACCAGAGAACCCTTTACTAACAGGATTCAAGTGTAAGTAAGAAATTATAGATGAAGTAATTCCGTAATAATGATTGACTCAAGGAAGGGAAGGAATGTGGGAATTGTGATTAGGAGGGAGATCACTGGTGACTTTTACTCACTCACTCATTCTCAACCAGTTAATGCTTACTGCTAGGGACTCTTTATGAGGTTTCTTAGGCTGTGAATTTCAACAGAAGGACACTGCTCATATGTATCTCTAAACATCCAATAGATTTTATCTGCCAGAAGCATACCATCTTTGATTATCATCACAATAAACTACCAACTGTGCCACCAGGATCTTAAGGTTTTAACTAAAAAGTGAAAATTTGAACATTTATTTATCTGAAGAAGGTTCACATACAATTGCTTGTATTTTCTGCATACTTTTCTGTATTTTTTTAATCTTTTCAAGAAAAAATGATAAAGATGATAGGCCTGCAGGGCCGATTGACTAAATCTTGTACAACAACCTACCTCACCTTCTGATGCCACAACCTACCTCACTAAAACAACCTGTTCCCACCAGACAGCATCAGCAGCTAGCATCAGCAGCTAGCATCAGCAGCCACAGACAATCATCTAGCTACACGACGACTTCCTCTGCCAAGATAGTGCCCACCTAACGGTGTTATCAGCTGTAACCCAACAGTGCCAGCAGCTGCAGCCAATCAGCAAACTACATGACCACTTTCTCTGCCAAGAGATGATCCCTTCCCCTCAAGTAGTTAAAAGCTTGTTCACTTTCATACCGTGTGTGGTTTCTCTGCCCTTTCTGCCCTTCTCCCAACCCAGGACAGTGGCCTCACCCAAGAGCTCCCAATAAAAAGCTTCTTTGCTTGCTTTCGGTTTCTGTGCCTGTTTTACATTACATCTGGCATCGAACCCAGGAGGAGTGTGTGCCTCTGGGATGCTCCTTCGCCTCATACCAGGACCTCTCTGGAGTTCAGATTCATCCTGGCAATGGTAAGTCCACGTGGTCCCCCCATCCCTCCCTTTCTCCTCCATCTCCAGGTTCCCTGTCTGCAATGATGTCTGTATCAGGGATTCCCATTTCTGCTAGACCAAGTCTGTGCATCAGTGTCTGTGGGGATGCCCTAGCCACTTTGCTGCTCTCCTATCTTTCCTTCTTTGTGTGGACTGATCATTGGGATACTGACAATTCTCCACATATTGCTCAAGGACAGGATGGATGATGGGATAGCAAGTGCCTAAATTTGACCCCAAATTGTCACTAGGCTGTTTACTTTCTAGTTGGTGTGAAGTACAAAGTTACTTAGACATAAAGAAAAAGAAATAGATTTTTTTTTCCCTGCTCTCTTTTGGCCTCAGTAGTCCCTAGATAACTGCCTCTGTGATAACCACCTCCATTGGCCATGTCATGGCTCTTTTGACTTTGATATCATGAAGGCCTTAGACAACTATTACAGGTTAGGCAAAGACTCTGAGGTCCCCTATGTCCAGGCCTTTTGACTCCTTCGCGCTCATCCAGACCTCTGTTCACTATGTCCCACTGTGCACATGTTTATTGCTCTCAAAAATCTTAAACTTTCTTCTCCTTTTGTTGCCATTCCAACCTCTGACTCTACCCTTCTGACCCAGATCCACCTGAAGATTTAGCCTCATCCCTCCCCATCCTTGTACGATCAATTACACCCACTGTGCTTCCATCTCATCCCAAACCTCCTCAATACCTGAAATTATCTTCTCATCCCACTGCAGTACTCTCTCTCTTCTCCCATTAGCTATCACACATGTTCTCATGACCTGCCGTCTAAGTGCTGTTTACTTTCTCCATCTCCTGAGTTTCACTGCTCCCTATGGGAGGTTGCAGGAATTGAAGGAGTTGTTCGGGTCCATTTTCCCTACTCTCTGTCTGATTTGTCCACTATTGGACAAATTGAAAAATACCTGAATTCCTTTTCTCTAAGCCCACTCTTTACCATAAAAAATTCTGCTACCTAACACAAGCTTATGACCTTACTTGGCATGATCTCCACATTATCCTCACCTCTACCATCACACCTGATGAAAAAGACCATATTTTAGCAGCTACCTGACACAGTCCAGACACACCTCACAGATCAGGCGATGCCTGTATGCACAATTTCTGTCTCAGATGCAGAGCCTAAGTGGGACTATCAACATGGTCAAGAAGGCAGAAGCAAGTGCAACTGTATGATTCAGTGCCTCTTAGCAGGCATGCAATGCGCCAACCAGAAAGTCATAAATTAAAACAAATTCCAAGAAATAGCACAAGGGCCAGATGAAAACTCAGCAGTCTTTTAAAACAGACTAACTGAAGCTCTAGCCAAGTACACCCACCTAGACCCTTCAACTGCACCAGGGTCTACCGTTTTAACCACCCTTTTCATAACACAATCTGCACCTGACTGACATTAGGGAAAAAAACCCATCCACAATCTGGTAACATGGCTTTTAAAGTTTTTAATTACAAGAAGGGCAGAGTTGAAACGATAAAACAGGCTTGATGCATCAAAAAGAAACTCTCCAGACCCAAGTCATTGTAGCTTCTCTCTGGCTGGCAACACAGGTAAAAAAAGGCCTCAACAGGACCTCCTTTAAAATCTACTCTGCCGAGTCCATGCTTCAAGTGTGGCCTAGAAGGTCATTGGGTACAGCAATACCCACACCCCTGTCTGCCTATAAAACCTTGTCCTGCTGGCAAGCAACCAGGCCACTGGCAACGTAACTGCTTCCTGGTGTCAAGTTCATCCTCTGTTCCTCAACACGGAGGACAAGCTGATAGCCACACTGCGGTCCCATCTCTTGAGCTCCTCAAGCTTAGTGGATGAGGACTGTGACTGTCTGGACTCAAGAACTCCTATTATCATTGCCAAGCCCAGGGTGACTATAATAGTAGTGGGGAAGTCATGGAGACTACCTTCTCTGTCCTCCCTGCCTTCTCAAGTGCCACAACTCCTTCCCAGGTTGTGGTCATGGGAGTTGACAGAAAGCCTGCTTACCCATGCAAGACTTCTCCCTTGCCATGTGTGTTAGATAAAATCCCTTTCTCGCACTCCTTTTTAGTTATAGCCTCCTGCTCTGTCCCCTGTTGGGTAGAAATACTCTTCAAAATCTCTGTTCTGCTATTTCTATCTCTCCAGGGTCTTTCCTCCCCTTTCTTCTCCAGCTATTTTCTTACTTATCAGCATCCTCTGCCTCTGACACTTCCCTTACCTTCTAAAATTGTTAACCCTCTAGTCTGGGATACCTCAAAGCCAGTAGTAGCCTCCCACCACCCACCTGTTCATATCCCTTTTAAAAATTGTACTAAATTTCCATCATGCCCCAAGTTTCCTATTTGAGAATCTTATCACTGTGGAATCCATCCTGTTATTACCAGTGTTCTCAGCCAAGACCTTCTAATACCTACCAACTCCCCATGTAACACTTCCATCTTGCTGGTATGCAAACCCTCAGGTGCTTACAGGCTTGTCCAGGACCTATACTTCACACTATCTCCTACACCTTACTTACTCATATATCCCCTGAAACTATACATTTCACTGTCCTTGATTATTGCAGACAGAGGTTAAAGTACATAGTAATTCATAGAGCAAAACACCAAGAATGAGATAAAACAGAGAGCGTAAAAAACAGGGGGCCAGAAGTTTGAATCAACTGAAGTACCACACACCATGTCTCTCAGTGTATTTACTGAGAATCAGAAGAAGCAAATCATAAAGAGAATTTTCTTGTAAATGAAGCCGAATTTTTCTCTATTGTCAACCTAATGCTTTAGCTCTGGAAGGAAGTATTTCACACATATTGACTCCCTTTGTCAGGGAGGCCCTGGCTGTCTCTTGTCTGCAGGAAACAGCTCATTTTCTGTGATCTGTCACAGGAAAAAGTTCAACTTGTAAATTTGTAATTCCTTCAATTCCTGAATAAGCATATTTTTTTATATACTATTTGGCATGAAATTTGGATTCCCTTATTTCCCACCATTTGTTTTTATTATAATTATGTTGTCATCTAGATTAGCCTAGCATCTTCTCTTCTTTGATTCGTTCTTGCTTGTTTTTGTTCTCTCTCCATCCTTTATACACAAACAAACAAATAAAACATATTAAGCATAATAAACTCAAAAAGTACTTCCAAAAATCTCCATTTGCTCAGAAGGATTAAAATTATTCCTTGTGGAATATCTCTGTTATTAAAACAATCAAATTGTTTATCGAAACCAGAATGAAACTAAGCATGTAATTTCAGTATGAAATCTAAGAAGTTAACAGGATTCATTCCATTCAGCATCATTCCGTTTTACTGGAGTAATGCAAAACCGCATAGTATTCCAATCATAATTTAATTTTATTTGTCTTTGAAAAGACTATAACTTTTCAGAATTTTGATGCCATGTTTTCAAATGGTCTAGGGTTTAAATGCTCTAATGCAAAGCCAAGCCAGCTGTAGTAATGGTGGCAGTATTGGTGATAATTCCCAAGATTGCTAATTCAAGGGACTCTTTTCTCATTTTTTTTAATAATTATGTTACCAAGTATTATAAAATCATACTTTGAGGGAATGGTTGCCATTTTCCCTTTAATATTGACAACTATAATCCAAATCAGGATCTAAATATGTAAATATTTTCATTAAAGGATAAAATAATAGAAAAACTTAAACAAATATATAAAAACAATTTTGAACAATGTAATATTAAATTTGTAAAATCCCATAGAGTTGAACTTTTTACATAAGGTAAGGAAAGACGGGCTCAAATGTAATCAGTTTAACTTCTAAATTTAGAGCTAGTAACATTATTAATGTGATGGCATGAAGCCAGAATGATAAATACTGAAAGGTCGGCACACCTAGTGTCTTGAGAGACTTGGTGTCAGCTGCACGTGGCCTCTGGCTTTCTGGGAGAGGCAGGTATGGAAGGCTCCAGGTCCTTGTGGCTTTCTCTGTGCCCCAAGTCAGGGTCAGCAGAGCAGACTTGACAGATGAACTGTAGTCTGGCCCAGAGTTGGCCAGCATTTGGGAATGCCGGAATGATAAATAATGAAAGATCAGGCACACCTAGTGTCTTGGGAGACTTAGTGTCAGGTGCATGCAGCCTCTGGCTTTCTGAGGAGAGGTAGGTATGGAAGGCTTTGGACACTTATGGCTTTCTCTGTGCCCCAAGTCGAGGTCAGCAGAACAGACTTGCCAGATGTACTGGGGGTCTCTGGCCCAGAGTTGGCCAGCATTTTGTGTGCCAGAATGGTAAAATACAGGCCCTCAGGCCTGTTTTTCATTATTTTTGTTCAAACAGTCTTCTAGGTCCTGTTGTGTCCACTTGCCAGCCAGAGGTAACTTGTGGTCGCTGTGAAGCTGAACACTGTGACACGGATGTATCAAATGAGATAATGGTTACCCATGGTGGACAGTGTTTGGTGGCGCTCCCCGGTTGAAACAAGCTTGGAAGCAAAAGTGGCATCCACTTCCGTAAAAAGCTTGCCTCCAGAAACCCTATGAACCTGGAGAAAATATGAAAGTCACGCACTCAAGTGTTGAAGACTTTCTTTCGTTCATAGGGTCTCTATGAGTCGCCTGGGACTCCATGGCACTTAACAACAACAGCAACAACAACAACAATTAAATATATGTTTCAATACAGTTCTTATTTTTCCTGTATTTTTAAAAAGAAAAATGTTGAAAACTTGGATATGGTTCCACCATTCCTTCTACATGCTAAGATATTGTTAGCATAAGTAGTTCTAAGTCCATTGCCTTTCTTACACTAGCTTAAATTTTTGGTGGTTCTATGTTGACGAATTTAACCAACAAGGTTCAAATCAATGATGCTTCCATATTAAGTATTAATTAAAACTCGTCTTTGCTCTTCTCAACATTGTTTCCAACGTATCCATACTCTAAGAGAGATAAAGGAAGCAATTGACAGGGAGGACTATCAGGAAAATCACACTCTTGGAACATATAATAAAGAAATTATGTTATAATGTGTGTTTTTGTTTCTGTTAGTAGCATCATGCCTACTAAAATTTTTGCAAGCTCATATTCGTGAATTTTTTTATATTGCAGTTAACCAAATGTTACTCCATCTTTACGTCCAGCTGCCCAGTGAGCTGTCTCCCAGCTTTCTCCTCCATCCCCAAAATGACCCCTCTCAGCCAGAGAGAATATGGTACCTCTGTATAACCAAAAAGGCTGGGATGATAGCCCTGCAGGGCTGACTCACTAAATCCTGTATACAACCTACCTCACCATCTGATGCCACAACCTACCTCATTTACAATAGCTGGTTCCTGCCTGACAGAGTTAGCAGCTAGCGCAAGCAGCCGCAGCCAATCCTCGGCCAAGAGACTGCCCACCTAATAGTGTCATCAGCCACAGCACCAGGAGCCGCAGCCAGTCAGCAAGCTACAGGATCACTTCCTCTGCCAAGAGGAGGTCCCTTCCCCCCCTGAGTAGTTAAAAAGCCTGTTCACTTTCATGCTGTGTGCAACTTCTCTGCCTTTTCTACCCTTCTCTGGCCTGGAATAGTGAACCTCACACAAGAGCTCCCAATAAAAAGCTTCTTTGCTTACTTTTGCTTTCTGTGCCTGTTTTACATTGTTGTTGTTGTTGTTGTTATGTGCCATCGAGTTGCTTGCGACTCATAGAGACCCTATGTACAAGAGCCCTAAACGCCGTTCTATCTTGTGCCAACCTCACTGTCTCAAACACATTCATTCCCACCATTCCACTCACAGAATCGATCCATCTCATCAAGGGTCTTCCTCTCCTGCGCTGTCCCTCCACTCTCCCAAACATGATGTCCCTCTCCAAGGACCAGTCCCTCCTTGCAACATGCCCAAAATATGTCAGAGGAAGCTTCAGAATCCTTGACTCCAGGGAACATTCTGGCTTCACCCTCTCCAGGACAAACCTGGTTGTTCTCCTAGCAGTTCATGGTATATTCAACACTCTTCTCCAGCACCACAACTCAAAGGCATCAATTTTCTTTCTATCATCCCTCATCACTATCCAATTCTCTGAGGCATAGCATGTAATTACAAAGACTATAGCCTGCATCAGGCGCACTTAGTCTCCAGCCTGACGTCGTTGCACTTCAGTTCTCTTGAGAGGTACCTCACAGCTGACTTTCCCAAGGCAATTCGTCTCCTGATTTCCTGGCTGCTGTTACCAACATTACAAAAGTTAAAAGTAATTGGTAAAGAGAACACTAGAAAAAACTCCACCCTTTTCTTCTCCAAAGATCTGTCTTGTTCTTCCCACGTACTCATCAGTTACTGTCATACGTGAAAGGATTTTGTATAATTTGTGTTGATACGTTTCTACAATCAACACTCTTGGTAACAGCAGCCAGGAAATCAAAAGATGAATTGCATTGGGAAAATCTGCTGTCATGACTCTCTAGAGTCCTGAAGAACAACAATGTTAGTTTGGAGACTAGGGTGTGCCTGATATAGGGCATGGTCTTGGTAATTACTTGCTATGCATCAGAAAGCTGGACAATTACTAGAAATGATAGGAGAATTGATGTCTTTGAGCTGTGGTTCTGGAGAATAGTACTGAATATACCATGGACTGCTAGAAGAACAAACACGTTCATCCTGGAGAGTATGAAATCAGGCTGTTCCTTGGAGGCAAGGATTTTGAAGCTCTGCCTGATATACTTTGGGCATATTGCAAGGAGAGACCAGTCCTTGGAGAGGGATATGATGCTTGGAAAAGTGGAGGGGCAGTGCAAGATAGGAAGACCCTGGATGAGATGGACTGAACTCAGTGACTGGGGTAATGGGAATAGGTATGTCATAAACAATGAGGTTAGTTTAAAGAAGCACAGGGTTCAGAGCTATTATAGGGTCACTATGAGTTACAATGACTCAATATCACATTACAACAACAACAATAACTTATCAAAACAGATAAAGAAAGAATGAACCTGTCAACAATTTCATCTTACTTGGATCCACAAATAACACCCTTGGTACCAGCAGTCATGAAATCAGGAGACATATTGAAATGGGGAAGTCTGAAGTTAGGGACTTCTTTAAATTATTGAGTAATCATGATGTCAGTTTGAGAACTTAGGTGCATTTTATTTAGGCCATGGTCTTTGCAATCACTTGATATGCATCTGAGAGCTGGACAATGAATAATGATGACAGAAGAAGAATTGACACCTTTGAGCTTCGGTGTCGGAAAAGAGTGCTGAACATCCCATAGACTGCCAAAAGAACAAACAAATATGCCCTGGAGATGATTCAGCCAGAGTACTCTTTGGAGGCAAAGATGATGAAATGAAGCTTTGCCTTATATACTTCAGGTGTGTTGCTATAAGAGGCTAATCCTTAGAGATGGATGTGATACGCAGAAAGGTAGAGGGTCAGCAAATGAGAAGAAGACCCTCAATCATGTGGATTGAAATGATGACTTCCACAATGGGCTCCAGTGTGTCAAGAATGTGAAAATGGGCAGGATAAAACAGGGTTCAGATCTGTTTTTCATAGGCCACTTTGGGTCATACTCAACTCGATGGCATCTAATAACAACAACAACATCTATATGGTATAATTAATTTTCTTCTTTGAAGTGTAAATATCAGTAAGAACATGTGATTAAGCTATGATGAAGAGGGGTAAGTTAGTAGAAATTTGATCTCTGAAGATTTAAGCATATGTGGAGGTGTATGTCATACTTCGGGCTCTTAGGTCCAGATCTGTATTTGTGTTCAATGTCATGAAGTTGCGAATAAAGAGTGGATGTTGAATGGGGCTATAGGGCAGCTTGAGTTCCTGCCCAGCTGGTCATCTCAAGGTAAGGCTGTGAGTCTCTGCTCTCCGTTAACTAGCTGGTATTTCTTGTAAAAGGATACCAGACCTTATTGTCTTGGAAATTAATCTCATCTCTGTGCAAAATTACTAATATCCAGGGGCTTTTGTATGTCTTGTAAGTTCCATTTCTTGTGAGAAGAGAGTAAGAACTCATACTGATAGCAATGATCTACAGTTAAAAAGAACAAGTAAAGGTATACAGGACAATTTTAGCTATAATTTAAGATATTTTGCAACAGATATTGATCAATCATAAAGATACTAGCATCACCTTGGAAAAGTTAAAGGCATGATATGACTCAAGTTAGAGTAAATAAATTTGACATTTAAGTTAGCCAATATAATCTCAGTATGGGCCAATTTCTATTTCATTTGTTGAAACACTTAAATAGCTTGAAAGTTCCTATTAATATTTGAAAATATTATATGAAAATAAACGGTCCTTGGAAAGGGACTTCATGTTTGGGAGTGTGGAGGGATGGTGCAGGAGAGGAAGAACCTTGATGAGATTAATCAGTTCTGTGATTGGGGTGGTGAGAGTGAGTGTATCAGAGATGGCGAGGTTGGCACAGGATAGAGTAGGGTTTAGGTCTCTTGTACACAGTGTCACTATGAATCGCAAGTGACTCGATGGCACATAAGAACAACAACAACATAACTAGGACATAATAGTTTGGCAATGATGACCTTCATAGGGATTGGGTTTTTAAAATTAATTAAAGTAAATTTATTTAAACTTATACTTGGACCAAGAGGCAGTTGTCAGAACAGAGCAAGGAGACACTACATGGTTCAAAATCAAGAAGGGGGTTCGTCAGGGATGTATTCTGTCTCCATACCTTTTTAATCTGTATGCAGAAGAGATCATCTGAGATGCCGGGCTGTATAAGGAGGACTGTGGCATCAGGTTGGTGGAAGAGTCATCAACAACCTGTGTTATGCAGATGAACAACCCTGCTTGCTGAAACTGAGGATGACCTGAAGCGCTTGCTGCAGAAGATCAAGGACTACAGCCTCCTATATGGACTGAAGCTCAACATCAAGAAAACAAAGATTCTCACCACTGGACCAGTTGGCAGCATCAGTATGGATGGTGAAGACATTGAGATAGTTAACAGTTTTAATTTACTTGGCTCCACAGTCAACACTCTTCATAACAGCAGCCAGGAAATCAAGAGACAAATTGCATTGGGAAAGTCGGCTGTGAGGGACCCCTCAAGAGTACTGAAGAGCAACAATGTCAAATTGGAGACTAAGGTGCGCCTGATCCAGGCTATCATCTTCGCAATTACGTGCTATGCATTAGAGAGTTGGACAGTGAATAGGGTTGATAGAAAGAGAATTGATGCCTTTGAGCTGTGGTGCTGGAGAAGAGTGTTGAATATACCATGGACTGCTAGGAGTACAAACAGGTTTGTCCTGGAGAGGGTGAAGCCAGAATGTTTCCTGGAGTCAAGGATTCTGAAGCTTCCTCTGACATATTTTGGGCATGTTGCAAGGAGGGACTGGTCCTTGGAGAGGGACATCATGTTTGGCAGAGTGGAAGGGCGAAGGAGAGGAAGACCTTTGATGAGATGGATCAATTCTGTGACTGGAGAGGTGGGAATAAGTGCATTTGAGATGGCTAGGTTGGCACAGGATAGAAGAGAGTATAGAGGTCTTTTACATAGTGTCGCAAGTGACTCGATGGCACATAACAACAACAAACAACAAAGTAAATTTAAATTTAATTAATTACCTTTTGTCTCCAGACAAGTTCAATCACTTTAGAAGTATAAAATAGTTCTTTATTTATTTCAAATTTAGGAGTTAAATAAACTATAAATACCAGGACACAATGAAATGTATCATTAATATGAGAATAAGATAGAAAGACAATGAGATATGTCTGAGGGCTGAACACCCATTAGTGCAAAAGGATTATCATTCAGAGAGTATTGAAATCCCAGATTAAACTGTAAGAGATTCCAGGATAGCTGAGACCATCATTTTCCATGGAAATTCCAGAGTAAAGGCAATTATTAATAGTACGAATTTTTGTAAGTCATCTTATCTCAGTTTTCATTCAATTTCTGGTACTTTGTAACACAAAAGATGCCTGCTCTTAACATTCTGGCTGATGGGCCAGATATTCATTCTGATATTTGAAAGAAGCTACTGGAGTTAATTGATAATTTGAGACCACCACCTCGTTGAACTCTGCTGACCTTGTGAGTAAAGTGTTGCACTGCAAACCTAATGACATGTGAGTCAAATCCATCAGCCGCTTCTCAGGAGAAAGATGGAAGATCTCCTCTCATGTAATTTACAGCCTCTAAAATCCAGCTGGAGTATCAGCTAGAGTCATTTCCAACTTGACAACAAATAACAGCCTAACAATATTCTCAGTCAGATATTGCCTTCCTTTAGAAAGATATCTTAAAGCACTGGCAAGGAGAATGAAAAGTGGAACGTATTGGGTGGTCTTCAAACTATACTGTGGCTCCATCATTATTTTAAAGTGTGTGTGTGTGTGTGTGTGTGTGTGTGTAGACACACATGTGCTCATTACTCCAGAAGGCTGGAAATGAAAATCTACCTGATAATGACAACTGAGCAGAACAATAGTTGGTCTGATGCTCACAAGGATTGAAGCTAACACTGCCTGCTGTACATTCCAGCCCTTCTTTTAACAGCCTGGCTATAGAGGACCTTTGTTATAATGAACCAGTGGAATAAAATGTGAGCTATTAATGAAGGGAAATCTCACCCCAACAAATAATGGCCTAAAAAAGCCTGAGAGAGCAGAGAAAAATTCTGAGTAATAATAGTGGAATGAATTATTCACTTCTGTTTTAGGTGAATTGATTGCTGTAACATTCAATCCTATGGGTTATCCATTTAGTATGGGTTTGGGGCTGTAGATACAGCCACAAAAATCCTCATTTACACTCACTTAAGAATTCATAGAGGCAGTTGTCATGGAGAATATAATGCTTTTAGGCTGCCCATTTGTGTATAAACATATACTTACATACAATAGTATTTGTATAAATTAGAATATAGATGGCAGAAGCTTGCATTCTGAACAGCTTTCTGTAAATGTCAATAAAATACACAAATAGATTTTTCTGATACCATTTTGGTTACCACATGTGATTGATTTTCTTTGATGGGGTATTGTAGACTACTTTGATTTTTTTTTTCCTCCATGAAAACAGAGCTAAAGATAAAAAGATAGTGATTACTGCCATTTCAGCTGCTCATTTCATTAAAATGATTTGATCTGTAAACAGAATATTGTTTTGTCTAGCTGCTTGAGAAATAACAATTGCAAGCCTTTTAAAAGTGTTGGAAAGAGAGTATGCCATTCAATTCTTGTATTTCAGTGAAGAATGATTTGTTCAGGAACTTACACTTTGGTGAATTTTTATGTATTTGTTTTAAACAGGCCTCAGATTTCTTTATGCAGTCATGCATAGTTGACTTCCTGAATATAAACACATGTGAAACCACATACTGAGAGGCTCCACATTAAGAAAGTGAAATGAATTTGATACACTGTCAAAATGTCATCATCTGTCACTTTGAATGAAAAGATAATACTGTGTTTGCTTGTGTCAGAATTTGCCTGAAATAAAAAGTCAGAGGATAAGTCTTTGGGCTCTTTATTTGTTCTCGTGGTCTGAGCCCTTTCTCAAAAACCCAAGAAAATCACATTCTCATCCTGTAACTACACTAAGTTATTGCAGAAGAGCCTTCTTGGGTTTCTAAGTATCCTGATCAAAACAGCAAAGCTAATAAGATAAATAGGCTTTACTTTGAAAAACAAATCAGATCACTTGCTTCCTGCTAGTTGAAACAGGGACCTACTTTTGCTCAGGGAGTAACTAAGTATGTACTGTTTTAGGACAAGATTATCTATCTATCTCTACATATCTATCTATGTATTTATGTATATCTATCTATCTAATCTATCGAAAATGTTTAAAGCGAATGATTTTGTCAGTGAAGGAAAGTGTGCAACACACACATAAGAAAATCAGAACAATGAAACAAAAACAAACCAATGATTTAAGGGCAGCATCTGCCCAGGGATATAGCTGAGAAGGCAGGAAGGGATAGGATACAAGGATTAGTGGAAATTAGAGTCACAGGGAAGGAGTCAGAAGAATGTGGTAACATTGTATATTATAAGTAATGTTATGCAACAAAATGTATGCACGAGTGGTTTAAATTGAAAATTAATTTGCTTCGTATACTTTCACTCAAGTCATAATTAATCTTAATACTTGGAAAATAAACAGTGGTAAGTTCCTTTCCAATGTATCAGTTGTCCTAGAGTTGATTCTTTCTCACAGTCACATCACACCATCTGTGTCATTCACAAGGCCTTCAGTGAGAAATTTTTCCAAATAGATTACAGGCCTTTATCAAAGGAGCTCTCACATTCCATGTATCAATCACTAGGGTCTGCTTACAACTGTTCCTCCTCCTTTGTGTTTCCATACTTCATAGTTATACCTAGGTTGCCCTTTTTGTTAATCTGCGTGTGTTCTGTTGTGCATAGGGTTTTCAGAGGCCTGCTATTTCAGAAGTGGGTGGCCAATCCTTCTTCCTAGTCTGTCTT
>NW_006399862.1:9067820-9073602 GCF_000299155.1 Elephantulus edwardii
AAGTAAACTTAAGAGACACTGGACACAGGGGAAAAAAATCTCTCTGCCAAGCTGTCAAGTCAATGTGTGAGACAACGGGACATTAATTCTGAAGGCATTTGGTAGAAGTGAAGTGGTATCCTGCTGGAGGGTGGAGCTGGGAAATAAGTGGGTCAAGGCTCTGGGCTAAGGGCAGGTACTACACTGTAACTAATGGTCAACTCCAAAATGAGGGATTTATCTTTCACTACTCCACAAATTGCTGTCTGTCAGATACTCCTCTAAATCTAAACATTCAGATTAAGAGAGACTAGGAAGAAGGATTGGCCATCCACTTCTGAAATGGCAGGCATCTGAAAACCCTATGTACAACACAACATATTATGTATTAGGAAACTGAAAATGTTGAATAAATCTCAAAAAGAGGAAACATATATTCCATTGTTGTTGTTGTTGTTGTTATGTGCTGTCGAGTTGCTTGCGACTCATTGCGACCCTATGTACAACAGCTCTAAACTCTGCTCTGTCCTTTGCCAATCTCATTGTTTCCGACATACTCATCCCGATTGCCCCAGTCACCGAATCAATCCATTTCCCAGAGGGCCTTCCCCTTCTGTGCCTGCCCTCCACCCTCCCAAGCATGATGTCCCTCTCTAAGGACCGGTCTCTCCTTACAACATGACCAAAGTATGTCAGTCGAAGCCTCAGAATCCTTGCCTCCAAGGAGCAGCCCGGTTTAACCCTCTCCAGGATGATACCATTAGGTAAAGCAATAAACGTGAATGAGCACAATGGCACGATATCTGAGATGATGAGAGCTGCCTCCGTTTTGATCCTATTGGTGGAATTTTATAATGCTTTCTTGGAAAATAAATTCTAAAATAATTATATTCTTTAATGACAGCTTTGTAATTTATTTCATTATTTTATATTATTTTATGAGTATTAGTCTCTTGAGTGGATCCACATGAATAGAAATTAGAATTTTATCTCTACCAATTTGCCTAGCATTGATTGTGCTTAGTGAAATCTATACTTGGACCAGGAAGCAGTCTTCTGAACCAAACAAAGAAATGCTGCATGGTTCAAAATCAGGAAAGGCATCTTCATACCTTTTCAGTCTATATGCTGAACAGATCATTCGGCAAGCTGGGCTTTATGAGGAGGAATGTGACATCAAGATTGGAGGAAGACTCATCAACAACCTACATTATGCAGATGACACAACCTTGCTTCAGGAAGACTGGAAGCCTTGCTTCAAAAAGATCAAGAACTGTATTCTTCAATATAGATTGATGCTCAACATCAGGAAGGCAAAGATTCTTACCTCTGGGCCAGTTAGCAACACCATGATAGATCAAGAAGAAATTGAGGTTGTTAACAATTACAGCTTGCTCATCTCTACAATCAACACTCTTGACACCAGCAGTCAGAAAATAAAAAGATCAATTATATTGGGGGAAATTTACTGTCGGAGACCTTTCCAGAGTACGGAGAAGCAACGATGTCAGTCTAGAGACTAAAGTATGCCTGATTCAGGCCTTGGTCTTCACAATTACTTGCTATACATCAGAGATCTGGATAATGGCTATGGTTGACAGAAGAAATATTGATGCTTTTGAGTTGTCTTGTTAGAGGAGTATTGAGCAAATCATTGACCACCAAGAAAACAAACAAGTCTATATTGGAGAGGGTGAAACCAAGTTTCTCCTTGGAGGCTAGGATTTTGAAGCTTTGTCTCACATACTTTTGGCATGTGGCTGGGAGGGATTGGTCCTTGGAGAAGAACATCATGCTTGGAAGACTGGGGAGACAGTAGAGGAAAGGAAGACCCCAGATGGGTTGAAACAGTAATTGAGGCAATGGGAATAGGTGTGTCAGAGTCAGTGAGACTGGTTGAGGACAGAGCAGGGTTCAGAACTATGGTGCATAGGGTTACTATGAGCTGAGGGCAACTCAATGGCACATAACAAAAATAAAAACAACTGCCCTCTATCTGGAGGTGATTGAAAAAATTTACTTGTCAGTTTCATCTAACTACTCTTAAATATTAGGGTCTTTGGGGGAGCGAAACCTCTTCATATATTTCTGGAGGGATATTTTGTTGTTGTTGTTGTTTCTTCTCTTCCCCCCGCCCCCATGAACCATAAATGGCCCTCATTCAGTCTGAATAGTGTCAGATCTAAAATATGTTTTCTCACTTATCTTTTAAAATTAACAAATAAATAGCACCAATCACAAAAACTTGGCAGGCTATGAAAAAAAATTTCTCCACAGTCCCAGTGATTCAAGCTGTTATCAATTTTCTGTATCCTCTTTATCCTCTTACAGTATTTTCTTTTTTAACTTTTACATGCTTTTCATGCCTATAACCAGTGTACATATTGTTTTATTCTCGGGCATTTTAACAACACCACCACCATGTCATAAATATTTTCCCACATTAACAGCATAGCTCTCATGCTGCACAGATGTTTTTTTAAGAACAGGATCTAAGTAATGAACTGAATAAAGCCTAGAGACTCAGAGCCAGAGGCTTTTCTCTTCTTTGGTACTAGTTCTGCACACCATTTTTTAAAAAGTTATTTTTTAAAAAATTTTAAGTTTTTTTAAAATTTTTATTAAATTTTATTAATTTTAATGAATATTTACAGAGATTTTGGATTTCCATTCATTCATTGTTGCACTATTTTCTCTACCCCCCCCACTCTGTCCCTCTTTTTTTTCCCCCCCTTGAAAGTCTGTTTTAGTTGTCCCATTGCCATGTGTTCCATCAAATTGGATTTGACTGATACAGGAGGAGATTGCCCCTCCTGCTCCAGCAAAGCATCTGGTGGATTCAAACCATGTACCTCTAGGATTGCAGTGTAGTGTCTTAGTTCCGCATGCCATTAACTCTTTCTTGATTCCAGTCCCCAGTGTCACATCCTATTGCATGAAATTTATTTTAAGATAGCTAATCTACAGAGAATAATTTGAAAGTTTTAAAAAAATTAGAATTGGCTATAATTGAGAGATTCCCCCCCGCCCCGTATAATGCACACTGAGAAAATAGGGTAATGTTTCTACATGTGAAATAAATTCTTAGACAATCTAAACATATTCCTGCTGAGAAGGAAACATCCAGCCATTTCAGCATTTAGAGATGCAAGATATTTGATCTTTTTCTTTAGACATTTCTGTCATGCTCAGCCATCTTCTTCAGCTGTCAGCACCTGTCTCATTACTTATAAATCCTGTTTGATCTGTGTTACCGCATCAGAAGCTCCAACTCTCAGTTATTTTAAATAAATTTAAATCACAATGAAACAGGCCTGTGTCAACTGTTTATTTGGTTTTCCTTACTTAATGTAATAACTACCTATTACTTTCTCCTTCATTTAGATCAATTCTTTTCCTTTGCCCTATTTAGTGATATCTTTTTTCTTGTCCCTTGCCAAAGTATTTTCAATTATATTGTGGATCTTGTTTGAGAATTATTAAAAAGGAAATTTGGTTTCTAATTGTTGTTATTAGGTGCTGTTGAGTGAAGTATAACACACAGCAACCCTATGAACAACAGACCAGAACCCTGACCTATCCTATGCCATCCTCATCAAGTCTGACACACTTCAGCCCATTGCTAATTGTTAATCCATCTCATTGAGGGCCTTCCTCTCTTTGACTGATCCTCTAGCTTTGATGTCTCTATCCAAAGAATAGCCTTGTATTTTATGTTGGGACACCATACATTTTTCCCTTTTTATTTTAATTATTAGTTTCTAATTGTACTTGAGAATATGTCACACTTCATCCACCTATGTATTCATCTCCCTACCCATCTTTCCTTCTTTCTAGCCATTCATTCAACCTCTCATTCATCTGTCCTTCTTTCCATACATTTATTCATCCACTGAAAAATCATTCAGCCATCCATCCATCCATCCATCCATCCACCCATCATCCATCCATCCACCCATTAATCCATCCATTTACTAGAGTTGTTACAGATGGAAATGTTCCCCTTCAAAAGATAAAGATATACTGTGTCTTAAATCTTGTATCTAGAAATTGGATCTTGTTTGAGAAAATTAAGCCTTTGAAGATGTTAAAAATTAAGCCCTCATCCTATTTCTTTATGTATGTGTTTTGTGAAAAGAAAGAATAATTCAACAGCTGCAGTTACTCCCAGTAGGGAAAGAAAAACACCACGTAAGATGTAACTATAAGCCAAAGAACATCAAGAAATACTGAGTTTCCAGAAGCTGGAAGCAAGGAAACATCTTCCCCAAGAATCAATGGAAAGAGCATCTTCTTGCTAACCTCTTGATTTTGGGTTCTTATTTTCTGCTATTTTTTCCCATTTGCCTTGATTTAATGAATTTTTTTTTATTCCTTTAAGTAGAGGCAAAGGACTATTCATCTTCTCACACTTCAAAACTTCAAAACATATTTATCCTGGAGAGGATTAAACCAGGCTGTTCCTTGGAGGCAAGGACAAGGATTCTGTGGCTTCATCTGACATACGTTGGACATGTCTCAAGGAGGGACAGGCTCTTGGAGAGGGACGTCATGCTTGGGAGGGTAGAGGGACAGCACAGGAGGAGAAGACCCTCTATGAAGTGGATTGATTCAGTGACTGGGATAATTGAGGTGACTCTGTCGGAGACAGTGAGATTGACACAGGATAAAGCAGTGTTTAGGGCTGTTGTACATAAGGTTGCTATGAGTTGCAAGCGACTCAACAGCACATAACAACAATATTAAATGGGGGCCAAAGAAATATTCTTGACATTATTACAATTTTCTCTTCTCTGGGTCACTGTTTATGGAAGATTCCCTGATGATTATATTCACATCATATTTTATGAGGGAAATGTACTTTTTTATAAGAATATATTTTTCATATTTTTAATGGTTTACGTTTACACACCTTGTATTTCATGCAATATATTGTGTTTTACATAATTTATGCATATTCTGTTTTTATACAGTCATTCATATAGATTTTATTTTACATAATTATTATTGATCTAAGCCTATTATCATTCCATCTTTTCAAGTTCCCATTGAATCCTTCCTGTTCCTTCAACCCTCTTTTGCAATTATCACTACAGATATTTCTTTTTTGCTTAATAAACATTTCTTGAAGATATCACCATTCATAATTATCTCCTCACATATTAACCATTCAAACTTTTTCAAAATTATACACATAAACAACTAATGATAATACAGTACTACCTGAGAAAGCCAGAACTTGTGTAAGGCTGAAATTTGTTTGACATTTTAAAACAAGAGATTAAAAGATGGTAAGTTTGCACCTTGTCAAAGATGGGAAACATGAGAGGTGCAGAAAACCAAGACAATTCTATTAATTTCTGACTTGGGAAAATTTCATTGTTTTACAAACTGAGAAATTACTTTTATAAGAAAATTTACTAAGATAAAAGAATCTTCATTAACCTAAATTTTTTTGAATTTGTATTTTCTTATATCTGAGGCTTGGCATTCCTC
The DNA here is from genome assembly GCF_000299155.1 of Elephantulus edwardii. NCBI lineage: Eukaryota > Metazoa > Chordata > Mammalia > Macroscelidea > Macroscelididae > Elephantulus > Elephantulus edwardii. The sequence goes on from NW_006399862.1 coordinate 9,073,296, forward strand.
AGAAGCATCCTTCTCATCTGAGGTGTTAGCCTAAAAGCTGGCTTTTTAATTTTTTTTGAATTTATTATAAATTTCAGCAAAAACTTATGGAGACTTTGGATTTCCATTCATTCATTGTTGCATTTGTCTCCCCTTCCAACCCTACCCCTAGTACACTACCCTCTTGGAAAAGTAAAACAAAAATTCTCTATCTTCTCTATCCATTCATTTGGTTTTTTAAATTTTATTAAATTTTATTAGTTTTAATGAACATTTACAGAGATTTTGGGTTTTCATTCATTCATTGTTGCACTGTTTTCTCCACCCT
>NW_006399862.1:9074357-9076254 GCF_000299155.1 Elephantulus edwardii
GTGCTTGTTAGCCATCTGAATGTCGTCTTCGGTGAAGTGTCTGTTCATATCCTGTGCCCATTTTTCTATTGGATTATTTACCTTTATCTTGTTGTGATACTCAAGTATTTTATAAATTCTGGATATAAGTCCCCTATCTGATATGTCATTACCAAATAATTTTTCCCAGTCTGTGGCTTCCCTTTTTACCCTGTTGGAGAAGTTTTTGGATGTGCATAGGGTTTTGATTCTTAGAAGATCCCATTCATCTATTTTATCTTCTCCTGGTTGTACGTTTTTGAGGATACTTGGAAAACTGTTTAGGTTGTGGATTAGGACTTCTAGCATTGAAAGCTGGCTTTTAAAAGCCATTAGAGTTAACCCTCTTTGGTCTCCAGTCACCTTAGCTACAGACATATCATCTTGTAAATCAGTATGGTCTTGCAATCACCAATTGCTGTGGGACTAGGATAACAGAAAGAATAACTTTATTCTGTGAGTCTGTGAATCAATATCGCACAAATGAACCTTTTGCTGTTGGTGTGGCTCTAAAGGTACCATATGGCTAGGCTAACGGGCTCTTTGTCTGTTTTCAGCTCTGGGGCAGTGAAGGGCTATGCTCGTCTTCTTCAGAAAGATGCTCGTGGCTCTGTGCCCCCATGTGCCGTTTTCTCCTCTCTAGATACCATCCTACCTCCGTAAAATGCAACTATGACATATTGCACATATAGTTGAAGATTACACAATTTTCTTAAATTTTTGGTATTTTAGAAGTTAATCCACAATTTTATTACATTGGAAATAAACACAATTTAACAAAATTTGACTTATAGCCATTGATGAAACAATATTTGTAAAATATGTTTTTTTGTTGTATAAAGTTATTCTGCCAGAGTTTATAAAAACACCTATTTTTCTACATTTTTTTATCACTTCAAAGTGGATGTGGTGAGATAGGAACTCATACACTGTTGGTGGGATTGTAAAATAATACAACCACTCTGGAAAGCAGTTTGGCACTTCCTCGAAAAGCTGAACATAGAAATTCCATATGATCCAGCTATTCCACTGCTGGGAATATACCCTGAGAAAAGGAGAAGTGAGGCAGAAATGAAGACTTGTACACTGAAGTTCATAGCAGCATTAATCACCATGGCAAGAACATGTAAACCACCCAGATGTCCAACCACTATTGAATGGCTTGAGAAATTATGGTATATTCACGTAATGGAATACTACACAGGACACTGGAGCAATGACTGTTTAAATTATTACCTAACTTGGGAGAGACTGGAGACATTATGCTGAGTGGATTAACTGGGTCACACAAGGACAAATATAGTATAAAACCATTATTGTAGAATGAGTATGAGAGTCCAATGGGTGGTGGAGGATGGAAGCGGGGGAATGAGGATGTGCAGGGGCTAGAGGTGGATTAATCATAGAAGGGGGCATGGTACTAGGGATATTGTAGCTGATGTTAGATGGATCTTAGCTGAAAGCAGAGAATACCAGAGGAATGTCTATCTGTGTTTCATTGTGCAAAGGCGTTTGACTGTGTGGATCATGACAAACTGTGGCTGACTCTCGGAAGAATGGGAATCCCATAACACTTGATCGCTCTAATGCGAAACCTATACTTGGACCAGGAGGCAGTCATCAGAACAGAGCAAGGGAACAATGCATGGTTCAAAATTGGGAAGGGCATACACCAGGGATGCATACTATCTCCATACCTTTTCAACCTGTATGCAGAACAGATTATCTGGGAGGCTGGGTTCTATGAGGAGAAATGTGGGGTCAAGATTGGTGGATGATTTATCAACAATCTGCATTATGCAGATGACACAACCCTGCTTGCTGAAACTGAGGAGGACCTGAAGCGCTTGCTACTGAGGTTCAGGGACTTCCGCCTTCA
>NW_006399862.1:9076794-9090865 GCF_000299155.1 Elephantulus edwardii
TTCAGTGACTGGGATAATCAGGATGGGAGTGTCAGAGACAGTGTGATTGGCACAGGACAGAGCAGAGTTTAGGGCTGTTGTACATAGGGTCGCTAGGAGTCGCAAGCGACTCGACAGCACATAACAACCACAACAGTACAATTTCATGGGTGGGGGTGTGAGGGAGATTGGAAGAATCTGGTTTGAAAACAATGTGTTTGAATTTTGTAAATAAAAAAAATAAGAAAGAGTAATTTTCTAGTGATCTGTCTACAATCTCTCCTTTGACCTCCCTGCATATTATGCATAGAAGATATTGTTATTGTTAGGTGCCATCGAGTCAAGTACAACTCATAGAAACCCTATGAACAACAGATCTAAACTCTGTCCTATTCTGTGGATCTTCACACTTTCTGACACACTAGAGCCCATTGTGACAGTCACTATGTCAATCTACCTGGTCAAGAGTCTTCCTCTCCTTCAGTAACCTTCCACCCTTCCTTGTATCATGTCCCTCTCCAAGGCATAGCCCCACCTAGCAACATACCCAAAGTATGTGAGGTGAAGCCATATTATTATCCTTGCCTCCAAAGAACACTCAGGCTGCATCCTCTGAAAGACATATTTGTTTGTTTTTTGTTGTCCATGGGATGTTCAGTGGTCTTCTCCATCACCTCAGCTCAAAGGCATCAATTGCTCTTCTGTCATCCTTATTAATTTTCCAGCTCTCAGATGCCTGAATCAGACGCACATCATTTGGAGAGGTCCCTAACTGTAGGTTTTCCCAGTTCAATGTGTCTCTTTATTTCCTGACTGCTGGTGCCAAGGGTGTTAACTGTGGATCTAAGCAAGATGAAGCTGTTGACGGTTTCAATCTTCTCTCTATCCATCATGATACTGCCTATAGGTCCAATGTTAAGAATCTTTCTTTTCTTAACATTTAGATGCAATTCATACTGGAAGTTGCATTCCCTGATCTTCTGCAACAAGTGCTTCAAGTTATACTCACTTTCAGCAAGCAAGCTTGTGTCGCCTGCATAAAACAGATTATTGATGAGTTTCCCTCCAACCCTGATTCCACATTCCTCTTTATGGAGTCCAGCTTCTCAAATAACCTGTTCAACATACAGATTAAACAGGTATGGAGAGAGAATACAACTCTAACACACTCCCTTCTTAATTTTAAACCATGCAGTGTTCTGTTCTGTTCATACAACAGCTTCCTGACTCAGGTATAAGTTTTGCATGAACACAATTTGGTGCTTTGGGACTTCCATTCTTCTCAATGTCAGCACAATCTGTTATGATCCACACAGTCATGTGTCTTTACATAGTCAATAAAGCACAATTAGCATTCTTCTGGTATTCTTCACTTTCAGCCAGAATCCATGAAACGGATGTCAGAAGAGACTCTAAAAATTGCCCTGGAGTATCAAGATACCAAAGCAGAAGACAAACATGCTGAAGTAAAAGACCTGAACAGATTTCAAAGGGAAGTTCAAGAGGACATAGCAAAATATTATTATTGAATGTGCAGAGAGCTGGAATTGGTGGATAAAAAGGGAAGAACCTGCTCTGCTTTTGTCAAATTGAGAAAACTGAAAAACAAATTTACACCTCAAGTCACAATATTAAAAGATAATATGGGCAATATATTTAATGACCCAGGAAGCATCACAAGAAGATGGAGGGAATACACAGAATCACTGTACCAGAAAAAGCTAATTGACGCTGAAAAATTTCAGTAACTACCATATGAACAGAAGTGAACGGTAATGAAGAAGAAAGTGAAAGCTGCATTTAAAACATTGGGAAAAAAATAAGGGCCCACAAATCGATGAAATACCAATTGATTTGTTTCAATTAACAGATGTAGCCTGGCTTGCATTCCCTAGTCTACGCCAGAAAATTTGGGGGATAGCTGTCTGGCCAACAGATTGCAAGAGGTCCATATTTGTTCCCATTTCCAAGAAATGTGATCCAACTGAATGTGGAAACTATTTGACAATATTATATCAATATTATGTACATAGGGGACAGCCAGAAGTTCAAACAGGATTTAGAAGAGACCTTGTTATTTTTATCGTAGGAGTATGCAATGAGGGTTGCAGAGTGGATTATATTTGGGGGTAGGGGGGGTTTGTGGAGGTGCGGGGGGGGATTGTGTACCAATGAGTGAGTTTTTCTTTTGCTTTTCAAGGAGAGGAGCAAAGGGGGGGGAGGGGTTTGTGCAGGGAGAAGGGTGCAACAATGAATGAATGGAATCCCAAAATCTCTGTAGATGTTCATTGAAATGAAAAATAAACAACCTAAATTTAAAAAAAAAAGAAGAGACCTTGGCATCAGGAATATCATTGCTGATAATGAATCACATACTTCCAAATAAACACAGTTCATATTAAGCAAATAAGTATGTCTTGGCTTCACTTTTCTGTTCTCTGGTATTTAGTTGAAGATGATCATGCCCTTATTTCTCAGTCTCTTTCAAGGTATTAACATTATGTTATATTTTCCTCATTGTATGACCCATTTAATCAGTCTTTTACCTTTGACTAATGTCTCTCCTTTGTCCCATTTATTATTTATTTTTACCTAAACTTTGAGTCTGTCCCACCTGAATTTCAGAACCATCTCAAGAACAGGTTTGAGGCCTTGAACACGAATGAGAGAAAACCAGAGGAGCTGTGGGAGGATATCAAGGGTATATTCAAAGAAAGTGCAAATGTTTACTACAAAGACAGAAGAGGAAGAAAAGACCAAAATGGATGTCAGAAGAAACTCTGAAGATTGCACTGGAGCGCAGAGAAGCCAAAGCACAAGGAAGAATTCAAGATACTAAAGAGCTGAACAGAAGATCTCAAAAGGCAGCGTGGGATGACAAAGTAAAATATTACAATGAAATGTGCAAGGAGGTGGAGTCAGAAAACCAAAAGGGTCGAACTCACTCAGCATTTCTTAAGCTCAAGAAACTGAAGAACAAATTCAAACCTTGAGTTGTTATAATCAAGGATGCTTTAGGCAGAGTATTAAACATCCAGAAAGTATTAAAAGAAGATGGAAAGAATATACTGAGTCATTTTATCGAAAGGAATTGGCAGACACAGAAGAATTTAATGAAACAACAAATGAGCAAGAGCCTATGGTGATGAAGGAAGACATTCAAGCTGCTTTGAAGGAAATAGCGAACAATAAGGCCCCAGTAATAGATGGTATACCAATTGACATATTGCAGCTAACAGATGCTGCCCTGGACTTGCTCACCAAGAAATCTGTGCCAAGAAATCTGGAGAACAACCACTTGGCCAACTGACTGGAAGAGATCTATATTTGCTCCCATTCCAAAGAAAGGTGACCCAACAGAATGTGGAAGCTATAGAACAATATCTATCGTTGATTTCACATGCAAGCAAGATTCTGCTGAAGATCATCCAAAACTACTGGAACAGCACATCAGCAGAGAACTGCCAGAAGTCCAGGCTGGGTTTAGAAGGGGTAGTGGTACTAGGGATATTGTAGCTAATGTTAGATGGATCTTAGCTGAAAGCAGGGAGTATCAGAGGAATGTCTATCTGTGATTCATTGATTACGCAAAGGCGTTTTACTGCGTGGATCATAATAAACTGTGGCTGACTCTGAAAAGAATGGGAATCCCAGAACACTTGATTATGCTAATGCGAAACTTATACTTAAACCAAGAAGTAGTGGTAGGAACAGAGCAAGGAAACACTGCATGGTTCAAAATTGGGAAGGGCGTATGCTGGGGATGGTCCTGTCTCCATACCTTTTCAACCTGTATGCAACATCCGGGAGACTGGGCTCTATGAGGAGAAATGCGGCATCAGGTTTGGTGGAAGATCTATTGACAATCTGAGTTATGCAGATGACACAACCCTGCTTGCTGAAACTGAGGAGGACCTGAAACGCTTGCTGCTGAGAGTCAGGGACTGAAGCCTTCAATATGGATTGTGGCTCAATGTCAAGAACACAAAGATTCTCACCACTGGACCAATTGGCAGCATCAGGATGGAGGGTGAAGAGATTGAGATTGTTCACAGCTTTAGTCTGCTTGGCTCCACAATCAACACTCTTGGCACCAGCAGCCAGGAAATTAAAAAAAAAAAACAAAAAACAAACATATTGCAGTAGGGAAATCTGCTGTTAGGGACCTCTGTAAAGTACTGAAGAGCAATGGTGTGTCTCTGGAGACTAAGGTGCATCTGGTACAGGCCATCGTCTTTGCAATCGTTATGTGTCAGAGCTGGGTAATGACTAGGGAGGACAGAAGGAGAACTGATGCCTTTGAGCTTTGGTGTTGGAGAAGAGTGCTGAGGGTACCATGGACTGCTAAGAGAACAAACAGATTCAGCCTGGAGAGGGTTAAATGGGGCTGCTCCTTGGAGGCAAGGATTCTGAGACTTCGTCTGACATACTTTGGTCATGTTGTAAGGAGGGACCGGTCCTTGAAGAAGGACTTCATGCTTGGGAGAGTAGAAGACAGGCCCAGGAGGGGAAGGCCCTCTGGGAGGTGGATTGATTCAGTGACTGGGGCAATCGGGATGAGTGTGTCAGAGAAAATGAGATTGGCACAGGACAGAACATGTTGTACATAGGGTTGCTATGAGTCGCAAGCGACTTGACTGCACAAAGCAACAACAAAAACAAACTTCTCCCCCTTGGGAAGGGACTTTAGCGTCAGATACTTTTCCAGCCCAAATCAGGGATTAAAATACCAGTCTGGCAAATATTTTACCATTCATGCTTTCCTTTTTATGTTACACAGTTACACCACTGGTGGGCTTTCTTGGCCCACTAGGCCAAACAGTAGTTTTAACTGTTAACCTACTTTTGCAAGATGGGGTGAAGGTACACTCCACTCCATCAGACCTTTGGGAATTCCTACATAGAAGTTTAAGGGTATTGTTAAGGTTGTTTGCTCAGGAATCATTCCTTCTTCTGATATCTGTAACTGCATCCCTGGACCTGGCTGGCACTGTAGCATCTGTTAAAAAGAAAACTATTTCAGGTAATGTGAGGAAGAATTGTATAGTAGCACCACCATATTCTTCTACTCCTTTTTCTCTAGATACACCTGTGAAAAGGAGAAATCTGTCCAGTGGTGAAGTCTATTTACCTTCTCTCATACTGAATGTTAGCACATACTCTCAAGGGACATAAGCCAGCCATTCATGCCCTTACCCCCTATGCAGGATAAAGGAACTATTGTGACCAGAGGCTATGGAATAGAGGAAATATATGTTTGTAGATCATTATCAGTAGCTTCCTGAGGAACCATTACTAAAATGGAATCCATTTGACATCAGGGTTGGGGTAAGACTAAGAAAAACTGGATAAATTATGTATACTGCATTGAAACAGATGAGGGAGAGAACAGTTTAAAAGAGATATATGATAGGGTATTTTGGTTATCACAAGAGTCCAGAATGGGAGATCCAAGATGGCGGCAGAGGCAGAGACAGTGTGGTGAGCTGCGGGAGCAGCGAACCACTTAAAGCAGGGCCATTATGGCCTTCCACAGACTTCGGCTTATTGATAATTGAACACTTAAACAGTTGATGACTGGCCCACAGTGAAGATCGAGGCTCAACAACAGGAATTCAAGGATTCCCAAGGAGAAATGGGTGAGTCTCATGGCTCCCAACCTCCCCCCTCTGCAGGGCCCTCGCTGTGCCGTACAGCCACTGCAGCTCCATGAGGCTTCCACAGCCGGAACGAATGGATTCCCTCACCCAGGATGGATGCTGGGCACCGGCCCGCCTCAAGACTGGTACAGTGAAGCCACCACACTGCTGCAAGGTGGACTTGGTCTGGAGAGAATTCTTGGAGCCAGGATGGTGGCTGTGAGGGAAGCAGGCACCCTCCGGCTGCCCGCACAAGAGGGGCTGCACACTAGCCGAGTGCCCGTGCGGTGGAGTGGGGTGGGCGCACCCCCAACGGCTACCTGTGCTGGGGGGGCCACGTGCCTCCTGCAGGCCTCCTGTGCTGGGGCGGGGGCGCGCGCCCCACTGGCCACCTGTGTAGGATGTGGGGGATGGGATGCATGACCGCCATCTGCAGGTTTGGGTCTCCTTGGACAGGCCAAAGAAGATGATTACCTATGCATTGGACAGGCCAAAGAAGAAGATTACCTATGCATTGGATAGGCCAAAAAGGATGATTACCTATGCATTGGATTGTTGAAAGTCACTGTGAGTCTGATGACCTTAACAGTGGCAGCATGCACAAGAGGACCGACATCCTAAATGCACCACATATTTTGTTCTGTTGAATGCTTCTGCCAAAAGATGGTCAGATCTGGGGGGAGTCTGTTCACAATTCTCAGGTTCCCTTTATCATATATAAAGGGGGAGGGCAGTGACACCTACTTCAAAATATAGTATGACCACTTATGGGGGGGGATAAAAGTGGCAGTGCTGGAATTGGAAACACTATCCCTGACCACAGAGTCCTCAGTCAGGTGAGGGGACCAGACTGGGGTAGGGGCAATTAGAGGGGGAGTATACTAGCCAGCTCCTCGGGGGGGGTGTGTTGCCCTGCTCGGGATGGGCTGCCCTCGGCCCCCGGATCAGGGTGAGCCGTAGCGGCCCCCTGCCCGGGGCAGGCTGCCCTCAGCCCCTGGTTTGGGGCGAGCTGTCGTGGCCCCCTGCCCGGGGTGGGCTTCCTTCCGACCTCTGCCCGGGGCGGGCTTCCATCGGCCCTCTGGCAGGGGCAGGCTGCCCTCGGCTCCCGGCTCGGGGTGAGCCGTCATGGGCCTCTGCCCAGGGCGGGCTGCCCTTGGCCCCCGGCTTGGGGCGAGCCATTGTGGCCCTCTGCCCAGGGTGGCCTGCCCTCAGCTCAGGGTGAGCTGTTGCAGCCCTCAGGGTGAGCTCTTCAGTCCCCAGTTTGTGCCATTGTCCTCAGATTGACTCCTGGGATGTGAAGGGAAAAAAAAAGAAGAATGCCTAGGGTATCCAATGTTACCTAGGCCACCTTCTGCCACCCTCCCCCCCCCAGTAACCCTGAAAGCAACACCCTCAAAGCCCTTCTATTTGTAAATCACAAGTTTGTTCTCTCTAGGTTTGCTCCCTTTCCTATAGGTAACCTTAACTCTGAGTTTTACTCCAGAATGGACCCTGAACCCAGTGCCAGTGACAAAAAGGAAATACAACTGACAGCTAAGGAAGCAAAGGAGGATGGAGCCTCTAGGTTCAACCAGCCATCCCCACTGGACCCACCTGGGAAAACACTTTGCAGTCCAGAGGGGAGAAAATGACAGGAAAATATCTTCTAACAGAGCAAGAAGGCAAGCAGCTTTAACCCAAGACCACCAGTAAGGTGATAAGGCGTCCTCCCTTCCCCCCTTTACATCTACGCCCCTGTTCAGCATGAAGAAGCCAGAGAGTCGGCATCCAATTCCCAAATCAATAAGACAGTTGGTTTAATTACCATTGGAAAATGCTTGTCATTCCTCTGTAGGATCTGGTCCCCTCTGGACCCTCATTATTTCCTTCACCTGCTGCCCCCACCGACCAAACTGTGCAGCTCTGCAACTGCATCCTGGCCCATCCTCACCCTTCTGCCCCCAACCCTCACCTCCTTGTACCCCCAATATGTTTTCCCAATAAAAAAAAAAGAGTCCAGAATGAAGGTTGCATAGTGGAGTGTACGCGGGGTGGGGGCGGGGGATTGTATACCAGTGAAGGAATTTTTCTTTTAGCTTTTAAAGAGAAGAGCGAATTGGGGTGGGGTGGCGATGGGCAGGGAGAAAAGTGCAACAATGAATGAATGGCAATCCAAAATGTCTGTAAATGTTCTTTAAAATTAATAAAATAAAATTTTTAAAAAAAGAGTGACAAATTTAGGGACAGCAACTGTGTTTCTGAATGCTAAAGAATGGAGGGACATGCATGGGTTAATGCTAGACCCACAATCATCTACACAACAGAAATCAACAACAGTCTACAGATTCCTATCTCATTGCTCACCAGTCTCTGCACCACCAACCTGTATCATCTGTGGTCAACGTCTAGCTGTGCTACAACTGACAGTCTAGAGAAGCCTAACACAAGTTGTGCCAAGAAATCTGGAGAACAACCACTTGGCCAACTGACTGGAAGAGATCTATATTTGTTTCCATTCCAAAGAAAGGTAATCCCACAGAGTGTGGAAATTATTGACCAATATCGTTAATATCGCATGCAAGCAAGATTTTGCTGAAGATTATCCAAAAAAGACTGGAACAGCTCATCAACAGAAAATTACCAGAACTGCAGGCTGGATTTAGATGAGGTTGTGGTACTAGGGATATTGTAGCTAATGTTAGATGGATCTTGGTTGAAAGCAAGGAGTACCAGAAGAATGTCTATCTTTGTTTCATTGATTATGCACAGACATTTGACTATGTGGATCATAACAAACTGTGCCTAACTCTGAAAAGAATGGGAATCCCAGAACACTTGATTGTGCTAATATGAAGCTTATACTTGGACCAGGAGTCCAGAAGGAAGTCATCAGAACAAAGCAAGGAAACACTGCTTTGTCCTGTCTCTACACCTTTTCAATCTTTATGCAGAATAGATTATCTGGGAGGCTGGGCTCTATAAGAAGAAATGTGACACCAGGATTGGAGGAAGAATGATCAACAATATGCATTATGCAGATGACACAATTCTGCTTGCTGAACCTGAGGAGAACCTGAAGCACTTGCTGTGGAAGGTCAGAGACTGCAATCTTCAACAGAGATTGAGGCTCAATTTCTAGAAAACAAAGATTCTCAGCACTGGACCAATTGGCAACATCATGATGGATGGTGTACAGATTGAGATTGTTTACAGTTTTGGTTTGCTTGGCTCCACAGCCAGGAAATTAAAAGCTTTGTTTGCTTGGTACCAGCATCCAGGAAATTAAAGATGTATTGTGATGAGAAAATCTGCTGCTAGAGACCTCCCTAAAGCACTGAAGTGCAACGATGTCAGTCTGGAGACTAAGGTGCACTGATACATGCCATAATCTTTGCAATTACTTGCTATGCATCAGCAAGCTGGACATGACTATGGATGATAGAAGGAGAATTGATGCCTTTGAGCTGTTGTTGGAGAACAGTATTGAATATACCATGGATTGCTAAGAAAATGAACAAGTTTATCCTGGAGAGGGTGAAGTCAGGCTGCTCCTTAGAGGCAAGAATTCTGGCAAGCTTTGTCTGACATACATGCACATGTTGCAAGAAGGGGCCAGTCCTTGAAGAGGGATGTCATGCTGAGGTTGGAGGGACAGTACAGGAGAGGAAGACCCTCAATGAGATGGATTGATTCAATAACTGGGGTAATAGGGGTAGGTGTGTCGGAGATAGTGAGGTTGGCACAGGATAGGGCAGAATTTAGGGCTGATGAACATAGGGTCATTATGAGTCTCAGGCGACTTGACGGCACACAACAACAACAACAACAACAACTCTAATAAGTATTTTCCCTTAATTTCTTAACATTTGTTCATTCTACCAGCACTATCTTCAGTTTCCTTGGAAGTAAGGAAAGAATTGAAAGGAAAAGAAGCTATGAGTTGCTCTGTCTTCCCTTTTCTTAGTTTGTTTTTCTTTTCATCAAAAATGGCTGGCTAGTTTAGGAAAATAATGTCACTAAGAAATATATGAAAGGGTTAGGATTAGGGTTTAATCTAAGGTTAGCCATTATTTTATCCCTTACAATGTCACTGATTTCTTAGCACTTTGGGAGCAGATTTTGGTTTTATTGAAAAGTGTGGGCATTCAGTGATGTTTGCCATCCATAGTGTGATCCACAGTGACTCATTAGAACAGAATAGAACTTCTCATAGGGCTCCTAGACTACAATCTGGAAAATATCATAGGCATATGGGCATACTTAAATTAAAACTCAAACCAAACACAATGCTGTTGAATTGATTCTGACTCAAAATGATCCTAAAGAAGAAAGACAGACTTCTCTACACATTCTTTCTCCTCATCCCCCACCATTCTTGATAGTAGCGGATTGTCACATCTGTCTTTTGTGAAATGGCTGATGAGGTTGCAAAATTTGTCTTTTGGTGAGCAGGCTAGAGTTTAATCACTGTGTCACCATTCCTCCTCCTGCCACATTTACTTTACTTACTTTGCGTCTCACTAAACTCACACAGATGGTGGGTCCACACTAACTACCTGAGCCCTGAGTTTGTGAATGTTGTAATAACAAACAATGGAGAATACATATTATACCTGTCTCCTTTGCTCTATTGTCTCATCAGATTTCAATGATAAAAGACATGTTCAAAACACTGGAAAAAGAAACTGAACTTATTAGATACTTTGGTGAGATAAGGAGTCCTATTAATTACTATGAGTTATTGAAAGTGTGCAATGAAATATGCCAATATTTTAAAACTTTGCATATATCCAAGAGCTAATTTTTTACAAATTATCCACACATAATGTTTCAAAATCATTAGAAGATACAGCCAAATTACTGTATCTTGGCCAGAACACTTGGCCAAGACAGTTTCTTGTTAAGCAAAACCAAGAAATTCATTGCTATGTTTTAGATTTTACATTATAGCTAACATAACTGTTGAGATATCTATGGTATAGTGGATCAAGGAAGACTTGTAGCCAGAACTACTTTGAGTCAGAACTTGCCATAGTAAGTGATGTCTGGTGTCCTAGAAGAGAGTCCTGGTCTCTGCTGGGTAAGGAGTTGTACTAACAACTTAAGGCAAGTGGTTCGAATCCACTACTATCTCTAAAGGAGGAAGATGGGCAATACTCTTTTATGTAATCTCTCTTGTGCAATATACAGTCCCTGAAAATCCACTGGAGGGCCAACTATAATTATATTGGTGGTTGGTGAGTTATAGTTTGTGGGTACTGGGTACTGGGTGGGATCCTATAAACCTCTCTACTGAAAAGCTACTAGTCCAGTCTTGATTTTTCTTTCCCTTATTACAGAGAGATAGAGCAGGTATAAAGGCATAAAACCAGGGATCTTGCTTCCATCAGGAAAAGAAAAAAAGAAAGTGTTACATGCTCACTTTTATCAGGGATTCTTGTGGAAAACAGATCAGTTCTGAGACAAACTATAGTAGCAACATCAACAGCTGAGGAGGTAGAGAGGCAAAGATTCATGTGAATGGCTGTGGACTGTAATAGAGCCAGATGACATGCCATAATCAGCAGGACTCAAAGAGCTTTGTACAGTCTTGATTTGTACTCTGAATTTTATCCTGTTACTCCCTTAATAAAATATATAATCATAAATAAGAAGTTAGGGAAATGGGAAGTACAGTTAAGATGGTTATTTTGTTGCTGCAACTAAAGGAGAAAAAGAAAAACCACTTCCAGACTGACTGACTTGCAAAATCGAGTCCAAGACTGTAAGTATATGAATTAGATATGCTTAAGGGTGGGAAGATGACACTGGTAAATTTTTTAAAGGGTTCTGTATTTTTCCATGGAAGTTTGTAAGACACGTTGTTGTTGTTGTGTGCCCTGTAGTCGCCCGCTACTCATAGCAACCTTTATGTAAAACAGGTTTGGACTGTGTTCTATCCTAAGCCAACCTCACCATATCTGACACACCTATGCTCGTTATTCTGGTCACTGAGTCAATCCATTTTTTCAAGGGTCTTTCCCTTCTGTGCTGTCCTTCCACCCTCCCAAGCATGTTCCTCTCCAAGCACTGGTCCTGCCTTGCAACATGCCCAAAGTATGTCAGACAGAGCTTCAGTATCATTGCCTCCAAAGAGCAGCCTGTTTTCACCCTCTCCAGGACAAACCTGTTTGTTTTCTTAACATTGCCTACAGTATGTTCAAAATTCTTCTCCAGCACCACAGCTCAAAGGCATCAATTCTCCTTGTATCATCCCTAGTCATTGTCCAGCTTTCTTTCCAATGTATAGCACATAACTGCAAAAACCATGGCCTGGATCAGGCACAACTTAGTCTCCAGACTGATGTTTGCTCTTCTGTACTCTGGAGATGTTCATGACAGCAGACTTTCCCAATGTAATTAATCTTTTGATTTTCTGGCTGCTGGTACCAAAAGTGTTGATTGTGGAGCCAGGCAAACTAACGCTGTTAAAATCTCAATCTATTCACCGTCAGTCATCATGCTGCCAATCGGCCCAGCAGTTAGAAATTTTGTTTTCTTTATGTTGAGCTACAATCCACATTGAAGGCTGCTGTCCTTGAACTTCTGCAGCAAGAGCTTCAGATCCTCCTCGGTTTCAGCAAGCAAGGTTGTGTCATCTGCGTAACACAAAAATATTGATGAGTCTTCCCCCAATCCTAATGCCACATTCCTCTAGGATCTGTTCCACATACAGGTTGAAAAGATATGAAGATAGGACATATCTCTGGTGTACATCCTTCCTCGATGTTAAAGCATCGTTTCCTTGATCTGTTCTGACGACTGCCTCCTTGTCCAAGTGTAAGTTTTGCATAAAGTACAATTAAGTGTTCTGGGATTCCCATTCTTCTCAGAGTTAGCCACAGTTTATTGTAATTTACCCAGTCAAATGCCTTTGCATAGTCAATGAAACACAGACAGACTTTCCTCTGGTACTTTCTGCTTTCAACCAAGATCCATCTAACATTAGCTATAATTATCTCTAGTAGCAAGACCTCTTGTAAATCCAGCCTGTACATCTGGCAATTCTCTGTTGATGTGCTATTCTCGTCAGTTTTTGGGTTTTGGTTTTTTAAAATAATTTCCAGCAGAACCTTCCTTGCATGTGATGTTAATGATATTGTTCCATAATTTCCTCACTCTGTTGTGTCACCTTTCTTTGGAATGGGAACAAATATATATCTTCCAGTCAGTTGGTCAGGAGGTTGTGCTCCACATTTCTTGGTGAGCACATCTAGGACAGCATCTGTTAGTTGAAATATGTCAACTGGCATGTCATCAATTCCCGGGGCCATGTATTTTGCCAATTCTTTCAGAGCAACTGACCTTCTTCTTTCATCACCACTGGCTCTTGCTCATACATTGTTTCACGAAATTCTTCTGTGTCTGCCAATTCCTTTTGGCACATGACTCTGTATACTTTGTCTATCTTCTTTTAATGCTTTCTGGATCGTTCAATATTTTGCTCATAGCATCCTTAAGTCTTATACCTTGAGGCTTTTGTTCTTATATTTCTTCAGCTTAAGAAATACTGAGTAAGTTTGGCCCCTTTGATTTTCCAACCCCAACTCTTTGCACATTTCATGATAATGCTTTGTTTTGTCTTCCCACACTGTCCTTTAAAATTTTCTGTTTACATCTTTAATTTCTTTATTTCTTCCCTTTGCTTTGGCTTCTCTGTGCTCTAATTAAATATTGAGAATGTCATCTGACATCCATCTTGGCTTTTGTCCTTCTACTTCTGCCTTTGTAATGATCTTTTGCATTCTTCGTGAATGATATTCTTGATTTCCTCCCACAGCTCATCTGGTCTTCAATCATTGGTGTCCAAGGCTGCAAACCTGTTCCTGAAACGGTTTTGAAATTCAAGTGGGATAGACTCCTGGTCAAATTTTGGTCCCTGTGTATTTGATTTCATTTTCTTCAACTTTAGCTTAAACTTGTATATGAGTAGTTAGTGGTCTGTTCAGCACCTGGCCTTGTTTTCAAAGCTGATATTGAGGTTTTCCAGACATTCTTCCCACAGATGTAATTGATCTGATTCTTCTGCATACCATCAGGTGAAATCCATGTGTGCAGTCTGCATTTATGTTTCTTATAAGTATTTGCAAAGAACTGGTTTCTGATTTTACTGATTTCCATCATTCTGTGTCCTGCATCATTTCTGTCAACAAGTCCATGTTCTCTGACTACCGACCCTTCTTTTTTGTTTTGAATTTTGCCTTCCAGGCATCTATTATTATTAATACATCTTGACTGTGTGCTTACTCGATCTCTGACTGGAAACATTGACAGAATTCTTCTATTTCCTCCTCTTTTATTCTAATTGTTGGTGTATATATGTGAATGAATTTGTCTTCTTAACATTGAGTCTCAGTCCATACTGAAGGCTGAAGTCCTTGACCCTCTGCAGTAAGTGCATGAGGTCCTCCTCAGTTTCAGCGAGCAAGGTTGTG
>NW_006399862.1:9093056-9113311 GCF_000299155.1 Elephantulus edwardii
GGAGGGGAAGACCTTCTATGAGGTGGATTGATTCAGTGACTGGGATAATCAGAATGGGTGTGTCAGAGGCAATGAGATTGGCACAGAGTAGAGCACGGTTGAGGGCTGTTGTACATAGGGTTGCTATGAGTCGCAAACGACTCGACGGCACATAACAACAACAACAAACATGTGTGAATGAAAATGGTAGTCACTCGACTTCCTTGGATGTGTATGGATATTTTCCTGTCACTACAACGCTGTATTTCAAGATGGATCTAGAGATGACCTTCTCAACTATGAAAACAACCCCATTTTTAATTGCCTTCTCATCTCTAGCATAGCAGAATATATGGTCATCTGATTCAAAATGCCCCATGCCAATCCTTCTCATTTTGCGAATATCTAGTATGTCAAAATTTATGCACTCATTTTCCTCTTTACAATGTCCATTTTTCCTACATCCATTATTCTCACATTCCACATTCCAATCACTGGTTTCTACTTACAACAGTTCCTATTCCTTTGTGTTTCCATATTTGTGGGCTCAGACTCAGTTTCCATATAGGCTAGTGTACTCTAAGTGTGCTCTATTGTACATAGAGTTTTCTAAGGCCAGTTATTTCAGAAGTGGACAGCCAACCCTTCTTCCTGTTGTTGTTGTTGTTATGTGCCGTCGAGTCACTTGCGACTCATAGAAGCCCTATGTACAACAGCCCTAAACTCTGCTATATCCTGTGCCAATCGCAATGCCTCTGACGCACCCATCCCAATCACCCCAGTCACTGAATCAATCCATCTCACAGAGGGTCTTCCCCTCCTGCGATGTCCCTCTACCCTACCAAGCATGATGTCCCTCTCCAAGGACCTGTCTCTCCTTGCAACATGTCCAAATTATGTCAGATGAAGGCCCAGAATCCTTGCCTCTAAGGAGTAGCCTGGTTTAACCCTTTCCTGGATGAATCTGTTTGTTTTCTTGGCAGTCCATGGTACCTTCAATACTCTTCTCCAGCACCACAGCTCAAAGGTGTCAATTCTCCTTCTATCCTCCCTAGTCATTGTCCAACTCTCTGATGCATAACAAGTGATTGCAAAGACCATGGCTTTTTTTTTCCTGGCTACTAGTGCCAAGAGTGTTGACCATGGAGCCAAGCAGAATAAAGTTGTTGACAATCTCAAACTGTTCACCATCCATCCTGATGCTGCCAATTGGTCTAGTGGCGAGAATCTTCACCTTCTTGACATTGAGTCTCAATCCATACTGAAGGCTGAAGTCCTTGACCCTCTGCAGCAAGCATTTCAGGTCCTCCTCAGTTTTAACAAGTAGGGTTGTTTCATCTGTGTAACGCAGACTGTTAATAGATCTTCCACCAATCCTGACTCCACACTTCTCCTCATAGAGCCCAGCTTCTCAGATAATCTGTTCTGCATACAGGTTGAAAAGGTATGAAGATAGGACACATCCCTGGCGTATACTTTCCCAATTTTGAACCATGCAGTGTTTCCTTGCTCTGTCCTGAAGACTGCCTCTTGGTCCAAATATAGGTTTCACATTACCACGATCAAGTGTTCTGGGATTCCCATTCTTCTCAGAGTCAGCCACAGTTTCGTATGATCCACACACTCAAACGTCTTTGAATAGTCAGTGAAACACAGATAAGACATTCCTCTGGTATTCTCTGCTTTCAGCTAAGATCCATCTAACATTAACTACAATACCCCTAATTCCATGGCCCCTTCTAAACCCAGCCTGCACTTCTGGTAATTCTCTGTTGATGTGTTGTTCCAGTCGTTTTTGGATAATCTTCAGTAGAATTTTGCTTGCATGTGAAATCAATGATACTGTTCTATAGTCTCCACTCTCTGTTGGATCATCCATCTTTGGAATGGGAACAAATACAGATCTCTTCCAGTCAGTTGGCTAAGTGTTTGTTCTCTAGATTTCTTGGCACAACTCCGTGAGCACATCCAGGGCAGCATCTGTTAGCTGAAATATGTCAATTGGTATACCATCTATTCCTGGGGCCTTGTTTTTTTTGCTATTTCCTTCAAAGTAGCTTGGACTTCTTTCTTCATCACCATAGGCTCTTGCTCATATGTTATTTCATTAAATTCTTCTGTGTCTGCCAACTCCTTTTGATGCAGTGACTCAGTATATTCTTTCCATCTTTTTTTTTAATACTTCCTAGATCATTTCATATTCTGCCTAAAGCATCCTTGATTATAGCAACTCTAGGTTTGAATCTGTTCCTCAGTTCCTTGAGCTTAAGAAATGCTGAACAAGTTCGGCCCTTTTGATTTTCCGACTTCAGCTCCATGCACAAGGAATAGAAGATTCCAAAAGGCAGCATGGGATGACAAAGCAAATCCTTTTTCCTAGTCTGTTTTAATTGGAATGCTCTGATTTAGAACAATATCTGACAAACAAGCTTGTTATAGAAAGGAACAGATGAAAGATATTTCCCAAACATAGAAGCAACTAATAGATTAATTGTTGCTCCACACACCTGATAACTATGTCTTGACTCATCTCTTTCCATCCTTCACCAGTATCCCTTTCCACTCCTGCCTACCCTATTCACCTCTTCCTTCTTCCCATCCAGGTGATGACTTCTGTGCTTCCATGATTTCAGATGCCTCACACATCTTATTGTGGAGGTCAGTCACTCTCGAGTTTGGCAGTTTCTAAGTCCAAACTCCAGGTACTAGAATTAGGGAAGAGGTTGGAGGAAATGTTCTTTGTCTTGAGTGTCTGCTCCAGGACTGACTTCTTGAGGCTTAGTACCTCTTTTTTTTCCAACTAAAGTACACTGCTGTCACAGTAATATAATTTACCTGGAAAGGGTCATATGCTCCCTAGATATGGTACATTAATGTTGTTTTCTTAGCCCAAGGGACCAAATTATTTAACCCCTAGACACACTGTTGTTGATATGTGTCATCAAGTCACTCGAGACTCAGTGACCTTATTTTCAACAACTATAAACCCTGTGCCAATCTTATTTTCTCTGACACACCTACCCCCATTATTCCAGTGATTGAGTCAATCCATCTCATCAAAGGTCTTCCTCTCTTGCTCTGTCCCTCCACCCTCCCAAGCATGATGTCCCGCTCCAAGGACTGGTCCTTCTTTGCAGCATGTCCAAAGTAAGTCAGACAAAGCTTCCAAATCCTTGCCTCCAAGGAGTAACCTGGTCTCATCTTCTCTAGGATGAACCTCTTTGTTCTTCTAGCAGTCCATGGCATATTCAGTACTCTTCTCCAGCACCACAGCTCAAAAGCATCAATCTCCTTCTATCATCCCTAGTCATTGCACAATTTTCTGATGCATAACAAGTAATTGCAAAGACAATGGCCTGAATCAAGGATATTTTTCGGTAATTTCCTTACTCTGTCAGTTCACCTTTCTTTGGAATGGGAACAAATATAGATCTCTGACAGTCAGTTGGCCAGGTGGTTGACCTCCAGATTTCTTGGCACAACTTGGTAAGTACATCTGGTACAGTGTCTGTATGTTAAAATATGTCAATTAGTATGTCATCAATTCCTGGGGGCTTGTTTTTGCCAAGTCTTTCAGAGCAGCTTGAACTTCTTCCTTCATCATCACAGGCTTTTGCTCATACATTGTTTCATGAAATTCTTCTGTGTCCACCAATTTATTTTGGTACAATGACTCCAATACTTTTTCCATCCTCTTTTAAGATAGGAAATTAAAAGAAGAATTGCATTGGGAAAGTCTGCTATCAGAGACCTCCCCAAAGTACTGAAGAGAATGATGTCATTCTGGAGACTAAAGTGTACCTGAGATAGACCATGGCCTTTGCAATTACTTGCTATGTATTGGAAATCTGGAAAATGACTAGGGATGATATAAGGAGAATTAATACTTCTGAGCTGTCATGCTGGAGAAGTGTATTGAATATACCATGGACTGCTAAGAGAACAAACAAGTTCATCCTTGAGAGGGTGAAGCCAGGTTGCTCTTTGGAAGCAAGAATTCTGAAGCTTTGTCTGACATACTTTGGACATGTTTCAAGGAAGGACCAGTCCTTGGAGAGGGACGTCATGCTTGGGACAGTGGAGGGACAGATCAAGAGAGGATGACCTTCAATGAAATTGATTGATTCAATGACTGGGGTAGTGGGGGTAGGTGCATCAGAGACAATAAGATTGGCACAGGATAGTGCAGAGTTTAGAGTTGTTGTACATAGCACCACTGTGGGTCGCAAGTGGCTCAAATGGCACATAACAACAACAACAACAACAATTGCCTGAATCTGGTGCACCTTATTCTCCAGACTAACATGGTTGCTCTTCAGTACTTTGGAGAGGTCTCTAACAGCAGAGTTTACCCTAAACAGACTAGGAAGAAATATTGGCCATCCACTTAAATAGCAGGCCTTTGAAAACCCTATAGAGCTCACTTAGATTAGCAGACATGGCAACCGAGGCTGAGTCCTCAAATATGGAAACACAAAGGAAAAGGAACAGCTGTAAGCATACACTGTTGACTGAAACATGGAATGTGAGAACCATGAATGTAGGAAAATTGGATATTGTTAAGAAAGAAACGAAGTGCATAAGTATTTATATACTAGGTATTGGTAAAATGAGATGGACTGGCATGGGACATTTTGAGTCAGAAGATCATATGACCTAACTATGCTGGAGATTAAAAGGTGAGGAAAAAAGAGGTTGCTTTAATAGCTAAAAACGTCATTTCTTGATCTGTCTTGAAATACAATGTTGTGAGTGACAGGATAATATTCATAGCGTACAAGGAAGTCTAGTGAATACCACCATCGTTCAAATATATGGACCAATAACCAGAGCCGAAGAGGAGGTATTAGAAGATTTCTACCAACTTTTGTAGTCAGAGATCGGTTGAATATGAAATCAAGATGCATTAATAATGATGGGTGACTGGAAAGCAAACGTTAGGAACAGAGAAGTAGGATCAGTATTTGGAAAACATGGACTTTGTTTCAGAAATGAAGCTGGAGATAAAATGATAGAATTTTGCACAATCAGACACATTAGAGAAATTAATATTCAATATTATAGTGTGGAGAGAGCGTGAACCAGTAATTCTTTGGATATGGTGAGATGGGAGGAAAAATTTGCTCTTTAGAAATGTAGACATATTGGAAGCACTAGAACTTCTTAGAGTTTCTAGGAATTAAATCACTCAGGACCTCTGAACTGAAATTTACATTTGACTGCACATGTTGACAAACTTAGGAATGTAGAATGGAGTTGGTTTTAGGTGCCCTAGAGTTGACTATTATTTTTCTCTGAAGCTCTGGTGTCTTATTGGTAAGAAGCTGCGTGGCAATCCCTAAGGCACATGGTTGTGATCCACCAGCTGCTACACAGAACAACGATGCACAATCTATTTCCATGCAGTTGACTGGCTCTGAAAACCTGCTATAAGTTGATTCTTACTCGATGGCACATAATAACAATAAGTGAATTATTATATTTGTTAGTAATTATTATATTTGTTAGAGTGTCTTATCAAACTTTCCCTTTAGGATAAGGGGTTTTCATACTGAATTTAAAAAGCTAGAAAATATTGATTGCTTTTTGCTGTTGCTGCATACTCTTGGGTCAATTCCAGCTTATAATAAACCTACATACAATAGAACAAAATCTTTCCTAATCCTGTGCTGTCATCACAATCTCCACCACACTTGGGCCCGTTGTTAGAGTCAGTGTGTCAATTCATCTTGTGTAGGGTCTTCTTTTTTTTTACTGACACTTTGTCTTTCCCAGCATGATATCTTTTTCTAAGGATAGATCTCTCCCAACAGAATGCTGAAAATATGAGACACAAAGTTTTACCATCCTTTCCTCTAAGGAGTATCCTGATTGCATTTCTGCCAACACAGGTTTGTTTTTTGGACAGTATGTGGGATATTTAATACTCTGCCAACACCACAATTTAAAACTTATCTAGGCTATGTAGTGTGATATCTTCTCTGTGGTTGAGTTTTGGGATATGAAATGCCTCATATTTCAATTTTTGGTTTTAGCTGCACTTAATCCAAAGAATTATGGTTTTAATTGAATTGAAAAAAAAAACCAACCCGAAATTCTTATGAAGAATACTTAGTTTAAAACCATGTAAGAAACTGTTCTCTATCAAACCATTTAGGAAGAATCCTTGAAGGATTCTTTCAAATTTACTGCTGTGTGCTTTATCTCATTCACAATATAAAATGATGAGACTTTTTTTTCCTTGAGTGTTTTAAGATATCTGACATCTAGTTTGGAAAGTGATGAACGTGCAGCTTCAGTAATATCTTGCTTGAGTCACAGGAAACATCAATTGATGGAACGATGTCTGTGATGTTCATACCAGCGCACTCCATCACAGCCATGTTTTTCCGTTAAGCTCTGGATTTGGTCTTGTCACTTGACTTGTGGAGAATGGGTTATCTAATTTTAAAAATGTCTTTGCAAACTATCAGTCATCATTAGTGGAACATCTTTTCTTCTTTCTCCATCCTGTCTAAAAATTTAATAAGCACACTTTCTCAATCACATCTTTGTTGTCTTTGCCCTGCTTATTTTTCCTTTGATCCCATTTTTCATTTTAACGTAACTGTCTCAATTTTGGAAACCTTTTCAAAATCTGACAAAAATCTTCTATTTTCCCCATTCTTTTCATTTGACAGACTTGGAATCTTGAAACCTAGCATAAAAAGAAATATATTTTTTAAAAAATCTATTGTTTCTGAGTCAATTCTGATTGACAGTTATTTTATGGGACAAAGTAGAACTGTTTCATAGAGTTTCCAAGGTTGTACATCTTTTTGGTGTTATTATTGTTGTACAGTGTCATCAAGTCAACTATAACTCATAGCACTCTATGAAAAATGGATCTTAATCATGTCCCATCTTGTGTTATCTTGACCATCTCTGACATACTCACGCCCATTGTTAGAGTCACTGTATCTAGTCTTCTCATTGAAGATCTTCTGTCCTTTGCTAATTTTCCACCTTTGCAAGTATGATATTTTCCCCCACGGACTGGCCCTTCCTAACAACAAGACAAAGTCTAAGAAACAAAGTTTCACTATATTTGCCTCCAAGGAACACCTTGGCTTCACCTTTTACAAGATATATTTGTTTGCAAATCTTTGTAGAGGCAGACTAATTACATCTATCTCCTATGGAATAGTTGGTTGATTCAAACCAGTGACCTTTCAATTAGCAGCCAAGTGATTAACCATTTTGCCATTAGGTTACCAAATTAGCAGTCATTTTTCTTTTTATTGGGAAAAGACCATCTACAAATATGTGTAAATGTATAATTATAAATAAAAGAGACATTTGAGGACACATCCATTACCTGAATTGCCATCATAAAGCAGTACAGTATACAAGAGTTCAGGCTTTGGATGCATGTGTTTTTGATTTAATTTTGCTCATTAACTCTGTTCTTGGAGAAAGTTTATTGTAAGTTTTTTTTCATAAGTTTTCCTATATATTAAATAATATTTATTTATGAAATTGCTTTAAGCTTTAAAGACAATGTATGTTAAGTTCTTTAGGGAAATTTGAAAATGTATAAAATGATCCTATCCCCCTCCCAATAAATATGTTATTTATAGGGTTAGTATGAGTCATAATCAACTTAACAGAACCTAATAACAATATTAAAGACTTCTCAAATATTGTTGTTGTTGTCGTCATGTTTCATTAAGTTGCCTGAGTTACACAATTGCTCTGAACACTGCCCTATCCTGAGCCAATATCATTGCTTTCAACACATCTATCCCCCCACCCCATTGACTCTGTCAATCCATCTCATCCAGGGTGTTCCTCTACTGTGCTTTCCCTCCACCTTTCCAAGAATGATATTCTTCTCCAAGGACAAACCCCTCCTGGCCAAAGAATGTGATACAGAGCTTCAAAATCCTTGTCTCCATGGTGTAGCTTGGTTTCACCCTTTCCTGGACAGATCTATTTGTTCTCTTGGCAGTCCATGTGTGAAAAAGAGCAAGAATCACATGCAGAACACCATATCTGACCTTTATTAACTTCATAGGGGAAAAACTGTTCCATTGTCAACATCAATAACACAAAACCAATTCCCATGAAGTCAGACATTTCTCCACACTCCCATACTTCTTTCTACTCATCTCAACCCCAATCTTAACCACTTTTCTGAGCCCAAAACCTGATGTGTTAGCTCACAGATCACACATAACCACTGGGGGAGTTAAAAGTTATAATCTACATTACTAACAGAATACAGTCATGACAGCTCTAGAAATGTGCGGATAGGCACCTCAGCCTCAAGTCTCAAGTTTCTAAGTGTTCCCAAGTTCTCAGACTTGCCAATATTGGCTTCCCTCCTCAATTGTCCAACAAAATTCTCAGTCCTGCCAATATTAGTTTTCATCCTCAATTGTCCAACAAAGTTCTCAGTCCTGCCAATATTGGCTCCCCAAAACCCCAAGGTCTAATATCACATGAAGTCTCCAGTTTGATCATGACTGCTCTTTTCCTAATGCTGACATTTCTTTGCTGGTGGTGTCAGGATGTCTCATTCCTCCTCTCTGGGGAGGACTACATCTCTGCAGCTAGAGATGTTTAATTTATTGGTGAGATTAGACAATCCTCTTATGGATTACTGAGATTGCCCAATCCTCTTGTGGAATGGTAAGAGAGCCAATCTCTGTGGATAAGCCAGCACATCCCATTTACATAGTCTTGTCCATCCACATTGTCAGTCATCCATGCTACAAAAGCCATATTGAAAGACAAACTTGATACCACAGTATGTTCAATATTCTTCTTCAGGACCACAACTCAAAGACATAAATTCTTCTTCTATCATCCCTATTCATTGCACTTTTCTGAGGCATAGCAAGTATAGTAAGATGATGACTTGGATCAGGTGTACCTTAGTTTCTGTCTAGACTGACACAGTTACTGGGGGGAGCCAGGACCAACATCAAATTTGTTACCTGTGTAATGGGGAAAGGTGCTATTTTGGGTAAAATACTTGTCTGTTAGATACTTGTTCTAAAGCTAAGGATCCAAATTAAGCTAGAATAGGAAGAAGGATTGACCATCCACATCCAGAATAATGTTGTTGTTGTTATGTGCCATCGAGGCGTTTGTGACTCATAGCAAGCCTATGTACAACAGCCCTAAACCCTGCTCTATCCCGTGGCAATTGCACTGCCTCTGACACACCTATCCCAATTACCCTAGTCACTGAATCAATCCATCTCATAGAGGGTCTTCCCCTCTTGTGCTGACCCTCCACCCTCCCAAGCATGATGTCCCTTTCCAAGGATCTGTCCCTCTTTGCAACATGCCCAAAGTATGTCAGACAAAGCCCCAGAATCCTTGCCTCCAAGGAGTAGCTTGGTTTAATCCTCTCCAGGATAAATCTGTTTGTTTTCTTGGCAGTCCATGGTACATTCAATACTCTTCTCCAGCACCACAGCTCAAAGGCATCAATTCTCCTTCTGTCCTCCCTAGTCATTGTCCAACTCTCTGATGCATAACAAGTGATTGCAAAGACCATGGCTTGTATCAGGCACACCTTAGTCTCCAAAAAGACACTGTTGCTCTTGAGTACTTTAGAGAGGTCCCTAACAACAGACTTTCCCATCGCAATTTGTTTTTTGATTTCTTGGTGCTGGTGCCAAGATGTTGACTCTGGAGCCAAGCAAACTGAAGCTGTGAACAATCTCAATCTCTTCGCCATCCATCCTGATGCTACCAATTGGTCCAGTGGTGAGAATCTTTGTCTTCTTGACATTGAGCCTCAGTCCATACTGAAGGCTGCAGTCCTTGACCCTCTGCAACAAGTGCATGAGGTCCTTCTCAGTTTCAGCAAGCTAGACCTTGGAAAACCTATGAACAATAATGCACCCTCAGAGTAGACTAGCAGATATGGCACCAGAGGCTGAGGCCTCCTACTGGGAAACACAAAGGTGGAGTCTGCCTATATAAAACTATGTTTAGGAAATGATGCAGCTTTAAAATAGACTTTGAGATATTCTTAGTATTTGTAAACATGAAAACAATTTAACAGAGTTGATTCAGTCTCATAGGTGACTCTCAATTGCTTTCACAGCTGTAAATTGCATGAGAGAAGCATTTGGTCGATTCAGACCTACAGAGATATGCAGCCTTTTGATATGCACTTTAAATGAGTTCAGGACACACTCATCCAAAAAGAATAAATTTTTACTAGCCTAGAATATATTAAGATGGAATCTATGGGTAGCATCAATAGTTAGGTTATTGACAACAATTGAGAAAACCACAGGTTCAAATCCATACAGATGTACCATGGAAGAAAGGCTTGGCAATCTATTTTCAAAAAGTCTTAACCTTTAAAAACTCTGTAGCACACAGTTCTGCTTTGAACCACATGTCATCGTTGTTATCATGTGCTGTTGAGTTGACTATGACTCAGAATAACCATGAAGCAACAAACCAAAACCATGCTATGCATTGCACCATCCTCACCAACGCTAATATGATCAAGATCGTTGTTACAGTCGTCTCTTTTGCTGACTCTTGACCTTTTATCAGCATGTCTTTTTCCAAAGACTAGCCCCTCCTGAAAAATGTCCAAAGTATGTGAAACGAATTTTCAGCACTGTTGCCTTTGAGAAGCACTCTGTTGCATTTCCACCAGGACAGATTTGTTTGTCCTTTTGGCAGTCCATGCGATACTCTTTACCTTTCTCCAACATCACAAATAAAATAGATTGATTCTTTGATTATCCTTATACATTTTAAAAGATTTGGAATTGGCTTGTCAACAACTGTATTTGCTTTTTATGCTAAGAAATATGTAGTGGACAGTGAATAGAAATAATTATTTAATCGGAGATTTTGAAATGCAAACAACTTTGTATAAGTTATAAAGTGCCCTTAATTTGACAGATGAAGAGAGAGGTTGACTTAGAAGAACACAGTTCTCAGTTCTTCATGATTCTACTGTTACATCATTATGTGGTCTGTAAATATCTCTGCAGAATGTCAAATTCAGATAAAACCAAAGAATTTATAACCCTTTGTAAATATTTGTACAATACAAAATATTTCAAGAGTTTGAAAGAGAAAACTCTTCTTACAGAAAATTATTACAAATTAGTTGCTCTTTAAAATAAAGCTAGGTATTTTTTTCCTGATCTATCTACCAGCATTTGGTCCCACTTATCATTTTGGATAGTATAGTAAATGGCCTTTGAAAGTAAAAAAGAAAAAAAAGAGGATTTTCTGTTTAAAATCATTCAAGCACAAACAATCAAAATGTGTTTAAGGTATTTAAGCGCACTTACTGAGCAAATTCCCAAATTGTATAGTTTCTTCTAGGCAAGCATTTGAAGTAATTTTGCAAAGTTGATTTGTATTTTGAAAACACAAAAAGGAAAAATCTCCCTTATTTCTTATTCAACTAAAATGAACTGAATGTCAACTATGTCTCTGGGACTTTGGGAGGACACTCATACACATAATTTTAATTAATCACATAACTCAGAAGGGTTAGTGGAATCTATGTTTAACTGATATTGAAACCGTAAATCAGTTAAAATGTATTTAACTGATATACTAAGGCCATACAATTAGGTAGTAGTTGTTGTTACCTTTGAATTAGATCCAATTCATAGTGACCCTTTGTACAACAGATTGAAATTTTACCCTATCCAGCATTATCCTCACAATCTCTGCCATGTTCAAGCCTCTGTCACATTGAAAGTCTTTATATTTGCTGACCCTGTATATTTCTAAGTAGTCACCTTCTAAGGATTACCTATTCCTGATATGTCTAAACTATGTGAAGATGAGTTGGTATAGTATGTTATGTGTTGTATTGCTAATTAAAGGTCAGTGGATTGAATTCCACCAGCAGCTCTACAGGAGAAAGATCGGCTATGAAGAGTGTATGTGAGTCAGAAATGACTCAATGGGTTTAATTTTGGAAAAGTTAATAACAGAAGTATCAACGAGAGAGAGAGGATTTCAAAGTAAGTCTCAATTTCAATTTCAACATGTTATATTGCAAAACATTAAGAAAGTCTCTTGGTTTCTGTTTGTTTGCTTTGTATTTTCTTTTTGTGTTTGTGTTAATGTAGATAAAATAACATTAAATAGTGGTTGTCAAAATGGAACGAGATAAAATTTAAATATATTATGGTAGAATAACATTTCCTTTTTTGCATGTATTGCCCAATGATATTTATAAAAAAAAATCTACATCTCTAATACTAGTAGTGTATATTTATGTTTGTTATAATTTTCTTCTCATTAAACATGATATCATGTTTTATGCATATTTTAAGGACTGTATAATATTGAATATCTTTTGGACAATAATTCCATTTCCAATAATAATAATAAACAATGCTATGCATATAGTTTTTTTCTTCTTTTGTTAAAATATTTCTGTCAGATACATTTCAAATATTATATTTCTTATTAAAGATATTGTTGTTTTGTTACATGCCATCAAAACACCTATGACTCATAGAGATCCTAGGTACAACAGCTCTGAACTCTACTGTATTCTCTATGACTGTAGAAAAATCCAATTGATTTTTTTATGTTGAGCTTATGTCCTGCCACTTTACTGAATTGGTCAACTATGTCCAATAGTTTTCTTGCTGAGTCTTTAGGGTTTTTTAAGCATATCAAATCATTAACAAAGAAAGATAATTTTACCTCCTCTTTGCCAATTTAAATTCTTCTCATTTCCTTCTCTAACCTTATTGCTATTGCTAAGACTTCCAATATAATATTGAATAAGAGAGGTGATAGTGGGCATCTGCCTAGTTACTGTTCTCAAGGGGAATGCCTTTAGTCTCTCTCAATTGAGAACAATGTTGGCTCTCGTGTTTGCATATGTACTTTTTACTATGATGTTGTTGTTATGTGTCGTCTAGTCGTTTGCGACTCATAGCGACCCTATGCACAACAGCCCTAAACCCTGCTCTAACCTGCGCCAATGGCACTGCTTCTGAAACGCCCATCCCGATTACCCCAGTCACCGAATCAATCCATCTCATAGAGGGTCTTCCCCTCCTGCGCTGTCCCTCCACCCTCCCAAGCATGATGTCCCTCTCCAAGGACCCGTCTCTCCTGGCATCATGTCCAAAGTATGTCAGACGAAGCCCCAGAATCCTTGCCTCCAAGGAGTAGCTTGGTTTAATCCTCTCCAAGATGAATCTGTTTGTTTTCCTGGCAGTCCATGGTACATTCAGTACTCTTCTCCAGCACCACAGCTCAAAGGCATCAATTCTCCTTCTGTCCTCCCTAGTCATTGTCCAACTCTCTGATGCATAACAAGCAATTGCAAAGACCGTGGACTGTATCAAGCACACCTTAGTCTCCAGAGTCTTCAGCTCAAGGAACTGAAGAACAAATTCAAACCCAGAGTTGCTATAACCAAGGATGCTTTGGGAAGAATATTAAATGATCCAGGAAGTATTAAAAGAAAATGGAAGGAATATATTGAGTCATTGTATAGAAAGGAATTGACAGATACAGAAGAATTTAATGAAATAACATATGAGCAAGAGCCTATGGTGATGAAGGAAGAAGTTCTAGCTGCTTTGAAAGAAATAGCAAAAAATAGGCCCCAGGAATAGATTGTATACCAATTGAAGTATTTCAGATAACAGATGTTGCCCTGGATGTTCTCACCAAGTTGTGCCAAGAAATCTGGAGAACAACCACTTGGCCAACTGACTGGAAGAGATCTATATTTGTTCCCATTCCAAAGAAAGGTGACCCAACTGAGTGTGGAAACTACAGAACAGTTTCATTGATTTCACATGTAAGCAAGATTCTATTGAAGATTATCCAAAAACGATTAGAACAGCATTATCAGCAGAGAATTGCCGGAAGTCCAGGCTGGGTTTAGAAGGGGTCCTGGTACTAGGGATATTGTTGCTGATGTTAGATGGATCTTGGCTGAAAGCAGAGAATACCAGAAGAATGTCTCTGTGTTTCATCAATTATGCAAAGGCTTTTGACTGTGTGGATCATAACAAACTGTGGCTAACTCTGAGAAGAATGGGAATCCCAGAACATTTAACTGTGCTAATGTGAAACCTATACTTGGACCAAGAGGCAGCAGTCAGAACAGAGCCAGGAAACACTGCATGGTTCAAAATTGGGAAGGGTGTACGCCAGTGATGCATCCTATCTCCAAACCTTTTCAACATGTATGCAGAGCAGATTATCCTAGAGGCTGGGCTCTATGAGGAAAATTGTGGCATCAGGATTGGTGGAAGATCTATTAACAATCTGCATTATGCAGATGACACAACCCTGCTTGCTGAACTTTTTACTATATCGAAGAAATTCCCCTCTAGTCCTATTTTGCTGTGTGTTTTAATCAGGAAAGGGTGTTGGATTTTGTCAATGGCCTTTTCTGAATCAATTGATAGGATCATGTGGTTCTTGTTCTTCGCTTTATTAATGTGATGAATTGCACCGATTATTTTTTTAATTATTAATTTTAATGAAAATTTACAGAGACTTTGGATTTCCATTCATTTGTTGTTGCACTTTTCTCCCTGCCCACCTCTCCCTTCCCCCAGTTCATTCATCTCTTTGAAAAATAAATGAAAAATTCTTTCAGTTTTACAATCTCTCCTCCTAGGTCCACTCCACTATGCAGCCTTCATTCTGGACTCCTGTCATGACAATAATACTTAATCACACATCACTTTTAAACAATTTTCTCCCTCATCTGTTTCAATGCAGTGTGTATTATTTATCCTATCTTTCTCATTCTCCCCCCAACCCTGATATCAGTCCCTTTTACAACAGTGGTACTCTACAGTATTTGTCCTTTTGTCACTGAGATACTTCACTCAGCATAATGTCCTCCAGGGTCACCCATTTTTAATAATATTGCATGAGCTCCTTGTTTTTCAATGCAGCATAATATTCCACTGTGTGAGTATACCACAGCTTCTCTATCCATTCATTTGTTGATGGGCACTTAGGTTGTTTCCAACTCTTTGCTATTGTGAACAAAGCATTGATAAACATGGGTGTGCATATATCTGCTTGGATGACAGTTATGGTTTCTTTGGCGTATATTCCCAGTTGTAGAATTGCTGGGTCAAATGGTATTTCTATTTGCAACTTTTTGAGAAAGCGACATACTGCCTTCTGTAGTGGTTGCACCATTTTACACTTCCACCAACAGTGAATAAGGGTTCCAGTTTCTCCATAACCTCACGAGCATTTGTTGTTTGCTGTTCTGTTAAATTTTGCTATTCTTACTGGAGTTACATGATATCTCATAGTTGTTTTGATTTGCATCTCTCTTAGAACTAGGGATTTTGAACATTTCTTCATCTGTTTATTCACCATCTGAATGTCTTCTTGGGTCAAGTCTCTGTTTATAACCCGTCCCCATTTTTCAATTGGATTATTTACCTTTATCTTGTTGTGGTGCTCAAGTATTTTATAAACTCTATATATAAGTCCTTTATCTAACATGTCATTACCAATTTCCCCACCCCCTCTCAATCTGTGGCTTCCCTTTTTACCCTGTTGGAGAAGTTTTTGGATGTGCATAGGAATTTTCTTTTTAGATGGTCCCATTCATCTATTTTATCCTCTCCTGGTTGTAGATTGATTATTTTTCTTATGTTTGTTAGGTTAGTGGACGTAAAGAAGAAATCAGAGAATGAGAGAAAGCTTAATGCAGTTTTATTAAAGGGGGGGAAGGGGAGCTCCCAGGTGAGTTCCTCATCCAGGAGATGACGAATAGGAAGTCACACTGTGAACTTACTGGGGAGGATTTTTATAAACAGAGTCTTTAGGGAGGGACTTTCCACTCTGATTTTTGAGCCACCTGTTATCTCAGCCAGACAAGCAAGGCCATTTGCTCTTCTTATCAGCAGCAGTCAAGGCCATCTGCATTTGAGTTCTGAATTCTTCATTCTTCTCTTTGGCCCCCTCTGCCCAAACTTAACAATGTTGAGCCATCCTTGCATACTTGTTATGAATCCCACTTGGTCATGGTGACTTTTTTTTTAAATATCATTGTAGTCTATTGGTCAGGGACTTTTGCATATATGTTCATGACAAGTATCGGCTTATAATTGGTGTTTTGTTTTGTTTTTTTCCTTTTAATTTTGATAGTGCTTTTACCAGACTTTGGTATCAAGAATATATTTGCTTCATTGAATGAGTCCGGGAGATTTCCATCTTTTTCTATTTTATTAAATACTTCATGTGGAATTGGTGACAGTTCTTCCCTAAACATTTGATAACATTCACTTGTAAAACCACCTGGTCCAGGTCTTTTATTGCCTGGAAGTTGTTTCATTACCATTTAAATTTATTTTTTTTAATGGGTCTGTTCAGGTGTTCAATTTTGGTGTGTGTCAGTTCATGTAGGTTGTAACTTGTGAAGTGGGTTCACTGAAGTCTCTTGTGCTGTTCAGAAGGATGGCAGTGGGTCATCTTCTAGGAGTTGAGGTTGGGGTATCCAGTCTGTGCTTTGGGGCAGGACTTCTGAGTGATGTAGCCAGACTTCTGGGTGATGGGTAGGGACTTCTGGTGGCAGGGAGCAGGACTTCCAGGCAGCTGGGCCAGGACTTCCAGGAAAGTGCCCAGCCAGCTTCCAGACAGTGGCTGGGAGTGTTTTCACAGCCAAATGAGGTCTTTCATGCATGTTCAAGGGTCCAGGGTGCTTCCAGTCAGAGGGGGCAGGGCCCCACCAGGTAGTAGTACCATGGTCTAGTGCTCCAAGAAAGAGATCAGTCAAAAACACCCAAAAATATTTTTAAGTCAAGCACTTAATTAATTGGATGCATGGATGCACGGAGACATAGAACAAGCACAGACACACACAGGAAGCACGGTGATGCAGGTGAAGCATAGAGAGGCAGGCTACTTTTTTGCCTAATCCAATCTTCTTAATCTGGCTGCTGAAAGGGTTAACAACAGTTCTTCCAAGCTTCTCATTACAAATTTTCATCTCCTAATCTTTTCTGCTTTAGCTGGAGGGTCAACTGTGAGTCAGTTTCTATTTGGTCTGTTATGATTTCATTTCACCAGACACAATTGAACTGGTATGAAGTTGCCCTAAAATCTGCTTTCTCCATTATTATTCAATCTATGTTTAGTAAATCATTTGAGAAAATGGTCAATATGAAGAAAAATTCAGCATTGGGTTTAAAGCCTTATTAATAGCCTCATTAATAGACTTATGATAATGTAACCTTGCTTACTGAAAATAAGACAATTTATTAACAGCCTATGCATAATCTTGTTTGCTTGAAATACTTGCTGATAAACATCAGAGAGTAGAGCCTACAACAACAACAATAACAAAACAACAGAGAATATTACAGACCCAATGAATAAGCCAAGGTCAAGAAGGCAGAAGAAATAGGTTGATATGTGGGTTTTCAAACAGCTATGGAGGAAAGTAAAAATGGTTGAAGAAATAATGGAAACCACAAACAAAGGGAATACCTTAGAGGTAGAGAACCAGAAAACGTATATTGATGTAGAGTTATTAAAACAGCTACTGAAGAAGGTGCAAATGGTGGATGAAACAATGGAAGCTATTAAGGAAGCAAATACTTCAGAGACAGGAAGCCAGAAGAAGTACATTGATGAGGAAAAACTTGCACAACTATGGAAGATATTGAAAAAAATGGGAAAAAGAATTGACACTATAGATAAAAAAGTATAGAACAGAAAAAAAAATCATGAAAGGGTACAGTCAACACTGTATAATAACAGAAATGTCATGAAAAGTCAATCCAGAATATTAAGACTGAAATGGCAGAAATGTCTAGCATGCTGGAAAGACAAAAAGAAGAACAGAAGTGATGGAGCAGAGACTCAGTGAGAAGCCAAGAACCTCAACAGAAACATATGAGAAGGAAAATCAGAGATGAGACATAAAAAAATGAAGAAAGCATTAGAATCATGTGGATGATATTAAAAGAAAAATATATATATGATTAGAATTTCAAAATATGAAAGGGACAAGGAGATCACTGAGAAAATTATGGGAGAGATACTAGAAGAAAACTTCTCAGGTATTATGTAGAATGAGAAAATCCACATTCAAAAAGCTCAGTGGACACCAAATAGACTAGATCACAGAAGAAAAACATCAAGAGATATCATAGTCAAATTCTCTAAAATAAAAGATATGGGTAGAATACTAAAAACATCCTGATAAAAACAAAGAGTCACATACAAAGGAAAGGCAGTTGGATTCAGTGCTGATTTCACAGCAGAAATCATATTAGTAAGAAGATGATGGGATGCCATATACAGAAAGTTAAAAAAAAATTGCCAACCAAAGGTCTTATACCCAGCTAAGCTCTCCATCAAATATGAAGGAGAAATTAGATCCTTTACAGAAAAGAGGAACTTAAGGAATTTGTGGGGAAAAATGACCTAATCTATAAGAACTTTCATGTTTTGTTTTATTTCACACAGAGACACCAAAAGAAAATGGATGGACTATAGTAACTAGAAATAATAACAACACCAAAAGAAACAAAACAGTGATAAAACTCGCCCTGTCCATAATCATACGTAATGTGAATGGACTAAATGAACCAATGAAGAGAAAAAGAGTAGTACAATGTATAAAAAAAAAACCCCAAAGCCTATCAATTTGTTGCCTTTATGAGATTCATCTAAGAAATGAAGGAAGAGATAGATTAAAAAAAATCAAAAGCTGAAAAAAAAATATACCAAGCAAACGATAGCCACAGAAAAACAAGAGTGGCACTACTAATCCCTGCTAAAATAGACTTCAAGATAAGAACCACCATAAAAGATAGAGTTGTAGTTGTTTTTGTTATTGTAAGGTGCCATTGAGTAGTAGACAACTCATAGCAACCCTATTAGTGAATGGCCTGAGCACTGTTCATAGCGTTTCCGGAAGCAAGCCATTTAGGAAGTGGATGTCACTCCTGCTTCCAAGCTTGATTTAATCAGGAAGCTCCACCAAACACTTTTCACCATGGGTAACCATTATTATATTTGGCACATCAGTATCACAGTATTTAGCATCACAGCAGCCACGAGTTACCTCTCTTTAGAACAGGGATTTGCATTTGACAATACTATCTCAGACAAGGGTCTCCTAACAAAAGTTTTCAGAGTACAACTGGGCCCCTGAAGAAAAATACTGATAACCCAATTATAAAATGGAAAAATGACATGGAAAGACTTTTAACAGAGATTGGTATTTGAATGGCCAACAGATACATGAAGAAATGCTCCAAATCGCCAGGAAAAAAAAGAGATGTAAATGAAAACCACTATGAGATACCATCTCACTCCATTAGCAGTGGCAAAGTAACAGGGAAGCAAGCAATAAATGTCAGAGCAGATGTGGAGAGGTTGCAACCCTCATACACTGTTGGTGGAATTGTGCAATGCTAAAACCATACTCTGAAAGAGAGTTTGACATTTCCTTAAAAAGTTGAAACTACAAGCTCCATATGACCCAGCTATTCCACTGTTGTTGTTGTTATGTGCCATCGAGTCTTTTGCGACTCATAGCGACCCGAGGTATAAAAGCCCTAAATGCCGTTCTATCTTGTGCCAAACTCATTGTCCAAACACACTCATTCCCACCACTCCACTCACAGAATCAATCCATCTCCTCGAGGGTCTTCTTCTCCTGCACTGTCCTTCTACTCTCCCAAATGTGATGTCCCTCTCCAAGGACCAGTCCATCCCTGCAACATGCCCAGAGTATGTCAGATGAAGCTTCAGAATCCTTAACTCCAAGGAACATTCTGGCTTCACCCTCTTCAGGACAAACCTGTTTGTTCTCCTAGCAGTCCATGGTATATTCAACACTCTTCTCCAACACCACAGCTCAAAGGAATAAATTCTCTTTCTATCATCCCTATCCACTGTCCAAGTCTCTGATGCATAGCACATAATTGTGAAGACTACAGTTTCGATCTGCATGGTTCAAATTTGGAAAGGGCATACACCAGGGATGCGTCCTATCTCCATACCTTTTCAACCTATATGCAGACCAGATTACCCGGGAGCCTGAGCTCTATGAGGAGAAATGTGGGGTCAAGATTGGTGGATGATTTATCAACAATCTGCGTTATGCAGATGACACAACCCCGCTTGCTGAAACTGAAGAGCACCTGAAGCACCTACTGCAGAAGGTCAAGGACTGCAGCCTCCAATATGGATTGAGGCTCAATGTCAAGAAGACAAATATTCTCACCACTGGACCAATTGGCAGCATCAGGATGGATGGT
>NW_006399862.1:9113752-9115192 GCF_000299155.1 Elephantulus edwardii
GGAGGGACAGCACAGGAGGAGAAGGCCTTCTATGAGGTGGATTGATTCAGTGACTGGGATAATCGGGATGGGAGTGTCAGAGACAGTGCGATTGGGACAGGACAGAGCAGAGTTTAGGGCTGTTGTACATAGGGTCACTATGAGTCGCAAGAGACTCGACAGC
This sequence comes from Elephantulus edwardii, assembly GCF_000299155.1. NCBI lineage: Eukaryota > Metazoa > Chordata > Mammalia > Macroscelidea > Macroscelididae > Elephantulus > Elephantulus edwardii. The sequence continues at coordinate 9,113,916 of NW_006399862.1, forward strand.
ACAGAACAACAACAACAACAACAACAACAAAATAGCCTCGGTCAGGCACTCCTTAGTCTCCAGCCTGATGTTGTTGCTTTTCAGTACCCTTGAGAGGGCTCTCACAGCTGACTTTCCCAATGCAATTTGTCTCCTGATTTCCTGGCTGCTGTTAGTTACCAAGAGTGTTGGTCGTGGAACCAAGTAAACTAAAACTGTTAACTATCTCAGTCTCTTCACCATCCATAATGATACTGCCAATTGGCCCAGTGGTGAGAATCATTGTTTTCTTGATGTTGAGTTTCAATCCATATAGAAGGCTGCATTCCGTGACCTTCTGCAGCAAGCGCTTCAGGTCCTCCTCACTTTCAGCAAGCAGGGTTGTGTCATCCACATAACATAGATTGTTGGTGATTCTGCCACCAATCCTGATGCCATATTCCTCCTCGTGTAGCCCAGTGTCTCAGATGATTTGTTCTGCATACTGATTGAAAAGGTATGGAGACAAAATACATCCCCGATGGACTCTCGTCTTGATTTTGAACATCCAATTTCTCCCTCCTTTGTTCTGACTACTGCCTCTTGGTCCAAGTACAGGTTTCACATTAGCACAATCAAATGTTCTGAGATTTCCATTCTTCTCAGAGTTAGCCATAGCTTGTTGTGATCCACACAGCCTTTGAATAAGTCAATGAAGCACAGATCCATATTGGATCTGGAACTGGAAGCAAGCATCCAGTTCCACCTGTAACTTCTTGGGAGACTGATCAACACTCTCCTCCTTTGTGATTTATAACCTCTGATAACGTGCTATAAGGTCTACTGTGTTGATTCTGACATGAAGGTAACAACTTTAAATACACTTCTAAATATATGTATTGTGAGTGACAGGATAATATCCATACGCGTGCAAGGAAGGCTAGTGAATACTACTATCATTCAGATATATGCACCAACAACCCTAGCCAAGGAAGAGGAAATAAAAGATTTTTACCAACTTTTACAGTTGGAGATTGATCGAATATGCAATCGAATTGCATTGATAGTAATGGGTGACTGGAATGCAAAAGTTGGGAATAGAGAAGATTCAGTAGTTGAAAAGCATGGACTCAGTGACAGAAATGGAGCCGGAGAGAGGATGATCGAATTTTGCACAATGACTTATTCATTGCGAATATGTTTTTTTTGTTATTGTTTTTTTTAATCAATTTAGTTTGTTTATTTTTCATTTCAATGAACATCTACAGAGATTTTGGAATTCCATTCATTCATTGTTGCACCCTTCTCCCCGCACAAAC
>NW_006399862.1:9116556-9118116 GCF_000299155.1 Elephantulus edwardii
GCAGTGTAGTAGGATTTTAAGTCAGGGAGTGAGATGCCTCCTACCGTTTTTCTATTTTTAAGGAGTGCTTTGCTTATTTGGGGCTTCTTTCCATTTCAAATGAAGCTGGAGATTGCCTTTTCGATCTCATTGAAGAATGAAATTGGTATTTGTATTGGGATTGCATTGAACGTGTATATTGCCTTTGGTAGTATTGCCTTTTCACAACATTAAGCCTTCCTATCCATGAGCAGGGAATATTCTTCCACTTCTTTAGGCTTTTTTTTCCCTTGTAATAATGTTTTGTAATTTTCTTTTGTGCTTCTAGTTATATTTACTCCCAAATATTTAATCTTGTGATTAGGTATTGTGAAGGGTATTTTTAAGAGACATAAACGCAGCTTATACACATGGATTTCACCTGATGGTATGCAAAGGAATCCGATTGATTACATCTGTGGAAAGAACCACTGGAGAAGCTCAATATCACCTGTGAAAATTAGGCCAGGAGCTGATTGTGGAACAGACCAACTACTCATATGCAATTTCAAGCTGAAGCTGAGGAAAACGAAACCAAATCCACAGCAACCAAAATATGACTTTGAGTCTATCCCACCTGAATTTCAGAACCATCTCAGGAACAGGTTTGAGGCCTTGAACACTAATGAGTGAAGACCAGATGAGTTGTGGGAGGATATCAAGGGTATCATCCAGGAAGAGTGCAAACGTTCATTGCAAAGACGGACGAGGAAGAGAAGACCAAAATGGATGTCAGAAGAGACTCTGAAAATTGCACTGGAGTGCAGACAAGCCAAAGCACAAGGAAGCACTCAACATACCAAAGAGTTGAATAGAAGATTTCAAAAGGCAGCGTGGGATGACAAAGTAAAATATTACAATGAAATGTGCAAGGGGTTGGAGTCAGAAAATCAAAAGGGCCGAACTCACTCATCATTTCTTAAGCTCAAGGAACTGAAACTAATTCAAACCTCAAGTTGCTATAATCAAGGATGCTTGAGAAAGATTATGAAATGATCCAGGAAGTATTAAAAGAAGATGGAAAGAATATACTGAGTCACCATGTCGAAAGGAATTGACAGACACAGAAGAATTTCATAAAACAATATATGAGCAAGAGCCTATGGTTATGAAGAAAGAAGTTCAAGCTACTTTGAAGGAAATAGCAAAAAAATAAGGCCCCAGGTATAGACGGTATACCTATTGACATATTTCAGCTAAGGGTTCCTGCTCTGGATGTGCTCACAAAGTTGTGCCAAGAAATCTGGAGAAGCACTTGGCCAACTGACTGGAAGAGATCTGTATTTGTTCTCATCCCAAATAAGGGTGACCCAAACGAGTGTGGAAACTATAGAACAGTCTCATTAATTTCACATGCAAGCAAGATTCTACTGAAGATTATCCAAAAACGACTGGAGCAGCACATTAGCAGAAAACTGCCAGAAGTCTGGGTTTAGAAGGGGTCATGGTACTAGGGATATTGTAGCTAATGTTAGATGGATCTTAGCTGAAACCAGGGAATACCAGAGGAATGTATATCTGTGTTTCATTGACTATGCAAAG
>NW_006399862.1:9136376-9136580 GCF_000299155.1 Elephantulus edwardii
TTAAGATCCTGTGGTTCCTAAAACTATTTGTATCAATAAAAGTTCTTTTTAGAATTCCTATTGTCCACGTCAAACAACAGACCCACTGGGTCTTAATGGGACTTGAGAGGATTCAGCCAATTTTCCCACTAAGTTTTCCCCTTTCAAATTGGTCTAGCAGCTTCTGGCTTTTGCAGATCCGGAGTGCACACTGCAATGTGGACC
>NW_006399862.1:9137104-9161764 GCF_000299155.1 Elephantulus edwardii
AGAGAATTCAGCCGATTTCCCCACTAACCTTTTTCCTTTCAGGTGAGTCTCAATGCAGCTCAGCTCAGGCAGTGGATTCCAGCTTTTGCTGGGTCCCGATAGGACTGCTGCGGGACCACTGCTGGGCAGGCAGACAGGGCTCCGGTTTTTAAAGCTTCTAAAATAATGTATTAGCAAAATTTCTGATTCAAAATCCTACTGTTCGCATCATGCTGTGATGGTCAGTCTCTGTGGAGCGTAAAGTACTCTCTGGTATCCTCTCTACGCAGCTTGCTATCCCTCTGGCTCTTCACTCTGTGCTCTCCATCTCCACCATCTTAGCCTCCTCTGATGTTTATATCTTCTAACTCACTGATTCTACGTTTCATTTCTTTAACTCTGTCTTTTAGTACCTCCATCATGTTAAGAATTTCTTTCATTTCAGTTTTGATGTTTTAGATTGCTTTCCCATACATTTTTGTTGTTTCTAGTTCTGTGTTGATTGTATCTTCTCTATCCTGTGATGTTGTTTCCCTTTCTTGTTTTTCTTTATTTATATTTTAAATTCTTCCAACATGTTTATCTTCTTCAATACAGTTTTTGTAACCCCCAAAACTCAGGGTATTTCTTGTATTTTTCCTGTCTCTGAGATAGTCATTGAAACCTTAATTTGGTCTGCTTTGTTAAGTAGAAGGTTTACTTTGTTTATTTCATGATGTTTGATCCTGCATTCTGCTTCCTTGACATTATCTGAAGTGGAAGAGCCTAGGACCCTTCCTTTCCTGAGTCTGAGTCGTTGGCCACGGTGAATCTGTGTCTTCTCCATAATATCTTCTTGATTGTTCGATATTTCACTCACAGGATCCTTCAACATTTTATCTCAAGGTACTATTATCATTCCTATCTTGAAAATAAAGTAACTGAGACTAAAGGAAGTTAACTTGACCTTGATCATGCTGCTAACCAATACTATAGTTAGAATTATACCCAGGCACTTTGAGTCTTGAACGAAAATCTCAGAAGACAGTTCTTAGAAAAACATTTTGAAAAGTAAGGATCTCAACAGAGAAATTAATTATTTTACTCATGAATTACAATGATAAAAATATAATTGACTTTAACATTTCAAGTTCCATTTTCAACTTAGATATTCAAACAATGTATGGTTTTTAAAAATTGCAGGGTATAAATTATGGTTCTGAAGGAAAATGAAAAGTATGTAAGATAGAATATGTGGGAGAAAATAATATATTGAAGAATATTTAGTAGGAATTCAATAAATATTGAGCTAGTCTAATTTTTTAAGGATATATTTCTTAGCGCCTTTTTTTTTCACCTTCTAACTCTCAATGTAGAAGAGAAATTCCTTTCTCCTGTATAATTTTGGAGTTTGAAGTAGAACTCAGTAATCCATTTGGATGGTAGGAGAGTACCTTTCTAGTAAATAGATTACAATACAATTTATTTTCTCCACAGAAAGAACCACAATTACTTAAGAGGTTACTTCCCCCCCTATTGCATGAAAGACTTGAAATGTGTAAGCCATATAGTCTTCTAAATGAAACAGCTGTTGTTGCTGTCTTCCCTGTACATGTTAGTATAAATTAATTTTTTAAATGGCTTTGTAGAAATCAGAACTAGAATGCTTTGGTCAATGAGAACTTGGGTGGTCATAATATGAAAGGAAAAGACAAAAATCATTAGGTTACAGATAAGCAAAACCAAAAAGAATAAAATAACTTATTGTTTTTGAGTTCAAATCACTTCTAGTTGACCCTCCAGTGAGAGCCGATTGCTTAGTTTTCTCCCACAGATCTTGCTGCTGGCATATTTGCACTGCCGGAAAGGCACTATCTTTGAGTTAGCAAACCCAACTCTCTATAGATTATATTACAGAGGCCCTTTTTTTAGGTAGTGTTGTTATGAGAGACAGAGAAAAAAAATGTCATCCAATTTCTTTTTATTTCCAGAGTTTATGCTGTATTCATAACTATGTTGTCTGCAGATAGGATAGATGAATGACCCCATGCTACTTTGTGAAACATATGAAAATCCAAGTGCAAACATGAACTGTGTGCTATTTGATGGTTTATAAGAAAAGAATAAAGTGTCTCAAGTTGTAGTGTCACTGAAATTAAAAAAAGTTTCAATATTGTTCCTCATGAGTGTGACTGACTTCCTATTGCTAAGCCTCTAGATCACCCTCAGGATAAACCCATGAGAAATGACTTCATATTGACAATCATTATTTTATCTCATTAAGACCAAGGAGATAACCTACTGATTTAGTTCTTCTAGTGATTCATTTCAAACTTAATGAAAAAAAAAAGATTGTTCAGAAAACAAAACTCATTATCAAACAAATAATTACTAGACCTAACCCTTGTCTAAATGTTGAGGCAATTTTGGTGAGGAATAGACACTACTGAGGATAGGGTGGGAGTGGTACTTAAAATCAGATAACAGAATTCAAATGCTAGTTTTATAATTTAAAATCAACGTGACGTTTATATCTCTTAATACCTTTAATCTTCATTTATAAAAACTGGATAGTAGTACTTGCTTCCTAGATAGTGAAGATTAAATTAAACAAATGTGTGTACATGCTTAGTACATGATGCCATGTTTTGACACTCTTAGGAAAATAGTAATTAAAATGTTAGGGACTAGTCTGGAGACCTCTGGTTTACAAGTAGTCCATATCAAGTCATGCTGTTAACTCAAAAGTTATGCATCTCTTTCAGTTCAAAACCACTAGCCACTCCTTGAGAGATAGATGAAGAATCTTCTCTTGTTACTATTGCAGCTTCTGAAACCCACTGGAGTCCGTGTGAAGGCAGAATTGACTCAATGACAGTGAGTGAATAAATGATATATGACACTTACATAACATCTTCATGGCTGGTGGGACCATGAGATAAAAGGCTTTTGCCAGGCACCTGAGTATAAAAAGCATCTTGTTGCAATGTCCATCTCCAAGAGGCATTTACATAGAAGAACATAAAGCTAAATCTGATATGCCCATACTATTTTTCACTGTCATTGGAACCAAGTCTTATTATCAATGTGAAACTCAGTGAATCTTAAAATTCTATTTCTAAATAAATAAAGCAGCCTCATGCAATGGAGACTCTAAATTAGAATCTGGGAGACTTGCGTTTGCCAATCACAGGTTCTTTGGGGCTCTGTCTTCTCACTTTAAAACCAGGGCTCAAGAGAGGATGAAAGATATGGTGACAAAGAATGTTCTCTGAACTTTTTCAGATCTGTGTATCTCCATTTTACTCAATCTTTATTCTATTTGACTTTTCATATATGCCCATTTGTTTACTCTTCATGACACGTCTAAAAATGCAAACATGTTTACTTCCTTTTTTTTAAGGTCTTGACTTACTTCAGAGAAAGGACACTATAAAAATGTGAAATAGATTGGTATGGTTATTTATAAGTCCATTTTTATTCTAAAATATTTTTTGTGTTTTCTATTACATAGAGATTCTCTTAGTTATCAACGATTTATGTGTATTTATTTTTACCTTTCACTGAATTTAATTACTTGTAAGACTATAGAATGTTAAAAACAAACAAAACCCCTGCCCCCAACAAAAACCACCCAGCACTTCCCTAATTTAGTACTTGCCTAGTGAAGGTTACTGGAGTTTGAAAAATCTGTTTTTTTCCCTATCTATTTTCAAGCTATTTCCCTTTGAGGGTGGCATTCTGTGTTTTTTACTCTAGAGGTCAGTATTATGTTAAAAATGAAAGACTGAGTTTGAAGTTTTGTGTTTTTCTTCCATGATTAGATCTTAAAAACAAAGTTCTTAAAATCGCATTGCTCATAAAACTGGGGGGGAGAGGGGAAGAACTCTCTAACCACAGAAAGGCACTTGCGAAATGACAATAATCCGAAACAGAAAGTGCAGGGGAAGTTAAACAAAGATTGAAGTAGGTAACTGAGTTAGGTGTACAAAACACTTTTCTCCAAGTTATATAATCTTGGGAGCAACAACATATGACAAATGTAAAGGTGGAAAATAAGAAGAGAAAACAAGGCAAAAGAAAATCACTGTGAAGCATTAGTAAAGTGGAACTAATATTTAAGGTCGTGAGAGAAAACCATTTTGCAGATTCTAGAGGTGCTTATTGATGAAGTGGAATAAAGGACAGAGGGAGACAATGCTCGCTTCTATATATGAAGTATCTCCATTTTTTAAAAAATCACTTGTCTCTGCCAACTTCCATCTCCTTGCTTCTAGTTAATGACTTTGCCTACTTCTTCTAGAAACCCTAGGTCAAAGCTATAGTATCTTTTAAATCCCTCTTATAAACAACTTTATATTCTCATTTATATATGGCATCAAATTTGTTTCCTCTGCCCCTAGATCAGAAGAAAGGAAGCCTTACCTACTGTTTTAACTCAAATAATGAAAATGTCTATATATTCATCTTCTTCCTCCTCCAACCCTTGCTCCAATAGACAATTAATTTCTTTAATCAAAATATTCAATCTTTTCATTTTTCTTTTCCTGATTAATTCTCCTCAGCTTATAGACATATTGATCTATTGCTTATGCAAAAGAAAATAGGGGGAGGGGACTCCTTCCTTGTCTTCACATCCTCATTGTGCAGATGTCTAATAGTTGTTCATTGGTATCCAAATTTGGGAAAATATCCTTTAATCCACTTTTTATTCTAGTTGAGTCTAGTGTTTGGCCTCATCACTCCTCTGAAAGTAACCTTGGTAAGTCACTAATGACCGGTAGACATTTTTCAATCCTTGATTTATAGAGCTTTTCTGCTGTATTTGATACTATATATTATGTACTTACTATTGAACTTTCTAATCTCTTTCCTTGTGTGACATTTTATTCCAATTTTTCTACCTGAGCACCTCTAGCCTATTTGAACTTCTCATCACCTCCTGGCCTATTATCTAGAATTCTTCAGGTTCTCCCCAGGTTTAAAGCCTTACTGCAACTTTATCAACTTAAGAAAAAAACAAATTCACTTTTTTCACAGTAGGTGTGCCATAATCTGATCCCTTACCTAAAATTGTACTTGAAAAATAAAATTGTGTTTGCAAGATTAATTTATGCATTAATAAATGATATATTTCTTCTTTTTTTACAGGACTGGTAATAATATGTCTTAGTATTTTCACATTTCTTCAAAGATAGATCATTCATTGTAAATTTTGTTTGGAAAAAGAAATGTCTTTGGATGTTTGCCTAACACAATGTTAATACAGCCAGATGCTTTTTATAAACAAAGAAGGAGAGACTTTGGCTGGCTTATTTTGAACAATCATTAGATCAATCATTAAAAAATGAAACCATATTTAGTAACACACTGAATCAGAGAAAAATCCAAGTAAGATGAACTCACATAATTGCTACAACAATGGATTAAAATATTCCAAATAACATGAAGGTAAGCGTTTTGTCTTGTTATAAAGGAGGTTGCTATGAGTTGGGAATAATTCAAAGGTACCTAACAGCAACAACAACAATAAATATGAGTCAGGCCAATCCACCAATTAACTCAGGAAACCTTGTATTTTTCACATTATGAGTATTATTTTCATATTACTATGAAAGCATCAGGCTATAGTTTCAATTTGAAATTATTGTGTGTATTGTAGTCTAACTATGTGTCCCAGATTGCATCTACTCTTATCTGACCATAAGGAACACCAATGACTCATGTGTTCTCTGTAACACAGAAGTAGTCACAGATAAACAAATGAGGGACTTGGACTAGTGTTAAGAAACTGCACTGCAATCACAAAGGCGTGCAGTTCAAATTCATCAGCTGCTCCATGGAGAAAGATGGGCACTCTCCTCTCATTTGATTTATTGACTCAGAAAATCTGCTATAAGGTCAACTACGAGGTGATTTTGACTTGATAGCAAAACAACAACAGAACCCAGGAAAACAAAATCTTTAGATGGTGCAAAATATATTAATTTATTCAACTGATAAACAAAAGGCTTTATGATTGAGTCCACTGTAAATACCTCAAAAGAAAGCTCTGATGATCTACATAAAAATAAAAATGAGCACTGGAAGCTTTACGGAGCATAGTTTTACTCTTGCATACATGAGGTTTCCATGACTTGATCTGCATGAACATTGAAATTTGAATTTCATATCATAGTACTATAAGAATGCCTTTGATACTTTTAAACCATATAAAATTGGTAACTATTCCTAGCTAGTCTGTGCAAAAATTGTTATTAGCCAGATGAATACTCAGTAGCCCAGAGTGAAATCTAACCAACTTTTGAATAAACCACTTAACATTTATCAATTGGAGCCAGTAATGTACCCCACACAATTTTGTGTTGATCATTGAAAGATAAGCTGTACATTTTTGTACGTACAAAAATAGATTCCTAATATGTTATTCTTTTGGTTTTTGTCTTTGTATTTTTTTATTTTTTAAAAATTTTATACTGATTTGTTAACAAAGTTTGAATATATTGTTTTTCACAAAAGATAACCTATCATTTCCTTCACCCGCCATTGAATTATGCAACCCTATGATTAATACCCACCCCCCTGCTCCTCCTCACCGTTCTGCTTCCACCCTACCTCCACCCTTGGATCCTCATACTCATTCTACAATAATGGGTTTATACAGTATTTGTCCTTCTGGGACTGAGTTAGTTCACTCAGCATAATGCTTTCCAGTTCTTTCCAAGTTAGGTAGTAATTTACAAAGTTATTGCTTCTGCGTGTTGCATAGTATTTCATTGTATGAATGTACTACAACTTCTCAATCCATTTGTTTGTGCTTGAGCATTTGGGTTGTTTCCATGTTCTAGTGATAGTGAATAACATTGCTATGAACATTGATGTACAAGTCTCCATTTGTACCTCAGTTCTCATTTTCTTGGGGTATATTCCAAGCAATGGAATAGCTGGGTCATATGGAATTTCTATGTTCAGCTTTTTGAGGAAACGCCAAACTGCCTTCCAGAGTGGTTACACCATTTTCCAATACCCCCAACAATGGATAAATGTTCCTATCTCACCACATCCTCTCCAACATTTATTATCTGCTGTCCTATTAAACTTTTCCACTGCTACTGGAGTGAGATGGTGTCTCATTGTAGTTTTGATTTGCATCTCGCTTATTTCTAGTTATTTGGAGCATTATTTCTTCATGTGTCTGTTGGTCATTTGAATATCTTCCTCTGTGAAAATTCTTTCATTGTCCTTTGCCCATTTTGTAATTGAGTTATCGGTCTTTTTCTTGTGGAGGCCCAGGAATATTCTGTAAACTTTCATTATGAGACTCTTGTCTGAGATGGTGTTGTCAAATGTTTGTTCTCAGTTGATAGGTTTTCTTTTCACCCTGTTGGGAAAAAATTGTATGTGCACAGGGGTTTAATCTTTAGAAGATCCCATTCATCAGTTTTATCCTCTTTAGACTGCATCCCTGCCTGTATTTGTCAGTCTTTTTACACACTGACTAGACCTTCTAAGCTTCATCCCAGTTTGTCTCTTATGAATTTTATGGTTTTGGGCTTTACTCCCAACTCTCTGATCGATTCACCTTGAGTTGATTTTTGTATATAGTGTGAGAAGTGGATCCTGTTTCAGCTTTCTGTAGGTAGAATTCCAGTTTTTCCAGCACCATTTATTGAAGAGGATGCCATTTCTCCATTTGATCGGTTTTATTTTCTTGTTGAATATTAGTTGACCATAGATATCTGGGTCTATTTCTGGGTTCTCAATCCTGTTCCACTGGTCTATGTGTCTGTCATTGTACCAGTATAATGCTGTTTTGGTTACTACTACTATGTAGTAGGTTTTGAGGTCAGGGTGCCTCCCAGTTTATTTTTATTTTTTCAGAAGTGTTCTGCTTATTCTGGGTCTCTTGTTTCTACAAATAAACTTGACAATTTTCCTTTCAATGTTCTTGATAAATTAATTTGGTATCAGTTTTGAGATTGCATTGAACATATAGATTGCTCTTAGTAGGAATGTTATTTTTCACAATATTGAATCTTCCTAACCATGAACAGGGCACATATTTCCATTTCTTTAGGTCTTTTATTGTGTCTTGCAGAAATGTTCTGTAGTTTTCCTTCTATAGGACTTTTGTGTCTCTAGTTAGGTTCACTCCTAAGAATTCCAATTTGTGGTTGTCTGTTGTAAATGGTATTGCTTTTTTTTTTCTTTTTCTTTCCTTCTCTGAGTTTTCATTGTTACTGTAGAGGAGTGCCTCTGATTTTTGAATATTGATCTTATATCCTGACACTCTACTAAATTTGCCTACTAGCTCTAACAGGTTTTTTTTTTTTTGAGTTGTCGAGTCTTTGGGGTTTTCTGTGTACACTTTCTTATCATCTGCATATGCCACTTTAGCTATCTCTCTGCTGATCTGGATGCCTTTTATTTCCTTCTCTTGTCATATTGTCCTAGCAAGTACTTCCAATACATATTGAGTAGAAGTGGCGAGAGTGAGCATCCTTGTCTGGTCCCTGTTTGCAAGGAAAATGCTTTTAGTATTTCTCCATTCAGAGTGATATTGGCTCTTGTATTTGCATGTATACTTTTCACTATGTTGAGGAAATTCCATCTGATTTGAGTATCTTAACAATTTTATGTGTAGCTTACTGGGCACCAGCAGCTTCCGTTCTAATTTAATTATGCTTTCCTTGTATCTACTCCCAACAAATCATAAGTACCTTAGTTACATTCATATCCTTAGGACAATGATTGCCGGTAGAAAAAAACAAAGAAACAAAAACACCAAAAAAACCCCCACAAACCCAAACAAACCTGGTTCAAATACAGAATTTCACTTTAAGATTCTTCCTTCCAATAAAACATACTTTTTTATTTTCTCTAGCAATGTTGAACTGTATGTGCTCATTTGTTTTGGAAATCTAAGGTATGTGAAAGCAAGAAAGGTAAATATACTTAAATCTGTACATGGTGTTGCTATGTACCATAGACTCAGAACCAAGTCATAGCTGACCTTTCTGTGAGTTTTCAGAGGCAATTTAAACATGATGGAAGAGATTGCCCATCGTTTTCTAATGGAAGAGCTGTTTAATTTGAACCTTATGCTTCTGGGAAAGTGGCACACAACTAAGGCCAAATAATTATTTTTATTTTCTGCTATTCTGATCTTGAATATTAGATATCTGTATCTAGATACATATGGAGTTTTCCACCTTAATGTTCACATAAGTGCTTCCCTTTGCTACTGTTTAACTTTCTTGGTCACCTATCCATTACTTCTTTCTGTTTCTGTTATCTAGCTTCAAGTCAGAACCGGCCCATAGCTGATCCTTCAGAGGTTTGCAGAGGCAGTAAGTTGCACAGGAGAAGAATGCCCATCTTTCTATTCATGGAGCAGCTAGTTCAATCAAACTGTGCACCGTCAGGTTTGCAGCACAGCTAGTTACCACTAGGACTGGTTTTCTAGCTCAGTCACTCATATTCTAATTAGTTTGTCTGGAACCAATTTAGATTGTTGTTCATATAATTTTGCACCAATCCTTTCCTCTGCTTATTTCTTTCCACTTGAATAATCTCGCTCAACTTCTGCAGAACCCCTCTAGACCACCATCCATCTCTCACACCTAACTATGAATTAGATGCCTGGTTCTATGTTTTGTTATACTGCATGACTACTATTGATTATCTATTGTAGTTTTCTTAGTATTCTGTGAATCTGCTGGTTAAGGACTATGCCTCAATGCAAACATGGATCCTGACACAAAGCTGAAACATTTGTGGTATTATTCTTAATTGTGATATTTCTCTATGTCAGTATAAATGGCACTTTCAGAAAGGCATTGGTTAATCTGTGATACCATCACCACTGACAGTGGAGAAAGAAACAACAGCAAATTTTAAACCAACTCCCATCAAATTGATTCCAATTCATGATGGAGCACTGTGCTTCATGGGGGGTTCATGATCTTTTGACAATAGATTTCCAGGTCTTTCTCCCAAAATATTTCTATGTGAATCACTATATCACCCTTTTGGTTGGTACTCAAGAGCTAATACCTTGCATCACTCAGGGACTCTTATAGATTGAATCCTCAGTTAACTTACTAAAAGTTCAAAAATCATTCCTTTTATCAGTGAAACTGCTGATTCAAATTCTTCTTTAAATGAAAATAATAATTACTTGAATTAATGTTTACATTTTGTAGAAACAAAATATTACATGCAAATGCAAAATATTTTCAATATTATCCTAGTTTTTCCTCTGTTATGGTTGTTAGGTAGAATTGAGTTGACTACCATTCATAGCACATTCAGAGCAGTATCTCTTTGTTAAAATATGTCAATTGGTATACCATCAACTCCTGGAGTCTTGTTTTTTGCCAATTCTTTCAGAGCATCTTCAATTTCCTTCTTCATCACCACAGGCTCTTGCTCATACATTGTTTCATAAAATTTTTGTGTTAGCCAGTTCCTTCTGATACAGTGACTCTGTGTACTCCTTTCATCTTCTTTTAATGCTTCTTGGATCATTTAACATTCGGTCAGAAGCATCCTTAAGTATTTCCACTCATGGCTTGAATTTGTTTTTTTGGCCCTTTTGATTTTCTAACTCCAGCTCTTTGCACATTTCATTATAATAACTTGCTTTGTCATCATCCTAAGCTACACTTTGAAATTTTCTGTTCAGATCTTTAATTTCCTCCTTTAGCTTTGGCTTCTCAGTGATTTAATACAATATTCAGAGTCATCCATTTTGGTCTTTTCTTCTTCTTCTGCCTTTGTAAGGATCTTTTGCATTCTTCATGGACAAATTCTTGATATCCTCTCACAGCTCATTTGGTCTTCATTCATTGGTGCCAGCCACCTGGCCAAACTGACTGGAAGAGATCAATATTTGTTCCCATTCCAAAGAAAGGTGACCTGACAGACTGCAGGAATTATCAAACAATATTAATATCACATGCAAGCAAGATTCTGCTGAAAATTATCCAAAACTGACTGGAGTAACACGTCAACAGAAAACTTCCAGATGTTCAGGCTGGGTTTAGAAGAAGCAATGGTAATAGGTACTAATATTAGGTGGATCTTGGCAGAAAGCAGAGAGTACTAGAAGAATGTCTATCTGTGTTTCATTGAGTATGCAAAGGCATTTGACTGTGTAGATCATAACAAACTATGGTTGACTCTGAAAAGAGTGGGAATCCCAGAACATTTGATTGTGATAATGTGAAACCTATACTTGAACCAAGAGGCAGTCGTCAGAGCAGAGCAAGGAGACACTACATGGTTCAAAATCAAGAAGGGGGTCCATCAGGGATGTATTCTGTCTCCATGCCTTTTCAATCAGTATGAAAGAGATAATCTGGCACTCTGGGCTGTACAAGGGGGAGTGCGGCATCAACCTATTGGAGAAACAACCTGCATTATGTAGATGGCACAACTCTGCTTGCTGAAACTGAGGAGGATCTGAAGCACTTGCTGCAGAAGATCAAGGACTGCAGCCTTCAATAAGTATTGAAGTTCAACATCAAGAAAACAAAGATTCTTACATGGGGCCAATTGGCAGCATCATTATGGATGGTGAAGAGATTGAGACTGTTAACAGTTTTGGTTTGCTTGGTTCCACGAGAAATACTCTTGGTACTAGCAGCCAGGAAATCCAGAGATGAATTTCATTGGGAAAGCCAGCTGTCAGAGACCTCTCTAGAGTATTGAAGAGCAATAATGTCAGGCTGGAGACTAAGGTGTGTCTGATTCAGGCCATAGTCTTCACAATGGCAAGTTTTGTGTCAGAGAATGGTACTATGACTAGGGACGATAAAAAAATAATTGATGCTTTTGAGCTGTGGTATTGGAGAAGAGTATTGAATACACTATGGACTGCTAGGAGAACAAACAGGTTCGTCCAGGAGATGGTGAAACTGAGCTGCACCTTGGAGTCAAGGATTCTGAAGCTTTGTCTGACATACTTTGGGCATGTTGCAAGGAGACACTGGTCCTTTAAGGGGGACATTATTTTTGTCAGGGTGGAGGGACAGTGAAAGAGAGGAAGACCCTTGATGAGATGGATCAATTCAATGATTGGAGTAATGAAAATAGGTGTGTTAGAGACAGTGATGTTGGCACAGAATAGAGCAGGTTTTAAGGCTCTTGTACATAGGGTCGCTATGAGTTGTAAGTGACTTGAGGGCACATAACAACAACAACAACAACAATTACAACAATCACTTATAGCAACACTCTAAATGACAAATCTGAACTTCTCTCTGTTCTCCACTATTCCCATAATAACTATGTTCCAACCTCTTTCAGGGTCTTCTTCTCTTTTGTTACTATTCTCAGTATGGTGTTTTCTTCCACGGACTGAGACCACTTGACAACATGCCCAGAGTATGTGAGATGCATCATCCTTACTTCCAACCAGTACCTTGTCTGTACTTCCTTCAAGTGTAAATGAGTTTGTTTTTTAGACAGTCCATGGACTATCAGACATTTTTTTGTCCATAGCCACAGTTCAAAGACATCCATTCTTCTTCAGTCTTCTCCAATCATTCTCCATCTTTCAGATGCATAAAAAAAGAATTAAAAAAATGCTTGCCTGGATCAGAAATTTTTAGACTTTAAGTTGATACCCTGGCATCTTCCAAATAAGGGGTATGTTTTGAAAGACCATCACTCAGGATATTTTAGAGTTAAGACAAAACTTGAAACTATATGAAATCTCTAACATTCACAGATGGGAAAAGGGAATCTCAGTACAATTGTCTTGTTGTGACCATGTGGATTATCTGTAGTAGAGCTGGAAGATGTGCTTCTGGTAATTTTTCACCTAACTAATCTAGTCAACTGTGTATCTTAACAAAACTAATGATGCATCTTGGGGAAAAGAAATGTTAAGGACCCATTAGTGAGCCTATATGTGCCAAAAGATTGCAAAGGGAATAAATATGAAAAATAAGAGAGATGACTGTCTTTAGTAGAAGTTTTATTCTGGGAACTATTTCGCTTTACAGAAGAAAAAAAAATTCAAGAAGAAAAAAAAATGAAAGAGGCAAAACATGGGCAATCCTCTTCTGTGAGATTCACTGCATATGAGTGAGTTCCTACTCAACAGCAATGAGTGAGCCAGCATCTAGTTGATTCTGACTTCTGAAGGTCCTTTGTATGTTTTATCCGGACTGTGTTCAATAAAGTTTCAGTGGCTGCAATCTTTTGGAAACAGATCTCTAAGTCACTTTTCAAGCAACCTCAGTCATTATCATTGTGTGTACGTGGGTTGACACTGACCCATAAATGATCCTCCAGTGGGTTTTCAGAGGCAGTAAGTCACACAAGAGGAGATTGTCCATCTTTCTCTCATTGAGCAGTTGGTGGATTCAAACCCATACTTTTGGAATTGAAGTGCAGCTTCTTACCAATAGGGCACCAGATTCCTGAGGTGAGTTCAAACTGCCTACCTTCCGGTTAATAGTTAAACAAATACAAAGTACCGCCCAGGGACTCTTGACTAACAGGAATTATTAATATTCAGATTGTTCTCTTGGAGGATCTACCATGTTTTATCTTCTATGAGAAGAAATAAGCTTTGTGCCAGGATGACAGCACAGTGGTGGATAGGGCAGAGTGGCATCTCTCTGTATGCCACCTCCCCCTATGCACACATCTTACCACGCCTCTCTGGAAATCCTCTGAGAAGAGTATTTTATCTTGATATCCTGGCCAGCTTCCATCAAGCCAATGGTATTTTATCTAAATATTTCCAAGGTGCCTATGTCTGCAGTACTGAAGTGTTCAATTAGATATGGCCTGAGTCTTTGTAGGATATCAGTGTGCACTGCTGAACAGCTGCTTCATTCCAACAGAAGGTGAAGTCATCTCTATATATAGAGCATGGAAAGCTGTTTGGAACAGTGACAGACTCAAACAGGCAAATGTACACCTGAGCTATAAGTCAGCCACTTGCCCAGGGTGACAGAGAATCTGGAAAATTCCTGACAAGAGGCAACAGGGTCTTTTATGTGCAGTTATTTTTTTGTTTGTTTGATGATTGTTTCTTTTGTTTGTTTTTTTATATCAACCTATTAAAAATGTCTATAAAAGTGTATTTATTTTCTTCCCAGATTTAAAACCTGTGGTTTCTTAAAACAAATAAAAAATAACTCATTGCAATCATATTGGCATAAATTCCTAACTTAGCTTTGGAGGCTGTAAATTCCATGGAAGAAGGTTGTTTATCTGTCTCCCTCAGAACTGCTGATGGATTTGAACAAGCAGAGTGGTACCATCTTTGGTGTTAGCAGTGCAACTCCATATGGACTGCACTGCCAGAGCTCTTCCTAGATATTGGCAAATATCCGGGACATTATTATTATTTTTAATATCAAAGAGAAATGAAATGTAGAGTTATTGTAAAGTTACTCAGTAAATAGTTTTCCTTCCTGCTAGAATGTAAACTCCTTGCCACTGGCACAGGATATCACTGAAAGAAGGAATAAGTACATAAAAAATGAGTGTTATGGCATTCTATATTCCCTCACAGTTTGTGATTTGCTTATCGCCACCAAAAGACCGTAATCACAGCTCTTTCACAGTAATTTACAAAAGATGTGAAAATCCATTTTCTAAATTCTAAATTGATTCTCAGAGGGAATATAGCTTCCAAACAGGTGACTGATACTTGACACAAGAAGGAAGACTATGGTAGATTCACATAATGGAATATTAAGGAGCATTGAAAAACAATCAGCTCATAAAATATTATACAACATGGGTGAACCTTGAAGGCATTATGTTTAGTGAAATAGTTCAGTCACAAAAAGGCAAATAATACATAACATTGCTGTTATAAAATAAGTTTGACATGAGGGGTTGGGGGGATAGGAAAAGAGTGGATAGATAATGAATACTTACAGGCACAGATGAAGGGGGAAACTATCTGAAAGGGATATATGATTAGGCATCATATGCACGACAACAATTTGGAACAAGAGGTGTATTACAAAGTGAACTGAAGAAGGGGGAAGGGAGACTGAGGGAGGAAAATGTGCAACGATGAATCAATAAAAAAATAAGATCTTGTTCTCACTCTCACTTGAACGGACATAGATCACTTTGATTTGAAAAGAGCAAGGTCATACGTAGCACACTGAGCAAAAATGCTTGGACTTATTTTTGAAGGTTCTGAAGTTCCATCTTGTGTCCTAACCCTGCTACTTTGGAGAGTCACTGAAGACTGATGATCTCCATTCTGCCTTCTAACAGAGTTGATAATCTTTGCTCTACTTCCTTCACAGGATCTGGTGAAGATGTCTTGCAGGAAGGTGTAAAAACACTATGCAAAATACACCACGTTAAGAAAGACAAAATATGTTCTTCTGTTGTCACTGCTGTTATCTGTTATTCATCTAGGGAATTAATGGTTTCATAGTGAAAAATTCACTTTCAATATATTGAGTTTTCAATATAGAAAACTTTGTGTGCCTTCTGTATAAAGGGAAATTCCCAGCCACTGTGTACTTCTGCACAGCAACCCTTATAAGTTAGTAGAGGTTTTCATGCTTCTATGTTGCTCAACAGCTGGAGATTGCAGACAAAGACACATTAGGAAAAAAATGGCCAGTGATCTACTTCCTGAAATCAATTAATGAATGACAATTGTCCAATGCAGAATTGATCATAGAGACAACAGCAACAGGCTGTGTTTTGTTGTGCTTGGGATCTCCATGTTGTTAAGTGCTGTCATAGACAACTCACTGTCACCCTATAAACAAAAGACCTGAACACTTGTGTAACTTTCATTGTTTCTCCAAGTTTACAGAGTTTCTGGAGGCAAGCTATTTCAGAAGTGGATGCCACTCTTGCTTCCAAGCTTGTTTTAATCCAGGAGCTCCACCAAACACTGTCCACCATGGGTAACCATTATCGCATTTGACACATCAGTGTCACAATGTTTAGCATCACAGCAACCACAAGTTATATCTGTACAGAAAAAGGACAGACAGTGCTATACCACTTAGAAGAATGTTTGACCAAAAACAATTGAAACCAGGCCTGAGGGCTGCAGATTAAAATCATCCAGTTTTGGCTTGATAGCATCACTTTCTATCCACTAAACCAACAGAGCTCTCTCTATGTTCTTGTTGTTGCTAAATCCTGTCAAGTCAGATGACTCATACCAACCCTATGAATGAAAGATCTGAACTGGCATCTCCATCAAGCAGAGAGTTAATCCACAGCAGATAAGGAAAAATCATGACAGCAATGTGGTGGTGGTTGTTGCTATCTGCTGTTGAGTTAGAATGGACTCCCAGCTGACCCTAAAGCAGATTTTCTGAGGCTGTAAATTGCTCTGGTGGAGGGTCTATAACTCATTTTTCTCCTGTGAAGCAGTTGTTGGATTTGAACTGCCTGCCTTTGTGTTGGTCAAATAACTATCTACTTGTTCTCACTGTTACTCCCTTTTGTGAGTGTAATGACATGTCAAATGGACAGGCAGGAGTGAGAAATCTTTAGAAACTATACTTGGCCCCTTGATACTGCAAATTGCTTAGGCTCATAGTCACTGTGACTTCCTCTCTGTACCTCCTAGCTCTGCACCTCAACAGGTAGTGTTCTCACCGCATTTAATGCAATCAGAAGCCATGGAAGGTCAAATAGCCTCCAAATAAAGAATACCAGAATAGAATATTTCATTTATGGCCAGCAACTTCCTTATCCCACAAACCTGTTATCAGCTATTAAAGCCAGAGCATGTCTGTGGGAAGATAAATGAATTCCTAGGGATTTAGACTGCACTTGTTATCACAACTCAGCTCCCTCTGTGACAAATTTATAAACTGAACTTTAACTTCTATGAGGCAAGCTGGATGCAAACACTTGTCAAGTGCTGATTTGTGGGTCACACCTAGTTTTTTATTGATTAGCCATTAAACAGAGCTAGAGGGATATAAACACATGTTATCAGGATGTGACTTAAGGGAATCCAGAGCAGGGAAGACTTCCCTGGCTCAACAGCTTCCTTAAATTGGCTATAAAACTCTGCCATAGGTCATGAAATGTTATTCACAGTACAAAAAATAATGTAAAGTAAGCAAATGTCTTCCTAATATTCTTGTATTTCCTTCTAGTCTCCCTGGAGCATATGCATGACTGTTTATAATCTCTACCTGTGTCTTCATTTCTCCACCCACCTCTGCATATGCAGTCTGTGTAGGGCTAGGCATGAGGAGGAGAAATTGAGCTGATTACCTATTAACTGCAACTTAAATGAATAGATTTCCATATTGCTTTAAAATTCATTTCTCTTTTGCATTCCCCCTGGGTTTCCATGCTCTCTATATAAAAAGGCAATGTGACAAATGCCTTTGCCAAGACTTGGATGTTGAGAACTCAGAGTTTTTATTTAATCATGGTGCTAGTTCCTGTCTGGGTTTGGATAGGCTATTTTACATTTCAAATATCCCATCTGCAAAGTCAGAATGGTAATTCTTACCAAGCTAACAGGGAGTTTGCAGATAATGGATGATTTAGTGATTTAAAGAGGTTTGGGGACACAAAATGCTAAAGAAGTATTATTAGACTCTATCTGAACTGACTAAAGACATTAGAAGTTGAAGCTGAGGCACTGGCCAGCTGATCTGTTTTGGCCTTAGATCTCCTAAGATTTCTCCAAAGTGCTCCCTGGGAGATGGTGAGCTGGATGTCCAGTAATAATGCAATAGAAGGACCCGGGCTCCTTTACTGAGACTGTTGACACATTGCAGTTCTTTACGCTATATTTTATTTTATGAGAACACAATCCTAGACCATTTTATCAGTAGATGACATTCTGTTATATAATAAGCATACCTTACAAGAATTTATTTTTATTATGAAATGTACTCTTGCTGTTTTTGTAGTTATGTGCCATCGAGTTGCTTGCGACTTATAACGACTTTATATACAAGAGCCCTAATCACTGCTCTATCCTGTGCCAACCTGACCGTCTCTGACATACTCATTCCCACCACCCCAATCATAGACTCTATCCATCTCATAGAGGGTCTTCCTCTTCTGTGCCATCCCTCCACTCTCCCAAACATGATGTCCCTCTCCAAGGACTAGTCCTTCCTTGTATCATGCCCAAAGAACGTCAGACAAAACTTCAGAATTCTTGACTCCAAGGAGCATTCTGGCTTCACACTGTCCAGGACAAACCTGTTTGTTCTTCTAGCAGTCCATGGTATATATTCAACACTCTTCTCCAGCACCACAGCTCAAAGGCCTCAATTCTTTTTCTATCATCCGTGTCACTGTTCAACTCTCCAATGCATAGCACGTAATTGCAAAGACTATAGCCCGGCTCAGGTTCACCTTAGTCTCCACCTTGACATCGTTGCTCTTCAGTACTCTTCAGAGGTCCCTCACAGCTGACTTTCCCAATGGAATTCATCTCTTAATTTCCTGGCTGCTGGTACCAAGAGTGTTGACTGTTGAGCCAAGCAAAGTAAAATTGTTAACTATCTCAATCTCTTCACCATCCATACTGATGCTGCCAATTGGCCTGGTGGTGAGAATCTTTGTTTTCTTGATGTTGAGCTTCAATACATACTGAAGGCTGCAGTCCTTGCCCTTCTGCAGTAAGTGCTTCAGGTCCTCCTCAATTTCAGCAAACACGGTTCTGTCATCTGGATAACGCAGGTTGTTGATAACCCTTCCACCAATTCTGAGGCCACATTCCTCTTCATACAGCCCAGCGTCTCCGATGATCTGTTCTGCACACAGATTGAAAAGGTAAGGAGACAAAATACATCCTTGACTGACCCCCTTCTTGATTTTGAACCATGTAGTGTCTCCTTGCTCTGTTCTGATGACTGCCTCCTGGTGCAAGGATAGGTTTCACATAAGCACAATCAAGAGTTCTGGGATTCCCATTCTTCTCAGAGTCAGTCATAGTTTTGTCAAAAGCTTTTGTATAGTAATGAAACACAGATAGACATTCTTCTGGTATTCTTTGCTTTCTAACAAGTAACATTAGCTATAACATTCCTAGTACCACTACCTCTTCTAAATCCGGCCTGCACATCTGGCAGTTCTCTGTTGACATATTGCTCCAATCATTTTTGGATAATTTTCAGTAGAATCTTGCTTGCATGTGATATTAAATGATATTGTTCAATAATTTATGCAGTCTCTTGGGTCACCTTTCTTTGGAATGGGAACAAATATTGATCTTTTCCAGTCAGTTGGCAAGCTGGCTGTCTTTCAGATTTCTTGGCACAACTTAGTGAGCACATCCAGGACAGCTGCTGTTTGTTGAAATATGTCAAGTCCTGGAGCCTTGTTTTTCAGAGCAACTTAAACTTCCTCCTTCATCACCACAGGCTCTTTCTCATATGTTATTTCATGACATTCTTCTTTGTCAGCCAATTCCTACTGATACAGTGACTCTGTGTACTCCTTCCATCTTCTTTTAATGCTTCCTGGATCATTTAACATTCTACCCAAAGTATCCTTAAGTATTGCCACCTATGGCTTGAATTTGTTTTTCAACTCCGTCAGCTTAAGAAACGCTGAGCAAGTTTGGCTCTTTTTATTTTCTGACTCAAGCTCTCTGCACATTTCATTGTAGTATCTTGCTTTCTCGTCAAGAGCTGGCTTTTAAAATTTTCTGTTCAGCTCTGTGATTTCTTGGTTTCTTCCTTTAGCTTTGGCTTCTCGGTGCTCTAATGCAATATTCAGAATCTCATCTGGCATCCATCTTGGTCTTTTCTTCTTCTTCAACCTTTGTAATGATCTTTTGCATTCTTCATAGACAATTTTCTTGATATCCTCCCAGAGCTCATTTGGTTTATGCTCATTGGTGCTCAAGAAATGTATTCTATTTTATCTTAAATTTATAATGTGTGGTTGGGGACTTTTGGTCAATATAAACATATAAGAGCAAACTACAATTGTCTTTGATATTTCTTTCTTTTCTAATTCTAACTGAAACTCTGAGATCAGGGGTCTTCCTTCTCAATTTGGATGAATTTTACACAGGTCGTTTGGTTTGCTAGCCAGAGATACATTGAGTTGAGTCTATCTTTCTCGTGAGAACTCCAATAAAATGGAGTGATACAGTGTTTGGAACATGAGGCTCGTACATAGTAGTGCATATGAGAATGTTGAAGGACCGGTTTGAGCAGTGTTTCCACCATCGTACATAAGGTTGCTATGAACTGGAATTGACTCAAAGGCACACAAGAAAAACAGCAAAAGACCAACATCCAATGCTATCTAGGCAGAAAAAAACACTTCGAAAAGTCTAAATAGTTGGTAGGATTGCTTTCATCTCAGGTGGCATTACAGAATAACACTACATTTGCTCATAGTTGAGGAAGTAATAGTTAAATAGTGTCTCAGCCATATCACTTTCTTCTTTGTGAGTAATCTTAAGTGTTCCTTGTTTTCTTAGTCTTTCTAAGTTTGTAGATAATCATTAGGTGGTGTCTGTCTTCCTAGTGTGTATTTGCATGTGTGTGTGTATCTGTGCTTATTACAGTATTTTTAAAACTCATAAGTGATTAAGTCTAGAATCTACCATACATTAGTATAACGTCATTAACATAACAACGAAAATCCATTTTCAAACAGAATCACTATCACAGGTACAAGGGTCAAAAATTCAAACCATAATTTGGGGAATGGGGAACACTATTTAATCCACAAAAACCAAAAGAAAAGAAAGTTAGACATATATCTTTCTTAAGAATTTATAAGAAACAGCTGTTGCTGTTGTTATGCTTATGTGCTATCGAAATGGCTATGATGCATAGAGACCCTATGTACAATATTTTTGAATACTGCCCAGTCTTGAGCAAGTCTCACTGACTCAGACACACTTACCCTTATTACCCTAGTTACTGTGTCAATTCATCTCATCTGGGCTCTTTCTGACCTGCTCTTTCTGATTCCTCCAGCCTTCCAAGCGTGATGTTCTTCTCTAAGGTCTAGCCCCTCCTGGACACATGCCCAAAGTATGTGAGATGGTGCTTCAAAATCCAAGGAGAAACTTGGTTTTATCCTCTCCAAGACAGATCTGTTTGTTCTTATAGTATGTTCAACACTCTTGTCCAGCATCCTCAGCTCAGGGGCATCAATTCTTCTTCTGTCATCCTTAGTCATTGTACAGCTCTCTGATGCATAGAAAGTACTTGCACAAAGGATGAATGACCTTGTTCAGGAATGCCTTAGTCTCCAGACTTTAGGACTCTGGAGAGGTCCCTGACTGGAGATTTCCCAATGCTATTTGTCTTTTGATTTCCTGACCGCTAGAGCCAAGAGTTGATTGTGGAGAAGAGCAAGCTGAAATTATTAACAACTACAATACCTTCTCTGTCTTTCATGGTGCTGCCAATTGGTCCAGTGGTGAGAATCTGTCTTCTTGATGTTGAGCTTCAAATCATATTGAAAACTATAGTCCTTCAACATTAAGGCTATGTCATCTGCATACCAAAGATTTTTGATGAGTCTCCCTTTTATTTGTAAGAATTTAAGTTCAATATCATACCTAACAACATTGTTGAGTTGTAAATCTTAAATTAATATGGAATAATATTTTAAAAGGACTAATATAATACTTCTATGGCAAGTATAACTAAAATAAGCAGAATGAGATGAAATATTGATTATATTTCAAATGTTGCATCTAAAATAGCCCATGACTTTTGGACATGGCCTGGAGAGAATTAGATAAAGTCTGGTTAGCTCCTTAACACCCTCAACTCTAAAGATGTTACTCAAGACTTCTATGACACTCTACAGATTGTATATAGAATATTATACTCTTTAAACAGGAGGGAATGTATGCTTGCTATGGAATAACCTGTAAAGAGAATTTTATATGACCCCTAACAACACTGGAAGGCACAAGCAGGAGTGAAGGGCAATTCTAAATCATTGTGAGGAACACAAACCTCATAAAGAGTTGCCATCTTATTTATTCCCATTTGAGAAGCAAAGCAACCTTTGTCTTGGTGAGTGCTCTCAAAAGAAGAGATATTTTTGCAAGAGGCATTCATTTGTGATCAATAAAACTAAAAGAATCTCTTCCAAAGCATCCAAGTAGAATTCAATACATAAATATATGTACCACTTTTGAATTTCCTATCAGAGCCTTCGCTCTGGACTCCTGTTATGACAAAATTACCTAATAACATCTCCCTCTTAAACAGTTTTCTCCCTCATTTGTTTCAATGCAGTATACAATATTGAACTCATCTTTCTCAGTCTCCTCTCAAACCCAAGGTCAGTCCTGTTTTACAACAGTGGCACGATGCAGTATTTGTCCTTTTGTGACTGAAATACTTCACTCAGCATAATGTCCTCCAGGGTCACCCATTTTGAATAGTATTGCATGAATTCTTTGTTTTTCAAAGCCACAATAAACATTGGTGTGCATACATCTACTTGGATGTCAGTTATGGTCTCTTAGAGGTATATTTCCAGTAGTGGAATTGCTGGGTCAAATGATATCTTTAATTGCAACTTTTTGAGAAAGCGCCATACCACTATCCACAGTGGTTGTACCATTTTACACTCCCACCAACAGTGAATAAGGGTTCCAGTCTCTCCACAACCTCGCCAGCATTTGTTGCTTGCTGTTCTGTCAACTTTTGCTATTACTGAGTTGAAATGATATCTCATAGTTGTTTTGATTTATGTCTCTCTTAGAGATAGGGATTTTGAACATTTCTTCATGTGCTTGTTGGCCATTATGACAGGAGTTCAAAGAAAACAACAACAAAAAAAACCCCTTCAAGGCTGGGAAGCAGGGCTCTTAGTTAAGGTTTCAAGGATCCATAGCAAAGAGCCATACTTCAGAGAAGAGTGAAAAAGAATTCCAGACGAATTCACAGTTGTATGTAAAGAACTTCAATTTTCTGTTCTAAATGGAATTTATTGCAGGAGTGAGTTGAGCTGAACTTAAAAGAATGTAATGAATGCATTTAAATCTCTAGTAAAGGTCAATATTTTAATATTTTTAATCAACTTATAATTTTTATTTTAGAAGAGAAAATATTAGCCTTAAGGCAAAAGTCTAAATTTCTTATTATTGAATTAAATGAACTAGTGAACAGAAATATTAGAAGACTTCAGGATGCTGGAGGGAAGAGGAATGTGTTTTAGAGTCAGCAAATTACATTCTATTTGTTCTTTTGATACATTTTTTGGATATTCAATATTCTTCTCTAATATCAAACCTCAAAGGCATCATCTTCTGTCATTGTTATTCATTGTTCAACTCTTAGATGTAGAGCAAGTGATTGAAAAGACCGTGGCTTGAATCAGGTGCACCTTAGTCTTCAAATTTCCATCCTCAGTACTTTAGAGTTTCTTTACAGCAGACTTTCCCAATGTAATACATCTTTTGATTTCTTGGCTACTGATGTGGAACAAAGTAAGATGAAGTAATTGACAATTTCAATCTGTTCTCTATCTACCATGATGTTGACAATTGGCCCAGTGGTAAGGGTTTTTCTGTCTTGATGTCTGAAATCAGAGAGCTCTTTAGAGGCAAGGATTGAGAAGCTTCAACTCACATACTTTGGGCTTATTTCCAGGAGGAGCTATTCCTTAGATAGGGATATCATGCTTGGAAAGATGGTGAGTTAACAAAAGAGAAGAAGACTCTAAATGAGATGTATTGACATAGGGACTGCAACAATTGGCTCAAGGATACCAGTGATGATTAGAATGGCACTGGATAGGACAAGATTCACATATTTTGTTCACAGGGTCACATGAGTCATACTCAATTTAATGGCACATAACCACAATGATAAGATCACATTCTAGCATGGACAAATGTCTTAGCATGTTTATAACAGGCATTGAAAACTAGACCAGTAGAGCCTACTTTTGTAAGATGCTATAACTCAGATTTTTATATTTTCAAAGTTCTAGAAACACATATATAAAAGTATAGGATATAAACTGTATATCTTCTATAAAGTCTAAAATATGTATTCTCTGGCTCTTTCCAGAAGATTTTTTTGCCAACCTCGGGCCTGTAAGACTGGCCTTTGTGGAAATCACCTGATCTTTACCCCAGCTCCCATTTAGCCTGACTTTAGAGAAGCCATTCCATGCAAAGGTTCATTTCTATTCTCACTATTGCTCTTCAGAATTGTTCCACAGCCTATAAAGAAAATTGGCAGACTCCATTTCAGATCTTAATGGATTGTGACATGGAAACCACTAGTGCAAATGAGACCCTTTCTCAGCTCAGAGTCCCTGCAGAATTAAATAGCCCATGGAGACCAAACCACCATTCTTTCTGTTGTGAGGCACTACTTTACCAAGGCCTTTAAAAGTTTTAATTGCTGATGCCTTTTCCTAGAGATAAATAGTCATTGGTCTTGTCAATCTGTCACTTATCACAAACATTAAAATCATGAAGAATTCATATGAAGCTGTGACAGAATGACATCCATTTTTTTGCAAAGAGCTTTTTAATCAACTGAAAAATGTATACAAATTAAAACTAAAAAGATGTATGCAATCTTAGTTTGTTGATACTGAGAACCTTATTATTGATGATCACACTTCTTGAGTTTTAAATTCCTGGTATTCATAATTACAAGCAATCGTGCAGAAACTTGACACAGTTTTTGTCAAGAAATAATTATGGCAACAGCATTAAAATCTCACATTTCTTTGTAGTTTTTAAAGCATAAATAT
>NW_006399862.1:9164463-9165031 GCF_000299155.1 Elephantulus edwardii
CTCTGCATTAGTGATGGTCTCCTGGGTCGTAAAAGTCTTGGAGGCAATGATGAACGGTGAAGACTCAGGGCTCAGTGAGGCCAGGGTTTTAGCAAAGTGGGTCCCATCAATGTTAGAGACAAACCAGACTCGGGGACCACCTGCAGAGTATGACTTGAGGGCTTCAGTCACCATGAGGGGTCCCAGGTCAGAGCCCCCTATGCCTATGTTGATCACATCTGTAATGGGCTTGCCTGTGTACCCCTTCCACTCACCACTTCGGACACGCTGGCAGGAAGACTTCATCTTGTCAAGCACCCTGTTGACCTCGGGAATCACATCCTTGGTGTCCACCACAATGGGAGTATTTGACCGGTTCCGTAGGGCCACGTGCAGCACAGCTCAGTACTCAGTGAAGTTGATCTTCTCTCCATTGAACATGTGTTCCCGGGCGGCCTCCACACCCCTGGACTTGGCCAGGTTCACCAGCATCCGCATCACTTCCTCTGTCACCAGGTTCTTGGAGTAATCCAGTAGAATCTGTCCATGGTTGGTGTTGAGTGTCAAGCTGAAGCGGTTGAAGCGCTCC
>NW_006399862.1:9166618-9167149 GCF_000299155.1 Elephantulus edwardii
GAAAATCGGGATGGGAGTGTCAGAGACAGTGCGATTGGGACAGGACAGAGCAGAGTTTAGGGCTGTTGTACATAGGGTCGCTATGAGTTGCAGGCGAATCGACGGCACATAACAACAACAACAACATGTATATATATATTTTCCAACTATATATATATATATATTCCGCATATATATTACACACACACACAAAGACACACACACACTGAGTCGCTTACGACTCACATCGACCCTATGTATAACACCCCTAAACCCTTCTCTATCTCTTTCTGTCTCTTGTCACTCTTACTGTCTCCAACACACCTATTGCCATTACCCCAGTGACATAATCAATCCATCTCATAGAGGGTCTTCCTCTTCTGTGCTGTCCCTCCACCCTCCCAATATGACATCCCTTTCCAAGATTTGATCCCATCTTGTCCAAAGTCTGTCAGATGAAGCTTTAGAATCCTTGCATCCAAGGAGCAGCCTGGCTTCACCTTCTCCAGGATGGACTTGTCATTCTCCTAGCAGTCCATGGTTTATTCAATA
>NW_006399862.1:9167769-9180480 GCF_000299155.1 Elephantulus edwardii
ATAGCATTCATATATATATATATATATATATAATTTGTTGTTATGTGCCATTGAGTCACCTGTGACTCATAGCGACCCTATATACAACTGCCCTAAACTTCTACCCCCTTCCTGAAGCTTTATACATATAAAACCTTCACCTCCAAAGCAGCTGGTGGATTTGAACAGAACACCCTTAAGATTGCAGTATAGCTTTTCTATATGTAGTTTATTTAAGCCAAAACCAGTTTTGAGGCTTATGAATGGCAGCAGGTATTACATTCATTTTCTCAGTGGAAGAAACCATTACTTAGCAATGTTAAGTCACTACCCTAAGGTCATCATGCCAGAAAATGTCAGAACAAAGGCAAAAGGAAAATGATTTGTTCTTTTGACCAGTAATACTTCCACCAAACCAACATATTTCTCTAATACCATATAGGGTGCTGAAAAGTAACGATATCAGTCTAGAGACTAAGGTGAACCTAATTGAGGTCACGGTCTTCGCAATTACTTGTTATCATTCAGAGAACTGGACAGTGACTAAAGATGACAAGAAGAACTGATGCCTTTGAGTTGTGGTTTGGAGAAGGGTCTTGAACATACCATGGACTGCTGAGAAAACCAATAGGTCTGTCTTGGAGAGGGTGAAACCAAGATTCTCCTTAGGGGCTAAGATTTTGATGCTCCTCCTCACATACTTTGGACATGTGGCCAGGAGAGACTAGTCCATGAAGAAGGATATCTGGCTCAGAAGGGTTGAGGGACAGCTCTGGTGAGCAAGACCCCAGACCAGATGGATTAATTTAGTAAGTGGTGTAATGGGGGTTGGTGTGTTGTAGTCAGTGAGACTGGCTTAGGATAGGACAGAGTTCAGAGCTGTTGTACATAGGGTTGCTATGAGTTGCAGGCGACTCAATGGCACATGACAACAACCACCACCACCATAATAGGGGCTCTGGTGGCCTAGTGGCAAAAGTTGCACTGTAATCCTGAAGTCATGTGGTTCGAGGCCACTAGCTGCTCTGTGGAAGAAGGATGGACAATCTCCTGTATGACTAGGCACTTTGAAAACCTGCCAGAAGGTCACTTAAGGATCAATACCAACTCTATATAGTACACAACGGTAAAAACACCATAATGAATAAAAATTTTTGTGGAGTTGATTATGACTTCTAAGAATCCAAAAGGTAGACTAGAACTACCCCATAAAGTTTCCAAGTCTGCAGTATTTACAGAAGCAGATCACCAGTTCTTTAATCTGATGAAGCAACAGGAAGGTTTGAATAACAAAACCTTTCAGTTAGCAGTCATATGTATAAACATTGTGCCACTAGACCCCTTATAATTATTCAAACAGCATTTTTGAAAGAAAACATGAAATATTTTAAGTAACAGCTGTTTCTAATGTTAAAGAATTGACCGATAGGGAACTATTTTAGGATGTATCATATGATTAAGAAACAATGTTAATAAAAGAAGAAGTTCAAGTTGCATTGAAAGTATAAGAAAAAAAATAAGGCCCTAAGAATTGATGAAATATCAGTGGACATGTTTCAACAAAGAGAAGTAACCCAGATGTGCTTATCAGGCTGTACCAAGAAATTTGGAAGACAAATGCCTGCTCAATTGACTGTAAGAGATTCCTATTTGTTCCTATTCCTCAAAAACAGTGATGTAAAAAAATGTAGAAATTTTTTGAAAATGTCGTTAATATAGCATGCAAGTAAAACCTTGCTGAAGATTATTAAAAATAGTTGGAAATGTATATAGAAAGAGAACTACCAGAAATTCAGTCTGGATTTAGAAGATGCTGTGGCACCAGAGATATTATTGCTGATGTGAGATAGATATTAGCAAAAGGCAAAAAATAACAGAAGGCTTACTATTTGTGTTTTAATGACTATTCAAAGATATTTTACTGTGGGGGTCATATTCCAGAAAACTTAGTTGTCTTCATGTGGAAACCATACCTAAATCAAGAAGCTGTTCTCTAAACAGGCCAGGTGAATACCACACAGTTTAATGTAAAGAAAAGTGTACCTTAGGGTTGTATCCTTTCTCTCTACCTATTCATTCTGTTTGCTGAACAAATAATTCCGAAAGCTGGACTTCAAGAAGAATATTTTGACACATATTCTTCTTAAGGAAGAATAATCATCAACAACCTACATTATACAGCTAACACATCCTTGGTTGTTGAAATGAAGATAATTTAAAATGCTTGCTGCAGAAGATCAGTGTATATCTTCAATACAGATTACATTTCATTATCAAGAAAACAAAAATCCTCACCACTGGCCCAATAGGCAACATAATCATAGCTGGAGAACAGACTGAAATTGTCAACAATGTCACCTTACTTGGATCCACCCTTTGTACTTGTTGTGGTCGTGTAGTTATGTGCCATTGAGTTACCTGTGACTAATAGCGACCCTATGGACACTAGCTCTGAAACCTGCCCTATCCTGAGCAAACCTTATCATCTCTGACAGACTTAATCCCATTTCTCCAGTCACTGAGTCAATCCATCTCATCCTGGGTCTCCCTTTCCTGCGCTGTCTCTCCACCCTTCCAAGCATGGTATTCCTCTGCAAGGACTAGTACCTCCTGGCCATGTGCCCAAAGTATGTGACACACAGCATCAAAATCTTTGCCTCCAGGGAGCAGCCTCGTTTCACCCTCTCCAGGACAGAACTGTTCCTTCTCCTGACAGTCCTCGGTATAGTCAACACTCTTCTCCAGCACTACAACTCAAAGACATTGAACTTTTTTCTATCATCTTTAGTTATTGTCCAACTTACAGATGCATTTTAAGTAATTGCAAAGACCATGGCCTAAATCAGGTGCACCATAGACTCCAGACTTACATCATTCTTCTTCAGTACTCTACAGAGATCCCTGATAGCAGCCTAGCAGTCAAAAAACAACATGCATTGCATTGAGAACATCCTCTGTCAAGGACCTCTCCAAAGTGCAAAGAGTTATGGTTTCAGTTTAAAGATTAAGGTGTACCTTATCCAAGCCATAATCTTTTAAATTACTTGATATGCATTATCCAAAATTGCACAATGACTCTTGTTAAAGAAGCTAAACTCTATGAAGTAGAATATGCCATCAGGATTGGTGGAACACTCAACAAATGCCATTGTGTATACAGTACAATCTTGCTTTCATAAAATGAAAAATATTTGACAAAGATAAAATACTAAAGCTTTGAATTTGGGTTACATCTCAACTTGAAGAAATTAAAAATTTTCAAAACTGTACCAGGAGGCCACATCATGCTAGAAGAAAAAAAGTTTTACATTGTATAAGGTTTCAAATTATTTGGATCCACAATCAAAACTCATATTAGCAGTAGTGAAGAAATCCAGAGACATGTTGCACTGGGAAAATTTGCTGCCCAGGACCTCACCAAAAACCAAGAATGTCAGTATAATGATTAAGGTGTGCCTGATCCAAACCATGATCTTTTTAATTATTTCCTATGTATTTGAAACTGTGGCTGACTTTGGAAAGAACGGGAAACCCAGAACTCTTGATTGTGCTTATGCAAAACTTATACTTGGACCAGGAGGCACTCATCAGAACAGAGCAAGGAAACACCACGTGGTTCAAAATTGGGAATTGTGTGTGTTGAAGATGTGTCCTATCTTGATATCTTTTCAATCTATATACACAACAGATTATCCAGGAGTCAGGGCTCTATTAGGAAAAGTGTGGCATCAGGATTTGAGGTAGACTTATCAAAAATCTGCATTATGCAAATGACACAACCCTTCTTGCTGAAACAGAGGAGGACATGAAGCGCTTGCTACAGAAAGTCAAGGATTGCAGCCTTCAATATAAATTGAAGCTCAATGTCAAGAAAACAAATATTCTCACCACTGGGCCAATTGGCAGCAACATACTAGATAGTGAAAAAATTGAGATTGTTGACAGCTTTAGTTTGCTTGTCTTTACAATCAACATTCTTGGTACCAGCAGCCAGGAAATTAAAAGATGAATTTCACTGGGAAAATCTATTGTCAGAGACCTCTCCAAGGTAACTGAGGAGCAACTATGTCAGTCTGGAGACTAAAGTGCACCTGATATAGACCATGGTCTTTGCCATTACTTGCTATGCTTCAGAAAGCTGGACAATGACTAGGCATGATAGAAGGAGAGTTGATTATGCCTTTGAGCTGGAGAAGAGTATTGAATATACCATGGACTGTTAGGAGAACAAATAAGTTTGTCCTGGAGAGGGTGAAGGCAAGCTGTTCCTTGGAGGCAAGGATTCTGTAGCTTCGTCTGACATACTTTGGATATGTTGCAAGGAGGGATCAGTCCTTGAAGAGGTACATCATGGTTGGGAAGGTGGAGCGATGACATAGGAGAGGAAGGCCCTCAATGACATATATTTATTCCTTCACTGGGGTAATGGGGATAGACGTGTCTGAGACAATGAGATCGGCAAAGGATAGAGCAGGGTTTAGGGCTGCAGTACTTAGAGTCACTAGTGACTCGATGGCACATAATAACAACAACAACAATTTGAAAGTTAGAAAATTAATAAGAAGAACACAAGGGGGGGGACCCTTCAAATTTTGGTGTTGGAGAAGAGCAATGAAGTAATGAATATCCAACACACTGCCAAAACAACAAGTTAATATATTTTGGAGCAATTACAATCAGAATGGATCTAATATGCAAGGGTACATCAGGCATGTTATTAGGAGGAGGGCTAGTCCTTGTAAAATGACATCATGCTTGTAAAAGTGGAGGATCAGCAAAGGAGAAGAAGACTCTCAACAAGATAGAGTGACACAGTTGACTATAGCAAAGATCTCAAGAATATCAGCAATAATGATGATGGTACAGGATAGGGGAGATTTCAGATCTGTTGTTTTTAGATTTGCTGTGAGTCTTAGTCAACTCAACAGCACCTAACGTCAGTAACAATATTAAAGACTGTATTTTCAGTCTTTTAGCAAATCCAAATGACAAGTAAAAATAGATTAAAAAATATTTCATACAAACTGTTTTATCTGCCCTTGGTAAATAGTTTTCCTTTTTCCATCATAAGTCTTTAAAAGGCATTGTCCTTTTTATTACTTTGGTGGGTAGTCAAATTTCAGAGTCTAGTTATCTTTTTTCAGAGTCACTAAAGGCTGTGATTCTAGACTAAGATTATTTTTCAATAAATTTCAAGAACAGTTTTTAAAATCTTGTCAAATTCCTTCAAAATTTGCTGTTGACTGTTTTGTTACTTGTTAAATGGAAAAATGAAATGTACCATAAATAATTAACTCAAGGGGGAAAAGTCTTCTTATTTTATATAGGTTACTTGAGTAAGTAAATTGGGGCACACACTTAAATGTAAAATGGCTGCTATTTTAGGATTTGGAATTCTTCACCTCATTGCTTTACTTTTGACATACACTGAGTACTGCTTGATGTAAACTAAAATTAAAATAAAAAGATATCTAGACTGTATGTTTTTTCACACCTGTTCAATCTCTATGCTGAGCAAATAATTCAAGAAACAGGACATTAAGAGTAAGAATGTGGCATTGAGGAAGATTTATCAATGACTTGTGTTATTCATATGACATATCCTTACTTTCTGAAAGTGGGAGGTCTTAAAACATTTGGTACAGATTCCAAGATGTTGGCGGTGGAGAGTGCAGTGTGAAGAGGTAGAGGAATAGCAAGCTGCATAGAGAAAGGTCACTAGAGAGACCTTCATACTGCACAGAGATCAACTGACATGGATAAAGTGGACAGTAGGAACTTGAATCAGAATGTTTCTTGGAACAATTAGTTTTAGAGATACAGGATCATAGAGTTGTGCTGTGGGCCATGCTGCCGACCCTGCCAAGCCAGAAGCCACCAGCCAAGCTGCTGGGTGACCCATCTGATAGGAGGAAGCTTAGTAGGAAATTGGCTGAGTTCTCTTAAGCCAGACTAAGACCAAGTGGGCCTGTTGGAATTTGACTGAATTTACTTGTGCCTCCACCAACCACACACAATCAGGTGAGCCAGTAGGAACCTGACTGGGTTTTCTTGGGCACTGTCGATTGTTTGGAGAGCACCCAAGAGTGATTCCACTGGTGGAAATTTGGCTGATTTCTCTTGGGCCACATTGACTGCCCAGAAATGGGTGGACCGGTGGGAATTTATCTGAATTTTTGGGCACAGTCGAATGCCTGGGAGAGTGCCCAAAAGTGAGCAGATCAGTGAGAATTTGACTGAACTTTCTTGGACACAGCAGACCAGCAGGAGGCAAATAGGTCAGTGGGAATTTGACTGAGTCTTCTTGGGTCCCCTTGGACCCAGGACTCTGCTCTGGCAGGGACACCATGCGAGGGCACCTGGGTAAGTGCTGCTGAGCAGGGACCACTACTGGGTGGGAGACAGATAGCTAGAATTTGAGTAGGGAGGCCACTCGTGAACACACCCAGACAACTGGAGTCTGAGTGTGGTCCCACAAGAGGTTGACAAGCCCCTGTGGTAACCCCGCCCCCATGGTTGCCCCACCCCCATTTGGCTTCACACCTGTGCCTACACACCTAGTCAATCAACTTGCCTTTAATCTGGAACACCTAGATGTGGCTTACCTACAAGAGGCTTTTCTAAAAAACAAACAAAAAAACAAAACAAAAAAAAAAACAAACAAGAGGCTGTTCTCACAGGCCATGAACTGACCTTTCCCTTGAGTCTGAAGTTCAGAAAAAACACAAGTGGAGTAGCTGTCTGATTTCTAGAGCATTGTCTTCTTCAGATCAAGAACATATCAATGTCTTGAAGAAAGCAAGCTATCTCACACACTACACAAGTGTAAAGCAAGATGTCATCCCAAAAAGGTGACACAGTATCAATGGCTTTCCTGAAACCAGAAAGTCTGATGAAACTTTCTGACACAGAATTTAAAAGAACAATGATTGAATATTTTCAATGGATGAAAGACAAATTTGAAGAATTACAGGGTGCTACAAGCAAAAGCCAGGAGAAGCTTAAAAAAAACAACAAACTGACAAAAAAATAATAACAATCCAGAACAATGCTATTAAAATAAATGAGGTATTAGTGGCACTGGAAAAACAAGATACCATCATCCAAAATATGAGGTCCAATGTTTCATATGCTATCAACATGATGGAGGGATGCATGAGCAGAGTTAAATAGATGGAACACAGAACCAGTGAAATAGAAGATAGAATTATCACTACTGATCTGCTAGATCAAAAAGCAGAATCAAAGAGGAATGGAATATAAGAAAACCAAAGAACAATGTGGGACACCATCAAGAGAAATCATATGTGCATCAATGACATCCCAAAACAGAAAGAAGCAAGTAAAGGCACCAAAAACGTTGTGGAGGAAGTACTAGAGGAAAACTTCCCAGACATAATGAAGAATGAGAGAATATTTATTCAACAAGCTGAGGGAACACCATATAAAACAGACCCTAAAAGAAAAAACACAAAGGCATATTATAGTTAAATTTGCCAGAACCAAAGATAAGGAGAGAATTCTGAAAGCACCCAGGAAGAAACAAAGAGCAACCTATAAGGGAGAGCAGATAAAACTAAATGTCAATTTCTCAGCAGAAAACATGCAAACAAGAAGACAGTGGAAGGACATATATCAAACACTCAAAGAACACAACTGCCAATGAGGAATACTGTACCCAGCAAAATTATATATCAAAGGAGATATCAAGATAATCCCAGAAAAACAGAACCTAAGAGAGTTTCTAAACACAAAACCAGCATTGCAGAAAACACTGAGAGATGTCCTTCTTATAGAGGTGCCACAGAAACCAGCATAGGCTAAAGTAACTGGCAACAAGACCAAAAAGAACTCAACAAAATGATAGCAATAAAACCCTGCCTTTCAATAATTACAATGAATGAGAATGGTTTAAATGCACCACTGAGGAGAAGAAAAGTAGCAGATTGGCTAAAGAAACTCCCAAAATCTATCACTATATGGTCTACAAGAGACACACCTGAGAAATGAAGAAAAAGAAAGGCTAAAAAGAAAAGGGAGGGGGAGCAGGAATGGAAATATTAATCTCTGATAAAATACATTTCAATGCAAAACCCATCACAAAGAACAAGGAAAGTCAATACATAAAGCTTAGAGGGTTAATAGAACAAGGAGGTCATAACAATAGTAAATATCTCTGCACCAAATGACAGACCTGCAAAATATATAAAAGAAACATTAACAAAACTGAAAAAGGAAACAGACAACACTAGTAATTTAGTTGAAGATTTCAATACACCCCTCAAGCAAAGATAGAACTATCAGAAAAAACTCAAAAAGATGCTCAAGAAGTAAGCCACACAATAAAACAACTCGGCCCCATAGATATTTATAGGTTAGTACATGCCCCCAAAACACAGTGTACTTTCTTCTCCAGTGTGCATGGAACATTCCTCAGAATAGATTAAATTTTAGGTCACAAAGAAAGCATCAATAGATTAAAAAATAAATAATACAAAGCATTTTCTCAGATCACAATGCTACAAAAGTAGAAATTAATAACAAGAGGATAAAGAAGAAAAAAAACCCCTATGCATTCAGGAGCTGAACAACATCTTGCTTGAACATGAGTGGGTACTACAATAAATAAAAGATGAGATTAAACAGTTTCTTGAAACAAATAACAATGAAAACACCACTTAACAAAACTTCTGGGAAATAGCCAAAGCAGTAATCAGAGGTCAATTTATAGCAATAAGCAAACAAATCAAAATGCAAGAATAAAAATGACCACTGACTCTCTAACCCAACATATCCAACAAATTGAAAAAGAACAGCAAGAAAACTAGACACCTTCAAAAAAAGCCATGAAATTATAAAAAATAGAGCAGAAATAAATGAAATCTAAAACCAAAACACAATTGAAACCATCAACAAAACAGAGTTGGTTCTTTGAAAACATCAATAAAATCAACAAACCACTAGCCAAAAAAAGAAAGGAAAAGATACAAATAATTCGAATAGGCGATGAACCAATGAAAATAAAAAGGCTAACATTGGAATATTAAGAAAAATTATACTCAAACAAATATGAAAACCTAGAAGACATGGACAAATACTTAGAAATGCACAACCTACAAAAACTGACATCAACCGAAATTGAACACCTGAACAGACCCATTACAAAAGAAAAAATAAAAAGGTAATAAAATAACTAGAAGCCAAAAATAGTCCTGGATCAGATGACTTTACAAGTGAATTTTATCAAACATTCAGAGAAGAACTGTCACCAATTTTACATAAACTATTTCAGAAAATAGGACAAGTTGGAATTCTTCCAGACTGATTCTATGAAACAAACATATCTTTGATACCAAAACCAGGTAAAGACACTATCAAAATAAAAAATCTATAGGCCAATATCTCTCATGAACATAGATGCAAAAATCTTGAATAAAATCTTGGCCAAATGAATCCCTTGATAGATAAAAAAAAATAATTCACTGTGACCAAATGGAATTCATAACAGGTGTGCAAGGATGATCCAACATAAGAAAAACAATCAATGTAATTCATCGCATTAACAAAGCAAAGAACAAGAAACACATGATTCTTTCAATTGATGCAGAAAAGGCCTTTGAAAAAATTCAACACTCTTTCCTGATTAAAACATTCAACAAATTAGGATTAGAGGGGAATTTCTACAACATAGTAAAAGGCATTTATGCAAACCCAAAAGCCAACATTGCTCTCAATGGAGTAAGATTAAAGGCATTCCCCTTGAGAACAGGAACTAGGCAAGGTTGCCCACTATCACCTTTCCTATTCAATATTATATTGAAAGACTTAGTGACAACAATAAGGCAAGAGAAGGAAATAAAAGTTATCCAAGTTAGCAAATAGGAGGTAACATTATCTCTCTACGCAGATGGTATGATAGTATACTTAGAAAACCCTAAAGACTCAGCAAGAAAACTACTGGACATAGTTGACCAATTCAGTAAAGTGGCAGGACACAAGATCAACATACAAAAATTAAGTGGATTTCTCTACAGTGACAAAGAGAATACAGAACTGGAGCTGAGAAAAACAATATCTTTTACAACAGCTAACACAAGATTAAATACTTAGGAGTAAACCTAAGGAGAAGCACAAAGGATCTATTCAGAGAAAATTACAAAACATTATTACAAGAAACAAAAAGAGGCCTGGAGAGGTGGAAGAATATCCCTTGCTCATGAAAGGAAGACTCCATTGCAATCTCAATACAAATAGCAATTCCATTCTTCAACGAGACAGAAAAGGCAATCTCCAATTTCCTTCAGAATGGAAAGAGTCCCTGAATAAGCAAAGCACTTCTTAAAAAGAGAAACAAGGTAGGAGGCCTCTCACTCCCTGATATAAAATCCTACTACAATCCTGTGGTGGTAAAACAGCATGGTGCTGGTACAATGACAGACACATAGACCACGGAATAGAATTGAGAATCCAGAAGTCTACCTAAAGCCAACTGATTTTTGACAACGAGCTGAAATCAGATAAGTGGGGAAATGGCAGCCTTCTAAACAATTGGTGCAAGCAAAATTGGAAAATTAGGTGCAGAAAGCTCAAGCAAGATCCAGACCTCATTCCATACACAAAAACTAATTCAAAGTGCATTATGGACCTAAGACTAAAACCAAGGATTATAATTGTCATTAAAGAAAAGCTTGGAAGAACTTTGCAAGTCCTAATCAACAACATAAACAGTCTTCCAAGCATCCTGGAAAATCTACAGCCAGGAGAGGATAAAATAGATGAATGGGACCTTTTAAGAATCAAATTCCTATGCACATCCAAAAACTTCTCCAACAGGGTAAAAAGGGAAGCCACAGATTTGGAAAAAAAATGGTAATGACCTGTCAGACAAGGGGCTTATATCTAGGATTTATAAAATACTTGAGCACCACAACAAGATAAAGGTAAATCAATCAGTTGAAAAATGAGCACAGGATATGAACAGACACTTCACCAAAGAAGACATTCAGATGGCAAACAAACACTTGAGGAAATGTTCAAAATCCTTAGCTCTAAGAGAGATGCAAATCAAAACAACTATGAGATAACATCTCACTCCAGTAAGAACAGCAAAATTTAACAACAAATGCTGGGTTGTGGAGAAACTGTAACCCTTATTGACTGTTGATGGGAGTGTATAATATTGTAACCACTATGGAAGGTTGTATGGCACTTTCTAAAAAAGTTGCAAATCGAAATACCATTTGACATAGCAATTCCACTATCTGGATCTGTTCTAAAGAAATCGTAATTGCCACCCAAGGTGATATATGCACACCCATGTTTATTGTGACTTTGTTTGCAATAGCAAAGAGCTGGAAACAACACAAGTGCCCATCAACAGACCAAAGGATAGAGAAGCTCTGGTGTAACAATGGGATATTTTGTAGCACTGAAAAACAAGTAACTCATGAAATACTATGCAAAATGGTTGACCCTGGAGGACATGATGCTGAGTGAAATATCTCAGTCACAAAAGGACAAATATTGCATAGGACTTCTGTTGTAAAATGGGCCTGATGTTGGGATTGAGGGAAGGCAGAGAAGGAGGGGAGGAATGATGTATACTGCATTAAAACAGATGAGGGAGAGAACTGTTTGAAAGGTCTATATGATTGGGTATCATTGTCAGGACAGCAGTCCAGAATGAAGGCTGCTCAGTGGAGTGGACTTTGGGGGAGGGATTGCATAACAACTAAGGGGTTTTTCTTTTACTTTTCAAGGAGAAGAGTGAATGGGGGAGGGCAGGAAGAAAAGCGAATGATTGGAAACCCTATGTCTCTGTATACTTACATTAAAATTAATTAAAAAAAAACAACACAAACCCTTAGTGCAGTAATCAAGGACTAAAACTTGAAATTTACATTTAAGCATCAAGAAAACAAAACCCCTCACCACTTGGCCAATAAGTAACATCATGTTTGATGGAGAAGACTGAAGTTGTCAATACTTCATATTACTTGGATCCACGATCAATCCTGTTGGTATGAGCAGTCAAGAAACCAAAAGAGGACTTTCACTGAGAAAAATCTGCTGTCACAGACTTCTGCAGAGTATTAAAGAGTAACAATGTCAACTTAAAGACTAAGGTGCACATGGTTCAAGTCATGATCTCCTCAAGAAATGCTGAGCGAGTTGGGCCCTTTTGATTTTCTAACTATTTGGATGTTACACATAGTGTCATTATGAATTGCAAGTCACTCAATGGCACATAAAAACAACATACTTGGACCAGGAAAGAGTCCTCAGAAAGAGCAAAGAAATACTATATGGTTCAAAATCAGAAAAGATGTTCACTAAAAATGCATCGTATCTTCACACCTCTTTATATGTGGAACAGATCATCTAGGAGGTTGGGCTTTATGAGGAGGAATGTGGCATCAAGATTGGAGGACTCATCAAAAACCTGAGTTATGCAGATGATATAATCTTGACTTGACTTCAGTTTAAACTGAGGAGGACCTAAGGCATTTGCTGGAGATGGTCAAGGACTACAGCCTTCAATATGGATTGAAGCTCAACATCAAGAAAAAAAGATTCTTACCATAGAGCCAATAGGCAGCACCAAGATAGATGGAGAAGAGAGTGAGATTGTTAAAAATTTCAGCTTGCTTGGCTCCACAATCAACACTCTTGGTATCAGCAGCCAAGAAATCAAAAGATGAATTGCTCATCATAGCATACATACAAATATAT
>NW_006399862.1:9180580-9189850 GCF_000299155.1 Elephantulus edwardii
ATAAAAATATAAAATAAGCAGATCTATGGATATATACATATATAGATAGCATACAGGAATAGTTTATTGATAGAGTTATAAAGGAGTTTGACAACTCTGATTTTAGTTTTTGCAACTGTTCCCTTTTTTAAATTGTGACTTTAGCAAAAGTTTACAGAAAACTTGAATTTTCATTCATTCATTATTGCACATTTTCCTCCCTGCCCACCAGTTTGATTTTCTACTTAAAAAATTTATCCAGTGTTGCACAATTTCTTTCCTCTCTCCCCGCCCCCCCACCCCCCGGCCACTTTGCTATGCACCTCTTATTTTGGACTATTTCATGCAAATAGTGCCTAGTAATATATTCCTTTAAACAATTCTTTCCCTCATCTGTTTTAATACAGTGCTAATTATTTATCCTAACTTTTCTTCGTTTGCCCCAAC
Source organism: Elephantulus edwardii (assembly GCF_000299155.1). Lineage (NCBI taxonomy): Eukaryota > Metazoa > Chordata > Mammalia > Macroscelidea > Macroscelididae > Elephantulus > Elephantulus edwardii. The sequence goes on from NW_006399862.1 coordinate 9,181,007, forward strand.
CCCCATGTCAGTCCTGCTTTATAACAGTGATATTATGCAATATTTGTCCTTTTGTGACTGAGGTATTTCATTCAGCATAAGGTCCTCCAGGATCACCCATGTATAATATTGTATGAGATCCTTGTTTTTCAGTGCATTCATTATGTGAATGTACCACAGCTTCTCTATCCATTCATTTGTTGATGGGCACTTGAGTTGCTCTCAACTCTTTGCTATTGTGAACAACAGAGTGATAAACATAGTTGTACAGATATCTTTGATTTCATCATTTCCCTCCATTTTCCAGTTTTCAGTGATGAGTTTTAAAATATATTTACAGAGCTTATTAAAATGTTTAGTAATATTTTTCACACAAAAGTCAGAAACAATGACCAACATGTGTTAGGTATGAGTCACTTTATTTTTTTCATTTTTTTTATCCAAAAATCTAAAAAACCTCATTAACATCAAATAGGAATTGACTCATAGTTAACCTGATATTAGGTTACTGAGGCTGTAAATCTCATAGGAAGTTTGTCCATCTTTATCCTAAGGAGCCACTAAGGGATTCAAGCTGTCAGAGAGGCAGCCTTTAGTAGAAGTTCTCTGTAGACTAAGTCACTTTTATGTATTGTTGTAATGTAGGACAATTGTTGTTATGCAGTGTTAAATTGGAACTGACTCATAGCAGAACTTCCAGTGGGTTATTAGAGACTGCAAACGGCACAAGAGGAGAGTGTGTATCTTTCTCCTATAGATAATTTAGTGGATTCAAACTTTGTGTCCATTGGTTAGCAGTATTGCTTCTTACCACCCAGCCACCAGAATTCCCTTTTAAAATATATACCATAAAAAAACAAACAAAACAAATCCCAACACCCCAGATTTCCAAAGTTGTTGTTGGTATGTGCTTTTTAGTAGCCTGTGAGTCATAGTGACCCTATGTACAACAGTCCTAAACCCTGCTTTGTACTGTGCCAATCTTACTGTCTCTTGTTGTCGAACGAAGGTCCCAAATGATGAAATAATTTTATAATTGTTAATAATGAGACAAACAGCCAGGAATGAGATAGAGCAGAAAGCATAAAACAGGGGGCCAGCAGTTCTTGACTGAAGATCCCAAGTCATGTTTCTCTGTGTATTTATTGATAATCTGGGGAAGCAAATAATAAAAGGAATTCCTTGTAAATGAAGCCGAATTTTTCTCTATTGTCAACCTAATGCTCTAGCTCAGGAAGTATTTCACAGGAAGTAACACTCCCTCTGTAGGGGGGCCCTACCTGTCTCCTGTATGCAGGGAACAAACAGCTCATTTTATGGGATCTGCCACAAGAGAAATCTTAACTTATAAATTTGTAATTACTTCAATTCCTGAACAAGGGTTTTCATATAATATTTGGTATAAAGTTTGGCTTCCCATAGTCTCTGACACACTTACCGCCATTACCCCAGTCACGGAATCAATTCATCTCATCAAGGGTTTTCCTCTCCTGTGCAGTCCCTCCACACTCCCAAGCATGATGTCCCTCTCCAAGAACTGATCCCTCCTTGCAACATATCCAAAGTGTGTCAGATGGAGCTCCAGAATCCTTGCCTCCAAGGAGCAGCCTGTTTTCACCCTTTCCAGGTTGAAACTTTTTGTTCTCTTAGCAGTCCATGGTGTATTTATTACTTTTCTCCTGATGGTGTATCCAAAGTACTAGAACAATAATTGCAAGTTCTGGTTGAAAATATTTTGAATCTTCTGTAAAATACGTAGTTGAAAGTGTGGAATAAGCCATCGGAGTCAAGATATGTGGATTAAACAAACATGCTATTAGCCTACTATAGTTAACTTTGGCTAAGTAATTTCCTAATAAATTTTCACTTATTTAATTTATATAATGAGAGAAGTAGTCTTAAGAGGTTCCATATGCTTTTGTGATTTTTTTCCCCATAATTTTAAGGGAGTCTCTGGGTGGTGCAAATGGTTAATGAACTTGACTGCTAGTTGAAAATTTGAAACTTGAATCTACCTGGAGATAACTCGTAAGAAAGATGAACTAATATACTTTTAGATGTCAGTCATTGATAATCTTATGGAGCAAAATTATACTCCAACAGACAAGGGGCTGTTGTGAACTGCAATCAATGTGAAAATGACTGATTGTAATTAATGTTCTGAAGGATTATTCCATTTTTTCGATGTCAAAAAAACTTGAACTACATCAATATTTTGGAACACATTTAAATTATATTCTAATTTGTACATATTGTTTTCAATTTGTATTAATTATACTCAACTCTCTTTGATCATGATCGTTTGGACTAAGTTGTTGGTGTCCATTATGCAAGAGGAACATTTTAAATTTAGATTTGACTTTTAAAAACATGCTATCAATTAGAATTACATCATACTACATAATGATATTTCTAACAGATGTTATGTAAAATTTAGTACTATAACTACTGAATATTCAAGCATTCAAAGTGCAAATACTGCAAAAAAAAAGTTAGTGACACTGAAAAAATAGAATGTTTGTAAGAAGCAATACAAATTAACATGAACTCTTTGTTCCAAATACTACAGAAAGAAATCTAAGTCTCTGACTGTGTATGCAATATATATATATATATATATATATATACCGTATAATAAGTTGATGTCCTTACTTTAAGATAAACAGAGAGGTATACGATTGTAGTAGCACCTGGACTCTTTGTTTTATTTTTTTTTCTGCTCTCATAATGATCTTTTACTGTTATATCACATTTTCTTCGGTAATCTTTTTATAACAGAATTATGGTCAAAGATTGCAGGATTGGACTGTTGATGTTGTGACTCATAGCGACCCTATAAAGGAAAATCCTGAACACTTGTGTGACTTTCATCCTCTCTCCAGGTTCATAGGGTTTCTGGAGGCAAGCCATTATGGAAGTGGATGCCACTCCTGCTTCCAAGCTTGTTTTAATCGGGGAGCTCCACCAAACACTGTCTGCCATAGGTAACTATTAATTGGAGGCTGTAGAAGTCCAAATTCAGGCCACAAACTTTAGGAAAAAGTGATTGGATTAGAAGATAAAAATATCATTTAAGAATGCATGTTCTTAAACACTTTATGGTCATTAACTAGGAAAAGCACAATGTTCTCACCAATGTAGTTAAGGTGTTAGAAAGAAACTTAAGGTCAAGTTTACTGTTGGCATTCATATACACACATCTTGATGTCTTCTTAAAACTCCAAATTTTAAAACACTGTTAATGTGCAATTTGTTTTCCTCCACAAAACCTATACAGTATAACCAAGTATAAAATAAGTAATATGTTTTCTTCTTCTCTTTAAACTTTCTCTTATATATTATTTATGTTTCCACTTTCCCAAAGTAAAAATTTCTGTTCATCATGTTGTACTTGCTATGTGCCTTATACTCGCTTTTATGTGCTTTGAGTCAACTCTGATTCAACAGTCTCTGAGCAACAGCTCAGTTTATGAACCTTCCCTCATCTTGTGCCATCCTCTTAATCTCAGACTATCTAACATACTTGATCTAATTGTCAATACTCATTCTATCACTCCATCTTGGTAAGCATTTTCCCCTCTTTTTCTGACCTTTCACTTTCTCCAGAATAATTCTTCTTGTTAAGCACTAGCCCATCTTGATAACATGCCTAAAGTGTATGAGACAAATGTTTTCTGTGTTCGCTTACTTTCTCACTCCCTACCAAACCCTGTACCTTGGGCTATACCCACAATGTCTAATATCTAGAGCTGGAATCTCTTAGAGTTTTATTCACAGAGTCTTCAGACAGGGCCATAACTGGCCTAGAATAGGCTCTCAGATAAGTGGGTTACCTCCCCTGATAGGGACCGCTCCCTCTTACTGGATACCCTTACTTGACACCAGGTTAGCTAGCTTTTATTTCACAGTTTTCTGAAGTGATCACCATACTTCTTCACTAATTCTCTGCTTAAGTTGTATACTATGAATGCAATTTCTTAGAATTTCAAGTCAGTATTGTTAAGTGTACCTCTCACACCAGCACAGTATCTATTAGAAGCAGGTTTAGCTATACTTTGGGTAAATGACTAAGTAAATAACGGAAGTTTGTATTTGATTTATTTAGAGCCTCAAAATGCCATTGAGAAAAGAAAATAAATTATGATATTGTTGCTGAGAGATAGAGTAGTTACATGTGACCATTTGTCTTAGCATAACATTATTTTCTAAAATTTAATACAGATTGTTTAAAAAATACAATCAATTTTGAAATTGTAGTCCTTCTTAAGGGCCTATGAATAGTTAATATGATGACTGTTATATGCCAGTAATCACAACTCCTTAGACAATAACAATACTAATCTTAACCTTTACACATTTTATGGTAATGAGCAAGTTATTCAGTATCTCTAAGTCTTGGTTTTTTCATCTCAAACATGGAAATTATAGGCCCTTCAATGATTAAAGCACATATGTTGTTCTTGGGAATTGAAAAGAAAAACTATATATAACAATTTCTTGTATATTTTGCTCTAGAACTGCATGGTGTTTGCATAAACTGTGATTAGAGCATGATGCCATAATTATTTCAAAGAAAGTTGTATCTACAATGTTGTCTACTTATGGAAAAAATAAAGCAAGCATCTGTTATGTCATAGCTATTTCATCCCAATTTTTAAGTAAACTACTGCTGATTGCAGTCAGTGAATCCACAAAGACACACTTGCCACAGACTGTGTGACACAGCTCATCTCACAGAAGGCCTTGTTGGGAAGCTTGAATAGAATTAGAAGGATGGAAGACTTCTAAAGAAACCTAATGCTACTATTCATATGAAAGATTACGGTGTCTTCCATGATATCAATTTTACCTGAGCGCTATCGTTTTAGAAATTCTTTGAACATTTATGTAATGAATTCAAAGGCAAAAACCAATTAACTATATATCCCATAATCAGATCGGTTTCAAATGAGTGCCCAAAATTTCAGGAGGACTTTGAAATCACTCTCAAAGTGAAATGAAACAAATGAAGCATATGGTTATAGCTTTGGAACATTCTTATTATTCTTTTCTGGTCCAAGTACAGTTGCATAATAAATAGTATGTAATTTATAAAATATGTATATTTTTATAAATATATGTATTATACTCATTATTTTATTTTAATTCACCAAGACAATGGTATCTCGATAGGTCTGAGATAAGACCTTTTAGCATCAAGATTTCCATTGGTATATGAATCAGATAAACTTGCATTTAAGTGTCTCTTCACACTAACTGTGTGTGTATTCTTAATTAATTAAACATTTCCAAACTTCAGGATCTATATGCACAAAACGGCTAATTAAGACAGTTACTGTTCAAAGTTGTTTTGAGGAACCTGGCATGATGTCTTCATTGAGTGTTCACATTACCAATGGGGGTCCTTGTTATGTGTGTGCATTCTGGGTCAGAAATCCATACACTTCAATATTCTGTCTCTGTGTATTCATATATTGTCTAAGTAGAGACTTTTGACAATAACAGATGAGTTATTCAAATAATAATTATAGTGTCTAAATAAAATAGTGTTTGGATAAAAGAGTTACAGTTTAATGTGGAATGCTGAGAAAATGATTCAATAAAAGAACATGGCATTGGGCCTGGAGCTAGACTCATTCACAGCCTTTGATAAGCAGATGATGCAACTATGTCAAATGAAGATGACACATTTCATGATGAAGATACATATTTCAACAAAAACCAAAATCGTCACAACTAGAACAAATAGAAACATCATATAAGTAGAAAAAATGCTGAAGCTGTTAAGGATTACATCGTAGTTTGCTCCACAATCAACACTCATGCAAACAATAGTGAAAATAATCGAAATATTGCATTGAGCAAATCTGTTGCAGAGGTTATTAAAGTCTTAAAAAGTAAGTTTAGCACTTTGAGGCCTAAGGTGCACCTGACCTAAGGCTTAATATTTTTCTCTGGTGGTGTATTGGTAGAAGTTGTGCTGCAATCTCAAAGGAAGGTGGTTTGAACCCACCAGCTGCTCCATAAAGAAGGATGGCAAGCTACTCTTTTGCAATTTACTGTCTCTGGAAACCCACTGGATGGTCAGCTATGGTTGGTTCTGACTCAACGACACACAACAGCAACAAACAGCATGCATGTAAAAGCTGAACTGGTAACATGGAATACTGAAGAAACGATGCCTTGAAATATGGTGGTGGGCCAAGAATATTGCATCTTCATATACTTTTTTTTTCTTTTCTGGTCCAATACCTTAAAGGATTACTTTTTTGTTTGTTTTTTAATGTATTTTATTTTCTTTTTTTACTTGTTTATTTACAGAATTCTAATACAAATACGAACAAATTCTTTCAATTTCACACATCCCTCACCCATCAAATTGTACAATCCAATGATTAATCCCCTCTTCCCCACTGTACATCCTCCCATCCTTCCTGGATCCTTATACTCAATCTACTATAACAGTCTTATACAATATTTATCCTTGTCGGACTGAGTTAGTTCACTCAGCATAATGCTTTCCAGGCCCTCCCAAGTTAGGTAATAATTCACACAATGGAATACTATGTAGAACACAGGAGCAATAACTTCACATGTTTTTAAGAATAAACAGACCTGTCTTGGAAGCACAGCTTTGTAAGTCAAGATGTTAACATTTTTTCCTCATGCACTTTGGAATGTTATTGGGATGGGCTACTTCCTGAACAAGAACATTATGCTTAGCAGAGTGTCAGTAAACAAGGAAAACCCTCTACTATACCCATTTGTGCAGAGACTGCAAAAATGCAATCAATCATGGTAAGAGTTGGCCACAGGACTGAACAGAAGCTTGCTGTGGGCTGGAACCAACTCCATGGAATTTAGCAATGACAACACTGGCAATGTGATAACAGTGTTGACCAGGGTACTAACTCCACTCCATTCCAGTTTGTGAATTTAACATGCCCCTATATGTCTCTCTCATGGGTAATACTGGATGTTCTCCTCTATTTGTCAGTGCTTAAAATAAACTGGTATATCCAATAAATTTAACTCTGTTTTAATAATGTACATAGCCTAGAAGAGTACTCCATGGGAAATCACTAACACAAATAAAGATACTTTGTCTTGTTGTTATGTTCGTTGAGTTGAGTCCAACTCACAGGGCCCCTATGTACAGCAGCTCTGAACCCTGCCCCATCCTAAGCCAGTCTCATTGACTTAAACCTATCTCTTATTATTGCCCTAGTTCTTGTGTCAACCCATTTCACCTGGAGTCTTCCTCTCCTTCGCTGTCCCTCCACCCTTTCAAGTATGATGTTTTCCAAGGATTGGTAATATAAAACACAGCAGTTTTTTTATAACAGTCTACAAAATAAAGCAGATTTTTATAACAGAGATTCTTAGGTGTGGAGCAGGTAGGAAGGCTGAGTGATAATAATCACATAAAAGGAGTGGAGGGTTCTACCCAAGGAAAGACCGGTGCACAATTCAGAAGACAAGATTGGCAATAAAACCTCATTTAATATTTTGAAAAATATCAGTTAGTGTATATTATTATTTTTTCCACAATTTCTTATCTGGGAAAACTCTTGCAAGGAATTCTTTTCATTTGGCTTCAGTTACTACATCTTTAGAAAAAGGACAGTAATATCTACTTTATTTACTTTACAGTAATATTTACTTTGGGAAACGTAAATGAGTTGAATATAGACAATATAATAAGAATAAGAATTGATACAAAGGGATCCCTGGTGGCACACTGATTAAAGTGCTCATCTAGTAATGAAAATGCCATTCATTTGTTCAAACCTAGCAGTTGCACCATAGGAGAAAGATGCACAAGTCAGCTTTTAAAAAAATTTTATCTTTGGACACCTTATGAGACAGTTCTGTGATTTACAGATTTCTGTAGGTCTGAAATGATTAGGAAGCAGTGGTTTTGTTTTGGTTGAGTATTAACACTGGAGTATCTGAGTGGTATACACACTTGATGCTCTATGGCTAACTGAAAGGCTGAGGGTTCAAATTCACCAAGAAGAGCCTCCTAAGAGAGATCTGATTATTGCTTTCAAAAAATAGAGCATTGAAAATTTTGTGGAATATAGTTCTACTCTGACACACACAGTGTTGCAATGAATTGAAATCAACCTATAGTGATGATTTTATTATCATCAGGGTGATTATTCTACATTTTCTGTTTCTGTCACTGGCAGATGAACCACTTCATCTTTATAGGACTAATGCTACTTGGCAAGGCAAGAAATAAGCAATGTCAATCAATTGAGAGCATTTTCCAAAGGTAGATGTATATTGAGAACACAGGAAGGAGGTGCCACTTTGAGTGCATAGAGATGGATTTATACAAGAGTAAAATTGAGACTGACATTTTATTTCTTTACATAAAAATAAAAGATATATTGGGTGTATCACATTGCACCAGAATTCAAGCTTATGCTATGTAGAGAACAGACTTAGGGTTGTTGGATTATGTGATGACTGGGGAAATGACAAAGAATGAGGCAAGGAGATATGAGATGATAAAGGACCATTTAAAATTCCTCCTTCAAGGAATGAGACACTGGACATTTTTTTAAGCTGGCGCAACTATTTGTACTTTTACAAATTTTAATTTTATAGAAATTTTTGAGTCCTAGAAGTAACCCAGAACACTCAGGACAAGGGATGCATCCTATCTCCATCCTATCTCACCCTATATGAAGAACAGATTATTAGGGAGGCTGGGCTCTATGAGGAGAAATGTGGGGTCAAGATTGGTGAACGATTTATCAACAATCTGTGTTATGCAGATGACACAACCCTGCTTGCTGAAACTGAAGAGTACCTGAAGCACCTGCTGCAGAAGGTCAAGGACTGCAGCCTACA
>NW_006399862.1:9190310-9194351 GCF_000299155.1 Elephantulus edwardii
TGGAGTGGGACATCATACTTGGGAGGGTGGAGGCACGGTGCAGGAGAGGAAGGCCCTCTATGAGGTGGATTGATTCAGTGACTGGGGTAATTGGGATGGGAGTGTCGGAGACAGTACGATTGGCACAGGACAGAGCGGAGTTTAGGGCTGTTGTACATAGGGTCGCTATGAGTCGCAGGCGACTGGACGGCACATAACAACAACAGAAGTAACCCCATTAAGAACTAATATTCCTCTCCAAGTTATTGGCTAACAAGGTGGAGTTTTGTTTATCTTTTGTCTTTAATTTCCAAGGCTAATTACTTTATATCTACTTTTAAGATCTGTTCGGAAATGACAGTAAACATCAATTCATTAAATGAGTCAGACTGAAGATAGAACTTGCAACGGACGTCTTCTACCAGTTTATTGGTCTTTGGCAGATATTATATGTACTTAATAGTTTTTAGCCAACTAGGCACAATTTGAAGTTTTAAAACTCTTAGTGACTCACTTAAAGTTAAGTAATTATCACTTTCCTATCTAACTATAATGCGATTATCTCTTCTGTGGTTAGGAAATATTTTTTTATTTTATTTTATTCTGGACTATTTTTTAAAAAATTGTACTAATGCTGTTATTGTTCTTAGGTGCTATTGAGTTGAGAACAACTCATAATAATTCTATGAACAATTCTGTACCATCTTCATAATTTCTAACATATCCGAGCCCATAGCAGCAGTCACTGTGTCAAACCAGCTAGTTGAGGGGCTTCTCTTTGCCAGCCCTCTACTTTTCCAAGCATGATGTCTTTCTCCAAAGAATGTAAGACAAAGCTTTGTCATCTTTGCCTCCAAACTCTTTTTTTCCAAGATACATGTTTGTTGTTTTAGTAGGCCATAGAATACTCAGTACTCTCCTCAAATACCACAACTCAAAGTCAGTAATTCTTTTTGTCATCTTTATTCACTGTCTAGTTCTCAAATGCACAACAAGGGATTGAAAAGACCATAGCCCCAATCAGATGCACTTTCATCCTCAAACTGACATCGTTGCTCCTCAGTAATTTGGAGAGGTCTCTAGCTGAAAAGTTTCCAAATGCAATACCTCTCTTGATCTATTGACTGTCTGTACCAATTAAATTGATTGTGGATCCAAAGATGAAGTCTTTGACAGTTTCAATCTTTCCTCCACCTATCATGATGTTGCCTATTTGTCCAGTGGTGAGATTTTGTTCTTTTTTTTTAACTTTATATTGGTTTGCATACAAAAGTTATATACTGTATTTCACATTATATATTGTGTTATTTATACACACACACACACACACACACATTGTGTTTCACGTATTCTGATTGTGTTTCATATTATCATTTCCACACATTGTGTGGGTGCTTCATTGATGTACATTGGGTTTATTTTGGTGGTGGTGGTGTTCTCACCCCCTCCCTCCACCTATCAAACATCATGCTGAATGGAGAGGAGATTGAAACTGTAAAAAGGTTCATCTTGCTTGCATCCACAATTAACACCCTTCGTATTAGCAATCAGGAAACCAGGAGACATGTTGCACTGCAAAAATCTGCAGATGGTGACCTCTCCAAATTACTGAGGGATACTGATGTCAGTTTGAGGACTAGGGTGCATCTGATTCTGTCTATAGTCTTTCTGATCACTGGCTATTCATTTAAGATTTGGAAAATGAATACAGATGCTAGAAAAAGAATTGATGCCTTTGAGTTGTGGTGTCGGAGAACACTGGAAATCCCATGGGCAGTCAAGAGAATAAACAGATATGTCTTGGAGGAGGATCAGCCAGAGTGCTCTTTGGAGGCAAGTATGATGAGACTTTGTCTCACATACTTTGGGCATGTTGCTATGAGGGGCTATTCCTTAGAGAAGGACATGATGCTGAGAAGGGTGGAGGGTTGGCAAAGGAGAAGAATACCCTTAACTAGGTGGATTGACATGGTGACTGCTCCAATAGGCTCTTGTGTGTCAGAAAGTGTGAAGATGGTACAGGATAGAACAAGGTTCAGATCTTTTGGTCATAGGGTCTCTATGAGTTGTATTTGACTCAATGACAACTATCATTATCATTATCATCAACAACAACAACAACAACAACAACCCATTGTCTGCATATAGTGGCAGTTTTACCACCTCTTTACCAATTTATACGCCTCTTATATCCTTCTCTTGTCCTATTGCTCTCGTGAGTACTTCCAATACAATATTGAAGAGGAGTGGAGAAAATGGGGAATCCTTGCCTGGTCACTGATAATGATGTCAGCTCTTGATTTTGTGTATCTACTGCTCACAATGTTGAGGAAATCCACTTCTATTCTTATCCTTCCTTTTAACTTTAAATTTATTTTAATGAAAGTTTACAGAGACTTTGGATTTCATTCATTCATTATTATGCTTTTCTCCCTACTCACCCCTCCACCACAATTCGCTTTTCTTTTTGAAAAATAAAAGAAAAATTATTTCATTGTTATTCAATCCATTCCTCCAAGTCCACTCTACTATGCTAACTTCTTTGTGGACTTAACAATAATATCTAATAGTATCTCCCTTTTAAGTAGTTCTCCCCTTCATCTGTTTCAATGTAGTATACATTATTTATCCCATCTTTCTTACTCTCCTCCCAACCCTTATGTCAGTCCTCTTTTATAAAAGTGGCATTATGCCATATTTGTCTTTTTTGTGACTGAGATATTTCACTCTGCATAATGTCCTCCAGGGTCACCCATTTTGTGTAATATTTCATGAGTTCCTTGTTTTTCAGTGCTGCATATTATTCCATTGTGTGACTATACCAGAGCTTCTCTATTGATTCGTTTTCTGATGGGCACTAGGGTTGCTTCCAACTCTTTGCTATTGTGAACAAAGCCAAAATAAACATAGATATGCATATACCTGTTTGGGTGGCAGTTATGGTTTCTTTAGGGTATATTCCCAGTAGTGGAATTACTGGGTCAAAAGGTATTTTTATTTGCAAACTTTTTGAGAAAGCACCATACAGCCTTCCATAGTGGTTGCACCATGTTACAATCCCACCAACAGTGAATAAGGGTTTAAGTTTCTCCCAACCTCTCCAGCATTTGATGCTTGCTGTTCTGTTAAATTTTGCTATTTTACTGGGATGAGATAATATCTCAAAGTTGTTTTGATTTCTCTTTTAGAGCTAGAGACTTTGAACATTTACTCACATGTTTGTTTGCCATCTGAATGTTTTCTTTGGTGAAGTGTCTGTTCATATGCTGTGTCCATTTTTCAGTTGGGTTATTTACCTTCATCTTGTTGTGGTGCTCAAATATTTTATAAATTCTAGATATAAGTCCCTTGTCTGACATGTCATCACCAAATATTTTTTTTTCCCAATCTGTAGCTTCCCTTTTTACCCTGTTGGAGAAGTTTTTGGATGTGCATAGCAATTTGATTCTTAAAAGGTCTCATCCATCTATTTTATCCTCTTTTGGTTGTAGATTTCTCAGAATGCTTGGAAGACTGTTTATGTTGTGGATTAGGACTTTTGGGTGCTTCCAAGATTTTCTTAAATAAAATTTACAGTCCTTAGCGTTAGCCCTAGGTCTATGATCCACTTTGGGTTGCTTTTTGTGTATGGAGTGATGTGTGGATCTTGTTTGAGTTTTCTGCAGATAGTTTTCCAATTCTGCCAGCTGCATTTGTTAAGAAGGCTGTTGTTTCCCCACTTAACTGATTTCATCTCCTTGTCAAAAATCAGTTGACCATAGGTAGATGGGCTGATTTCTGGATTCTCAAGTCTATTGTTGCAGACCGAGGGTTCCAAAGAATGGAATAATTTTATAATTATTAATAAAGAGACAAACAGCCAGGAATGTGAATAGAGCAGAGAGCATAAAACAGGGGGCCAGCAGTTCTCGACTGAAGACCCCAAGTCAAGCTTCTCTGTATCTTTATTGAAAATTATCAGGAAGTAAATTACAAAGAGAATTAAATGCAAATGAAGCCAAGCTCTTTCTATTGAAAACCTTCTGCTTGACTCAGGAAGGAGGGGTTTACAAATGCAAGAAT
>NW_006399862.1:9195204-9195786 GCF_000299155.1 Elephantulus edwardii
ATCCTAACAATGACACAAATCAAGTTACAGAGAGAAGATAATCCTTAAAATAAAAGTCTTATTGGCTGGCACTTTGTCTAATATAGTGAAAGGGCTAGGAACCACAAGATGTAGAGGCACAACTGTCATTTATTGTTCTTAAGTCCTGGACCAAATTCCATTTACCATTGGATTGTTTTACAGCTAGAAAGGCCACATGTAAGGCAGAGGTGAAGTAAAGAACTGCTTATGAGGTTTTCCGTCAATTCCAACAACTAAGGAATAGCGAGAAGAGATGGATCTGAGAAGGTTTTAAGACCGAACATAGGCTCGTGTGTCCAGCAGAAAACAGATACACTTACCAGCAAGTTAATACTCATCCATGGTTCTTCTGGGAGGATTTGAATCATTGAAGTATCCTCCTTTGTTTCCAGCTGAGAGCTGGCGCCTGTCAGCCATGCAGATCTGATGTGGGCTGTCCTTGGCCAAGTGCCTTTCAGATCCACACCTAAAACAAGTGAGTGGGAGCTTCCTCTCTACTCCCTTGCCTATCTGTGACTCTTGTCTGTGACACTGTCTACTGAAGTGGCCCAGCTTTCCACA
>NW_006399862.1:9197731-9198878 GCF_000299155.1 Elephantulus edwardii
CTTGTACAATTACCGCATCATCATATTGTAGTTGAGCTCGAACTCCAAGCCATTGTCCTTTTCCCAACAATTGATCAGCAGTAACATTAACAGGAGGATTTCTAGATAAATTAATTCTCTCCATATTTGTAGCTTCATCAGCCCACCAAGTTCTAAACTGTAAATATGCTCCAGATTCCAAAACCGTCCTGGCCATGGACTCCCAATCATAAGGAATTAATCTAAATTCTGTAGCTAATCCTTGTAATATGCCCCTTACATATGTAGAATGAATACCATAAGCAACTATGGCTTGCTTCAATTCTTTAATTGTCTTATAAGATAATGACTGGTGTTGATACAATTGATAACCTTGGGGATATTCATGATCAGGAGGCATATCCTGAATTGTTACTGGAAATACAGAAGCTCCTTTTCCCCAATTAGATAAATCATCTTGCTTTGATTGTTGCAAAGCTCTGGACATTACTGTTAAAGGTTTCTTAAAAGTAGTCACTTCCACCTGAGTAAGATTCATATCATTAAATACCATAGAGTCTGGAACATTTGCTGCTGATGGAGCTGTATTTTTACTTTGATAATATATCTCACTACAAGAACCCAATTTGTCTATTTTATTAGAAAGTTCCAAAACTTGCTTACTTAATTTCTCATAAAGACTATAATTCTGAAATATATCACTCAATTCCTCCAGAGTAGGAGGTGGAGAAAATTCATCCCTCTCCGTATCAGATCCTCCTGTCCTCCCTCTCTGGCCAGGTTTTGCTGGTTTTTACCTGGAAGACGCCTCGTTTTCCTGTTATCCGAGGTGACCTTGCCCAGTGCCGCGTCCTGTCCTCCCTCTCCCAGGTAAAAACCAGCAAAGCCCGGCCAGACAGGGAGGACAGGAGGCGGCACGGGGCAAGGTCACCTCGGATAACAGCAAAAAGAGGCGTCTTCCAGGTAAAACACAGGAAAAACCAAAGGAAAACATAATCTACACAGGAGTTCTACAGGACACGTCAACTTCACTTGGAGACAGTACAACTAAACTTAAGAGACACTGGTCAAAAGAAAAATGTCAGCAGTCGACGTTTTTGGAATCACAGAAGCCAAGAAAGCTTAAGATACAAGCTGTCCGATCATGGGTTGGACAATGGAAGGTATT
>NW_006399862.1:9201673-9234235 GCF_000299155.1 Elephantulus edwardii
TTAGGGCTGTTGTGCATAGGGTCGCTATGAGTCGGAAAAGACTCAAAGGCACATAACAACAACAACACCAAATGTATCAGGTTCACAATGACTCTCTTCTGAAGAGCTTATTTCTCCTAATTCTTCAGACACCTCCTCAGACCATAATGGTTTTAAAGTTAATGAGATCAAATCATGTAGTAACCAAACTGAAACATGAATTAAATCTCACTCTTTCTAAAGGTGACAAAGGCTGTTTCTCAATTTCAGCTTTAACCTCTTTCAATGTGATATTACTTAATTCAGATTCATGCAAAGATTCAACCATCTTTCTTTGCAAACTTTTTGGATTATTAGTACAATCCTGCACAGACTTTTTTACAGTTCTTTTCAAAGCTCTTGCTGGCCAAAATTAATAGAAGTCTGTTCTCTTCATAAAGCTTGCACAACATTTTTCTAGGTTTTTAAATTTAACTGCACGTTATTTACCACTTTAAACCAACAACAGTGTTTCTGCACATACTGAAACAACTGCAAAAATGACTTTTTTCTTACTTTTACCCCTGAGTTCTTAAGTAATTCCTTAATTAATGTAATGTACTGAGCTTCAGAAGATGGGCTGTTTCCCATGACTCTTTCTTATCAATTCTACCTCTGAATTTTTAATACGTTTTCAGAGGGTGGGGTATACTCCCCATGAAATATTTTTCTTTCCTTAAATTTGCCCTTTAAGGGGTGAGAGAATCCTCATGAAATTTTAATTCTATCCTTAATTTCCAAGGAGTGAAGATTCTCTCATGACACTGTTTTTAATTTTCCCCAAAGTTTCACTTACCCTGAGTGAATTCCCTTTCAGTTCTTGGTGTCTGCTCGAAAAAGTGAAAGAAAGAGAAACCACCATCTTATCCAAAGAAAAACCACCACCTTGTCCCTCGTTCAGGGCGCCAGAATGTTGCAAAGGGTCCCAAAGAATGGAATAATTTTATAATTATTAATAAAGAGACAAACAGCCAGGAATGTGATAGAGCAGAGAGCATAAAACAGGGGGCCAGCAGTTCTGGACTGAAGACCCCAAGTTAAGCTTCTCTGTATCTTTATTGAAAATTATCAGGAAGTAAATCACAAAGAGAATTAAATGCAAATGAAGCCAAGCTCTTTCTATTGAAAACCTTCTTTCTGCTTGACTCAGGAAGGAGGGGTTTACAAATGCAAGAATTTGGTTTACCCTTAACTATTAACCTTGATGCCTCAGGGTGAACTCTAGCTCAGGAAGTAACACTCCCTCTGTAGGGGGCCCCTTGCTGTCTCCTGTCTTGCAGGGAACAAACAGCTCATTTTCTAGGATCTGTCACAAGAGAAATCCAAACTTATAAATCTGTAATTGCTTCAATTCCTGAACAAAGGTTTTCATATAATATTTGGTATAAAGTTTGGCTTCCTATAGTCTATTCCATTGATCTATGTGTCTGCCATTGTACCAGTACCCTCTGTTTAGCCTCCGGGATAATCTGTTCTGCATGGCAATGTAGTAAGGTTTAAAATCAGGGAGTGAGAGGCCTCCTACCTTTTTTCTCTTTTTAAGGAGTGCTTTGCTTATTTTGGGTCTCTTTCTATTCCAAATGAAATTGGAGATAGTCTTTTCCAAATGGTAAATTGCCTTTGGTAGTATTGTCATTTTCACAATATTGAGTCTTACTATCTGTGAGCAAGGGATATTCTTCTACATCTCCAGGTCTCTTTTGTTTCTTGGAGTAATGTTTTGTAATTTTCTTTGAATAGATCCTTTTGTGTTTCTGGTTAGATTTATTCCCAAGAATTTAATCATGCTATTAGCAATTGTGAAGGGTATTATTTTTCTTAGCTCCAGCTCTGTAGTCTCTTTGTCACTGTAGAGAAATCAAATTGATTTTTGTATGTTGATCTTGTGTCCTGCCACTTTGCGTAATTGGTCAACTATGTCCAATAGTTTTCTTGTTGAGTCTTTTGGGTTTTCTAAGTATACTGTAATAGCCTGTACATAGAGAGATAATTTTAACTTCTCTTTGCCAATTTGGATACCTCTTATTTGTTTCTCTTGTCTTATTGTGATCTCTAAGACTTCTAATACAATATTGAATAGGAGAGGTGATAGTACGCATCCTTGCCCAATTCCTGTTATCAAGGGGAATGCCTTTAATCTCTCTCCATTGCAAACAATGGCAGCTTTTCGTTTTGCATAAATACTTTTCACTATATTGAAGCAATTCCCTTCTAATCCTATTTTGTTGAGTATTTTAATCAGGAAAGCATGTTGGGTTTTTTCAAAGCCTTTTCTGCATCAATTGATGGGAACACCACTTATGAAAACCTTTGGAAAACAATGAGAACAGTAATCAGAGGTCAATTTATAGCAATAAGCAAATATATCAAAAGGCAGGGGGAAATGACCATTGACTCTCTAACTCAAAATCTCCAATATATTGAAAAAGAACAGTAAGAGAACCAGACATCCTCTAAAAAAACCTGAAAGTATAAAAATTAGAGCAGAAATAAATGAAATAGAAAACAAAACAAAAAAAAAAAACCAACTGAAACCATTAAAAAAAAAGAAATTGGTTCTTTGAAAATGTGAATAAAATCAACCACTGGCAAAAGTAACAAAAGAAAAGGGAAAGACATGAATAATCTGAATAAGAGATGAAAAAGCAACGTCACAACAGAACCAACTAAAATAACAAGGCTAACAATGGAATAGTATGAAAAACTATACTCAAACAAATATGAAAACATAGAGGAAATGGACAAATACTTAGAAATACACAACCTACCTAAACTGACATAAACAAAAATTGAATATCTGAACAGACCCGTTAGAAAAGAAGAAATTGAAAAAAATAATAAAACAACTTGCAACAACAACATAAAAAGTCCTGGACCAGTTGGTTTTACAAGTAAATTTTATCAAATATTCAAAGAAGAACTGTCACTAATTCTTTAGAAATTATTTCAAAAAATAGAAAAAGATGTAATCCTCTCAGACTCATTTTATGAAGCAAACATATCCTTGATACCAAAGCCAGGTAAAGAGATCACCAAAGTAGAAAACTATAGGCTAGTATCTCTCATGAACATAGAGGCAAAAATCCGAATAAAATCTTGCTCAATAGAATCCAATGATAACAAAAGAAAAATAATTCGCCACGACCAAGTGGGATTCATAACACATAAGCAAGAATGGTTCATCATAAGGAAAACAATCAATGTAATTCATTACATTAACAAAGCAAAGAGCAAGAAGCACATGATTCTAGTCCTATTTTTTTATGAGTGTTTTAAACAGGAAGGAGTGTTAAATTTTTCAAAGGTCTTTTCTGTGTAAATTGATAGGATCGTGCAGTCTTTGCTATTTATTCTGTTGATGTGATGAATTATGTTGATTGTTTTTCTCATATTGTACCATTCCTGCATACCTGTTATGAATTCCATTTGGTCATAATGAATTTTTTATGTGTGTGTTGTTGGATTCTATTAACCAGGATTTTGTTAAGGATTTTTGCATTTATATTTATGAGAAATGTTGTTCCGTAGAGTGTTGTGGTGGTTTGGGGTTGTTGGATTTATTTTTTTCTTTTCTTTTCCTTATTTATAATATCTTTGTAAAGAAAGCTATTTGGGTTTTGCTTGTTTCATGGAATGACTCTGGGCATAGTCCTTTTTTCTATTTCTTTGAAATAATTTAAGTAGAATTGATGATAGATCTTCTGTGAGTGTTTGGTAAGTTCAGCTGTGAAGCCATCTGAGCCAGGACTCTTTCTGGGGTTAATCTTTTTATGATCTATTCAGTTTCTTCTTCCCCCCCCCCTCTCTCTTTTAAATAGGTTTGTTCAAGTGTTCTACATCTGACTATGTCAATCTGGGAAGTGTGTGAGATTCAAGGAATTTGTCCATTTCCTTCAGGTTTTCAAATTTATCTTAATATGTTATTGTTATATACCAACAAATTGCTCATAGCAACTCTATGCACAACAGCTCTGAAATCTGCACTATTCTGAGGCAGTTTCACTTTGTCTGACACATATATACCCATTGCCCCGGTTGCTCAGATATAATCTATCTTATGCAGAGTCTTCCTTTCCTGAGCTATATCTCTACCTGTTCAAGCATGATGTCCATCTCCAAGGACCTGTCTCTCTGATGTTTAGCAAGCAATTGTAAATACTTTGGCCTGGATCAGGTGCACCTTATTCTTCAGACTGACGTTGTTGCTTTTCAGGACTTTGGAGAGGCTTCAGACAGCAGATTTACCCGATGAAATTAATCTTTTGATTTCCTGACTGCTAGTGCAAGGGGTGTTGATTGTGGAATGAAACAAGCTAGAAGTGTTAACAATCTCAATCTCTTCTCCATCTATCATGATCCTGTCATTTGAACCTGTGATGAGAATCTTTCTTTTCTTGATGTTGAGCTTCAATCCATGTGGGAGTCTCCAATTCTTGACCTTATGCAGTAAATCCTTTAGGTCTTCATTGCTTTCCAAGTATAGCTTTCCATAACATTCTGATAGTATCGATTTAATATCATATGGTTTTTTTGTGATATCGCACCTATCATTTCATTTCTTATTTGAGTTATTTATCTTTTCTCTTTTCTCTTTCTTTTCTTTGTTAAGTTTGTCTATTTTGTAAATCCTTTCAAAGAACTAGCTCCTGGTCTTGTTGCTAATTTAAATATTTTTGTTTGTTGATTTCAACTCTTCTCCTTATAACTTCCTTTTTTTCTGAATATGAGGGTAGAATTGTTGTTCTTATTCTACTTGGTGAAAGTGTAGACTTAGATCATTGACTTCGCTTCTTTCTTCCTTTTTTACGTGTTTGCCTATTGCTAGCATTTCTTAAGCTCAAGGAACTGAAGAACAAATTGAAACCTCAAATTGCTATAATCAAGGATGCTTTAGGCTGAGTATTAAATGATCCAGGAGGTATCAAAGAAGATGGAAAGAATATACTGAGTCATTATATCAAAAGGAATTGGCAGATACAGAAGAATTTCATGAAACGACATATGAGCATGAGCCTATGGTGATGAAGGAAGAAGTTCAAGCTGCTTTGAAGGAAATAGCAAAAAATAAGGCCCAGGAATACCAATTGACATATTTCAGCTAACGGATGCTGCCCTGGATGTGCTAACCAAGTTGTGCTAAGAAATCTAGAGAACAACCACTTGGCCAACTGAGTGGAAGAGATCTATATTTGTTCCCATTCCAAAGAAAGGTGACCCAACAGAGTGTGGAGACTATAGAACAATATAATTGATTGCGCATGCAAGCAAGATTCTGCTGAAGATTATCCAAAAACGACTGGAACAGCACATCAGCAGAGAACGGCCAGAAGTCCAGGCTGGGTGTAGAAGGGATAGAGGTACCATGGGTACTGTAGCTAATGTTAGATGGATCTTGGCTGAAAGCAGGGAGTATCAGAAGAATGTCTATCTGTGCTTCATTGATTATGCAAAGGTGTTTGACTGTGTGGACCATACCAAACTGTGGCTGACTCTAAGAAGAATGGGAATCCCAGAACACTTGATTGCGCTAATGCGAAACTTATACTTGAACCAAGAGGCAGTCGTCAGAACAGAGCAGGGGAACACTGCATGGTTCAAAATTGAGAAGGGCGTACACCAGGGATGTGTCCTGTCTCCATACCTTTATAATCTGTATGCAGAGCAGATCATCTGGGAGGCTGGGCTCTATGAGGAGAAATGCGGCATAAATATTGGTGGAAGATCTACTATCAACAATTTGTGTTATGCAGACGACACAACCCTGCTTGCTGAAACTGAGGAGGACCTGAAGTGCTTGGTGCACAGGATCAAGGATTGCAGCCTCCAATATGGATTGAGGTTCAATGTCAAGAAGACAAAGATTCTCACCACTGGACCAATTGACAGCATCAGGACGGATGGTGAACAGATTGAGATTATTCACAGCTTAATTTGCTTGGCTCCATAGTCAAAGCAGCCAGGAAATTAAAAGGCGCATTGCCATAGGGAAGTCTGCTGTTAGGGACCTCTCTAAAGTACTGAAGAGCAACGGTGTGTCTCTGGAGACTAAAGTGTGTTTGATACAGGCCATGGTCTTTGAAATCACTTGTTATGTATCAGAGAGCTGGACAAATTGATGCTTTTGAGCTTTGGTGTTGGAGAAGAGTGTTGAGGGTAGCATGTACTGCTAAGAAAACAAACAGATTCATCCTGGAGAGGGTTAAACTGGGCTGGTTCTTGGAGGTAAGGATTCTGAGGCTTCATCTGACATACTTTGGTCATGTTGTAAGGAGAGACTGGTCCTTGAAGGACATCATGCTTGGGAGGGTGGAGGGCAGGCGCAAGAGGGGAAGGCCCTCTGGGAGGTGGACTGATTCAGTGACTGGGGCAATCGGGATGAATGTTTTTGAGGCAATGAGATTGGCCCAGGACAGAGAAGAATTTAGAGTTGTTGTACGTAGGGTCACTATGAGTCGTAAGCGACTCGATGGCACATAACAACAACGAGCCTATTGCAAGGAACTATCCCTAAAGACTGCCGTGGCTCTATTCCAGAGGTTTCAACATTTATATTTTCATTATAATTTGTTTTGATAATATTTTTTATTTCTTCTATAACCCAATCATGTTCTGGCAGGGTGTTATTTAGCTTCTATATGGGTGGCTTTTTAAACTTTGCCTTCTTGTTAATTTTGTTGTTTTACTGATTTCATGTGAAAGCAAGATTTTACTGAAGATTATAAAAAAACGACTGGAACAGCACATCAGCAGAGAACTACCAGAAGTCCAGGCTTGGTTTAGAAGTGGTCGTGGTACTAGGGGTATTGTAGCTGATGTTAGATGGAACTTAGCTGAAAGCAGAGAATACCAGAGGAATGTCTATCTGTGTTTCATTGACTATGCAAATGCATTTGACTGTGTGGATCGTAACAAACTGTGGCTGACTCTGAGAAGAATGGGAATCCCAGAACACTTGATCGTGCTAATGCAAAACCTATACTTGGACCAAGAGGCAGTCATCAGAACAGAGCAAGGGAGCACTGCATGTTTCAAAATTGGGAAGGCTGTACGCCAGGGATGCATCCTATCTCCATCCTATCTCACCCTATATGAAGAACAGATTATTCGGGAGGCTGGGCTCTATGAGGAGAAATGTGGGGTCAAGATTGGTGGACCATTTATCAGCAATTTGTGTTAGGCAGATGACACAACCCTGCTTGCTGAAACTGAAGAGGACCTGAAGCACCTGCTGCAGAAGGTCAAGGACTGTAGCCTACAATATGGATTGAGGCTCAATGTCAAGAAGACAAAGATTCTCACCACTGGACCAATTGGCAGCATTAGGATGGATGGTGAACAGATTGAGATTGTACACAGCTTTAGTTTGCTTGGCTCCACAGCCAACACTCTTGGCACCAGTTGCCAGGATATTAAAAGGCTCATTGCCATGGGAAAGTCTGCTGTTAGGGACCTCTCCAAAGTACTGAAGAGCAATGGTGTCTTTCTGGAGATTAAGGTGCGTCTGATACAGGCCATGGTCTTCACAATCACTTGTTATGCATCAGAGAGTTGGATAATTACAAGGAGGATAGAAGGAGAATTGATGCCTTTGAGCTGTGGTGCTGGAGAAGAGTATTGTGAATACCATGGACTGCTAGGAAAGCAAACAGATTTGTCCTGGAAAGGGTTAAACTGGGTGGCTCCTTGGAGGCAAGGATTCTGAGGCTCTATCTAACATACTTTGGACATGTTGTGAGGAGAGACTGGTCCTTGGAGAAGGACATCATGCTTGGGAGGGTGGAGGGATGGCCCAGGAAGGGAAGGCCCTCTATAAGGTGGATTGATTCAATGACTGGGATAATCAGGATGGGAGTGTCAGAGACAGTGCGATTGGCACAGGACAGAGCAGAGTTTAGGGGTGTTGTACATAGGTTCGCTAGGAGTCGCAAGTGACTTGACGACACATAACAACAACACATCTCATTGCTAATTTTATTCCATTGTGGTCTGAGAAGATATTTTGTATTATTTCAATATTTTTAAATTTGTTGAAGCTTGTATTGTGCCCTACTATGTGATCACTTATGGAGTATGTACCATGTATGATTGAGAAGAAAATAAATTGTGTTTTTGTTGGTTGCAGTAACCTGAATACATCCACAAGTTCCAGTTGGCTCATTGTAGTTTTAATTTTCTGCGTCATTGTTAAGTTTCTATTTAGTTATTTATATCTTTTGATGATAGTGGTGTATATATTACTACCACTATACCAAGGACCACAAAGAGAACAAACAGGTTTGTCTTAGAGATGACAAAAACAAGTTTCTCATTGGAAGTTAGGATTTTGAAGTTCTGTCTCACACACTTTTGGCATGTGGCCAGAAGAGACCAGTCTGTGGAGAAATACATCATGCTCAGAAGTGTGGAGGGTTAATGCAGGAAAGGAAGACCCTGGCTGAGATGTATTGACACAATAACTAGGGCAATCGGGTACGTGTGTTGAAGTCCATGAAACTGGTCAAGATAGGGCAGGCAGGTTTCAGAGCTGTTGAACATAGGGTCACTATGCGTCATAGGGAACTTGACGGTATATCAGCAGCAACAACAAGCATTATTGTAGTGCTATCTGTTTCTTTCTTCAATTATGTTAACTGTTGTTTTATGTATTTTGTATATTTATCATTTGGTGCTTGGATATTGACCAAGGTTATGTCTACTTGACTTGTGTTTTTAATCATTGTATAGTGTCTTTCCATATCTTTCATGGTGGTTTTCATCCTGAAGTATATTTTTTCAGAAATAAGTCTTGCCCTCCGGCTTTTGTGAGTGTTTCATTATTTAGGAAGCTGTGCTGTAATCCCAAAGGCACATGGTTTGAGGCCACCAGCTGATCCATGAGAGAAAGGTGGACAATCTCCTCCCACATGATTAACTGTCTCTGAAAACATGTCTGAGAGTGAGTTATGGGTCAATTCAGACTCAGCAGTATGTACATACCAGCAACAAATAGCTTGAGGGTTTTTTTTTGGGTTTTTATCCCATCCTTTGAATTTTATTCTTTTTCTTCATTGCTTAGGTATGTCTTTTGCAGGCAGCATATTGAGGAGATTTTTTTTTTTAGGTTTGGAGTTTTTTGTTGTTGCTTTTGGTTTTTGGTTTTCTAAAATCCACTTTACTACTCTTTTTCTCTTAATTGGTGTATTTAGTCCAGTCACATTAAGTGTGATTATTTACATGCCAGATTTTATTTCTACCATTTTCTGTGTTTTGGGTTGCAATGGCCCATCTAGTTTCCTATACCATTTTACAAATTGTTTTAGCTCTTTATTTTATGCAAATGACCTGATTTCTCCTTCATATTTTATAGACAGGTTTGCTGGGTAAAAGATCCTTGGTTGGCAATTATTTTCTTTCATCTTTCTTTAGATGGTATCCTATTGTCTTCATCCTCACACGGTTTCTGCTGAGAAATCAGAAATTAGTGTAATTAATTGTCCTTTGTATGTGACTTTGTTTTTCTCACTCTGCTTTTAGTACTGTATTATCTTTTATTTTAGAGAATTTGATTATGATATATCTTGATATTTTTCTTTTGGTTTATAGTCTGTTTGGAGTTCACTAAGATTCTTGAATGTAAATTTTATCTTTCATCGTAATTCCTAGAAAGTTTCCTTTTAGTGTCTCTTCCACAAATTTTCAGTGCTTTCCTCACCCTCCTGGTGTTATGGAATTGGATTTTTGTTTTCTTGTTGTTTGGTTTTAATCCAAATTGAACCTTGCAGCTTTTGATCTTTTGCAGCAAGTGCTTCAAGTCCTCTTCAGTTTCAGCTAGTAAATTTGTATTATTTGAATAAATGCAGGTTGTTGATAAGTCTTCCTCCAATCCTGGTGCCATATTCTTTTCACAGAGTCCAATTTCTTGAATGATTTGCTCTGCATATAGACTAAATAAGTATGGAAAGAGGATATAACCCTGACAAACATCATTCCCAATTTTAAACATGTAGTGTTCCTTTGGTCTATTCTGACAATAGCCTTTTAATCTACATATAGGTTTTGTATAAGCACAGTTAAGTGTTCTAGAATTTCCATTCTTCTCAATATTAGCCATAATTTGTTATTATACCAGGGAAAAATTAACATGATCTTTTAATGGGCATGATTTACAAAAAATTATCAAACATCATATCAATGCTTACCAATGCAAAAATCTAAAAATTAAACTAAGAACAGTAAAATTAACATTGCATAAACCTTTCCCAGAAGTAGGTTATACAGCGATATTGTGTCTATTTCCTCATTACCAAGTGTTTCCTAAAAATAAAACAGAAAAATTAAAAACTAAACTAATCTGTTTGATAATAGTAACTTCACCACTCAAATATAATAGAAAAATAAATGTTGCTAGGTGCAATCGAGTCAACCATGACTCAGCAACCCTATTTACAGCACATCTTCACCTTGCCCTATCCAGCACCATCTTCACAATCTCTGTCACACTCAAGCCCTTTGTGGTCATCACTGAGACAATACATCTCATAGAGGAACTTCTTCTCTTTCATTGACCCTCCACCTTGCTAGCATGAGATCTCTTTCCAAGGATTGGTACCTCCTGAAAATATGCCCCAAATAGGTAAAATGAAGTGTCATCATCTTTACCTTTAAAATTCAGTCTTTTAGAGCACTTCCTTCAAGACAAATTTACTTGTTCTTTTAATAGTTGATGGTATATTCAATACTCTTTACCAACAGCACGACTCAAAGATGTTGATGAAGTAGTGCATACCAAGGAATAAAACAATCAGGTAGATGTTGTTGAATTTCTCTGCATTTTATTTGTACTTTGGTGACTTTTTTTCTTTCAAAATATTCATTTATTCATTGAAAAGAAGACTCTCATTTAAGCTAGAAGCTCTATATGTAATGAAGGCATTTTAAAGTCTTATGAGAAGAGACAAGCATAATTTTAGATAGATAATGAAAGCACAAGGTAGTTAGGGTTTTGAGAAAAGGAAAGGGATAAGGATTACAATCAATGAATCTACAAAGAGACTTTACCCACAGAACATGTGACAAAGCTTATTTTATGGAATGTATAGTTGGACATAGAATTAGTGCTCATAAGCATGCAGATGCTGGTTAGATGGTGGTTTTTGAGGAAGGCTTTGTTGTGGAAGAACATCTGTGCTTTTGAAGTCCTCTTGCTTGGAACAGCCTTCATGACAGTCTCCTGACCTTGGAATACAGAACCAAGAGAGAATAGGAAAGATATTTCTACTGACTTGTTGGTTCCTATTACTTCCCTACACCTTAGACTCTGGAGTATTACTAGTTCCATAGGAAAACAATTCAGACAAATAAAACCTGTATATACTTGTCTAATTCTACCAGCTCATTTTGGAGAACTGAAAAGTCAATTCTCAGTTGGTAAAGAGTTTGAATGAGGCTTCCAAGCCAGCAACAGTAGTACAGACAATATTATATTATTCTGGCTAAGATTTTCTGTCTGTGAGTCTTAACTCTTTTCACCATTTTGGCTTTATTTTTTGGAAAAGTTAATTTAATAAAATTTCAGGAAATAAGATTATGTCTCATTACTGATTCTTTTTCTCACCATCACCACTTTCATTTCAAGATAGGATTCCCTTACTAATTTATTTTTATTGCTCATCATTTGTGAATGGAGATGAAGGTTAGAAGAGGTGATATAATGTAAGTGTCATATGTCATTATGAAACAACAGTATCCTGAGCTAGAGAGTTCTCAATGTAAGTTCTTTACCTTTAATTTGTCATCAAGATGTATCATATAATTTTCACTCTCCGGGAGTCCACAGCTCAGTAGACAGAGTGAAAATAAGCAAATTAGAACAAAGGAAAGAATGGATGCATTTAAAATTCATCAAAAGAAGGATACAAAAAGGGTCCTTAGTGTTTAGAGAAAGGATGTTTAGAGAAAGGACGTGAATTGGGGATACATTTGTAGAAAAGGTGGTATTTCCAATGGTGTTATAGGAATTTGTATGATTTATAAGTTTGAGAGACATGTTGCACTGGGAAAATTCACTTTCAAGGACCTCTTTAAAGTTCTAAAAAGCAAGGATGTCAGTTTAAAAACTAAGGTGTACATGAGTCAAGTCAGACCATTTTCAATTGTTTCATATGCAAGTGAAAGTTCCACAATGAGTAAGGAAGATTTTTAAAAAATTTGATGTTTCTGAATTGTGGTGTTTGAGTAGAATAGCGAATGTCTTATGATGTGTCAAAATAGCAGTTTTGTCTTGGAGAGAAATTTGTCTTGGAGGAAGTGTTCTTGCTTAGAGGTAAGAATGGTGAAGCTTTATCTCACATGGTTTGGACATGTTGTCAGGATGGTCCTGAACTTAGAAAAGACACACATTATGTTTAGAAAAGTAGAAGGTCAGCAAAAAAGAGCTTAATTCTCAATTGAACAAATTGACACAATGACGGCAACAATGAGTTTCAGCATAGAGGGATCATGGAGTTTGTATACGATAAAGTTTTCTCTTTTGTTCATAGGATCATTATGAGTCAGAGCCAACTCAATGGCACCTAACAATAGTGTATGATTCGGACTTATAAAGATAGCATGATAATAGGAAAAGAAGATTCAGAACTAACTTAAGTATACACAGTGACCTTATGCACAAAGATCTTAAATTATGATGAATACTCAGAGATAATATCTTTTTGTTAACATACTAGTGGATATGTAAAGTTTGTGTTAAGAATAAATTTAGAAAGTCCAATAGAACAAAATCATAAATAGATATGAATTCTAGGGTAAATAAAGAAATTTTTTTCATAATTTTTGAGAGTACTGTGGCTATTTACTCAGAGGATTGAAGTAATTCATGTTGATCTTGATTTTTAACATTTAAGAAGGGGGGGCATTTCATCAAGATATCCCTAGAATCTGACTCATTATTTTTATCCTTTTAGTTCATTCAGTCAATATGCATTTAATAATGTGCTCAATGCCCCCTTTTTCCTGTTTACTTTTTATTTCAGTTTAAATCTATTGATCCCAGATGTATTCCAGTTGTGTTTACAACATGCAGACAGCCAGTGAATCAGCAAATATATTTTCAAGTTAACTGGATTGTAATTCAGTCCACATTGTCCCTCCTAACATTGACTCACCTTTTTAATGATGGGGAAAAATAGGAATCAATCACAATGCAATCCACTTAGAAATTGTAATATTACAATCAAGTTGTAGAGACAGGAAGCATCAAGGAAAGTATGTGGTCCTCCATGGATGAAAATAAATAATAGACAGCATTTATCAAGTGCATTCCACAGCATGGTTCTTTGGAAGAAGCCTGATGTTGATACTGCTTTCCGAGCCAATTCTATGAAGTGATATTATTAGCACTATAACAGATGAAGCAATAGAGATTCCAGGAGGCTAAGTGATTCACTCAGTTCTCATTGTTGATTAGAGGCAGAATTGGGATCAACATCCCTATATATCTGATTTGAAAGATAATGCTTTAGTCACTTTTTCATCTTCATGGTAATTAACTGAAATACTCCCTACATTGGATTTTCCGTATGCAGCTAGTTTTAGAAACAGAATATAGGAGACTCTTTTCTAACAACCAAACTATTTTTAAAAGTGTTTCAATTCCATATTTAAAAAAAATAATACATCTCAGTGTATCATCATAATGTAGTTTTATTTTGATTATTGTCACCTTGGCATTCTAATAAAACAGAAGACAAAGGAGCCACACATTTATAATCTTTTGAGAGGTGTCAGTGTATATTTTAAAACTACCTTTCCTTGATGTTACAAGAAATTTCAGATTGGGTCTGAAAAATATTTATTGTTATGCCCTGTGGCAATTTCTGACCTGTCATGATGCCACTCAGTTTGAAAATAACTATTCAAAGACGTTGAGATTTTTTTTTCTGAATAAAAAGGCCATTTTTGAAAAGTCTGGAGGTTAATATTATGCACAGGAAACTGCTCAGCTTTCTCACACTCTGTCAGATCTGAGCAATTATTCTACCAACTCACTGCCTGTACCCGCCTCCACATCATTTCCTTAAATTGCTATGGAAATTAAATCGTGAGAGACACTTTTCTTGCAAAGATGCCTGATTCAGAATGCTCTCTGCTTTGCCCTAGCCAATTTGAAATGGAAAATCAGCCCACATTTCCATGGAATTTAGAAAGGCACACGGGTCAGACCTCACAGGCATAATTTGCTTGACATCTGTGTTCCAGCGTCATGTTGCATCAAAACGATCTGCGATGCTCAGATGGATGTAAGCATCCTGTTGTATTAACTGAGGCACTTAACAAGCTAATGGCAGCCACTTTCCATTCTCTCAACCATAGATAGAACAACTTCCTATAAGGACAATGACTCTTAGAAAGTATCCAGCTATCATTGCATTGTTGTTGTTGTTGTTGCTATGTGCCTTTGAGTCGTTTGCCACTCATAGTGACCCTATGTACAACAGGCCTAAACTGTGCTCTATCCTGTGCCAATCTCATTGCCTCTGACACACCCATCCCGATTACCCTAGTCACTGAATCAATCCAGCTCGTAGAGGGTCTTCCCCTCCTGTGCTGTCCCTCTACTCTACCCAGCATGATGTCCCTCTCTAAAGACCTATCTCTCCTTATAACATGTCCAAAGTATGTCAGATGAAGCTCCAGAATTCTTGCCTCCAAGGAGCAGCCTGGTTTAATCCTCTCTACGATGAATCTGTTTGTTTTCTTGACAGTCCATGGTACATTAAATATTCTTCTCCAGCACCACAGCTCAAAGGCGTCAATTCTCCTTCTATCCTCCCTAGTCATTGTCCAACTCTCTGATGCATAACAAGTGATTGCAAAAACCATGGCCTGTATCAGGTGCACCTTAGTCTCCAGAGAGACACCGTTGCTCTTGAGTACTTTAGAGAGGTCCCTAACCGCAGACTTTCCCATCGCAATACGTTTTTTTATTTCCTGGCTACTGGTGCCAAGAGTGTTGACTGTGGAGTTGAGCAACTGAAGCTGTGAATACTCTCAATCTCTTCGCCATCCATCCTGATGCTACCGATTGGTCCAGTGGTGAGAATTTTTGTCTTCTTGACATTGAGCCTCAGTCCATATTGAAGGCTGCAGTCCTTGACCCTCTGCAGTAAGTGCATGAGGTCCTCCTCAGTTTTAGCGAACAAGGTTGTGTCATCTGCATAACACAGATTGTTGATAGATCGTCCACCAATCCTAACGCCACACTTCTCCTCATAGAGCCCAGCCTCTCGGATAATCTGCTCTGCATACAGGTTGAAAAGGTATGGAGATAGGACACATCCCTGACGTACACCCTTCCCAATTTTGAACCATGCAGTGTTGCCCTACTCTGTTCTGACGACTGCCTCTTGGTCCAAGTAAGTGTTTCGCATTAGCACGATTTGTACATAGGGTTTTCAGAGGCCTGCCATGTTGCTAATATCTTGATACATTGGATATCTTTTTGATATCTACTTCAAATATGTGCTATGTGTATCACAGCTGAAGTGTCTAGCATTTTTAAAAAATTAGTTTTATTTTTGCAAAATACATACAGTGAAAGATTATCACATTTACCATTTTTAAGTGTCCAGTTCAGCAACATTACTAATCATGTTATAAAACCATCACCCCTGTTGAATTCTAAGTGGGTTTTTTCATCATTTCAAATAGAAACTCAGTATCACTTAAGCAATTCCTAAAAACTCTCCTAAACCCCCTCTAAATTAGAATAACCACTAATACCGTGCATTTGCCTAGTTTGGATGTTTCTTTTATGTGGGGTCATATGGCCTGTCCTTTAGTATGTATGTATAATGGAATCCTTATTCCATTACCCCAATTATTGGATAATATTCCATTGTATAGATAGATACTACATGTTGTTTTCATCTTTTGACTATTGTAAAGAATTCTACAAAAACATTGGGCAAATGTCTCCATTCTTATTTTTAAATCCTTTAACTATGAGTGAGATTGTGTAACGATATATAACTATATTTAAGTTTTTGAGGGATTATCAAGTTATCTTTCACAGTAACTGCATCATAGTTGTTGCTTTAACTTTCCATTAATATGTATACTCTGATGGCTTAGTGAAAAGAAATTGTACTGGCAGTGCTAAGATCCATACTTTGAATCCAGTATCTACTTCACTGGAGAAAGATGGGCAATCTCTTCCCATGTGATTTACAACTTCTGAAAACTCATTGGAGGGTCAACTATGAGTCAGTCCCAATTCAATATACACAATTAACAGCAATAACAAATGGTGGCGTTCTGATGCCTTAATGGTAAGAAATTAGACTGTATAGTCAAAGGCAGGCAGGCAAATCTATAGGCTGTTTCATAGGGAAAAATAGACAATCCTCTCCTGTGTGACTACACCTTCTGAAAACTTGCTGTAGGGTCAGTCATGAGCCGGTTTCAACTCAGCGGTACACAAGAACAACAATATCAATAAAGTAAGAAAGTGTCAGTTTCTCTGAATCCTCACCAGCACCTATAATATTCCCTTTTAAAAAATAATAACCAGGGTAGTAAATTATTTTAAAGATTTTATTCAAAATGTCTAGCTGCTTAATTAAGGTACCCAGATGGCAGAGTTCTTAGCATGTTGCACTGCTCAATAAAAATTGCATTTTCCCCCCAGAAATTTAGTGATGATTTGTAGGTGCTATCATTTTGCTCACACAATGTTGGACCCTGGGTAAGTAGTCATGGTTGTAGAGGTAATAAACATTGACTTAATACTTCAAATATGCAACTACCCACTCGGAACCTAATGTCTGGGTCGATCATTTTTCATTGTCTAATTTACAGGAAATAGTTTTCTTTTCAAACCTATGAGAACCGTTAGGCATATTCTTTTTATAGTTCAAATCTTCCAGCTGCTCTTTAGGACAAAGATGGACAATCTCTTTCCATTAGGTTTATTCCTTCTGAAAACTTACCAGGTTTTTAGTTATGAGATGATTGTTCTCACTTGACATTACATAATACAAATACTGTGGCATTCCAGAGAATATTCAGGACTCATAAATTTGATGCTATAAGTTTGTATATATCCAAATTTCCTTGTATTATCAAATTTTGCTTTGTAAAATTTAGATATGGGTTAGCTTTTTTCAGTTCAGCTAACCTTTTCATAGCTTCAGTTATACTTACTATTCTGTCTTTGGTCCTCATTTCCTCATTTAAACAAAAGCAACTTCAGTGTTTTTAAACTAGTTGATAAAAAAGCTGTGATTGACAATGTTATTATCTACTCTCCTTTATTTACTTATTTATTTATTTACTCTCATTATTATTTACTCTCCTAATGTCATCTCTCCTAACTGAATCTTCTTTTCTCAACCAGGGAACTCTCATGATCACCTCTGTTCCACTTATCTGTCAGGTTTTCAAGAATTGTAAGAAATAACAGTTCATTTTCAGTCTCAAAGACCAATTAATGCTTTTTTCTCTTGTTGGCAGTTTAGCAATGAAATTTTCAGAAGCCTCTGGAAAGACATTTCCTTCAAATATCCACTGTGGGTAGCTGATATGAATACTAAGCAATGGACACTTTGACTAATTGAGCACCCCAGGACTTGTCAAGCTGGGGCTCATCCAACAAAATGTTTCTGGAAACTAATGGTTTATGATTTTATGTCAGCATTCCTTATATCAGAATGGGGAACAGATGGCATACATAGATCCTACCACTTTATTAGTAATAGCACAAAGAGCCTGTGGGAGATTGTGTTCTCTCTGACACAATGTCTTTTGATGACACTTCGTGGGAATCATGTTAGGAAAAAGAAAAATGAGTGTTGTATGTCTTACAGGTAGAATAAAGCTGTCTTATAGCAGTTATGAAAATACTATAAACCAAAACAAAAAAAAAGTAATCTAGATAGCTAATATTTGGAACTTTAGCTGTAGAACTGGTTTTATAGTAAATATTTACTAGTGAAGATTACGGTCGATTTTCTCATAATTATTTTTCGTGCTTTCTTTGATGACTATAAATTCTTGCCTGCCATGGAAAATATATGCCCCCCAAAAAAGCATAGACATCATTAAGCTAATATTTTTCCCCAATTTGTATGACTTCTTGATTTTTACTTCAGTGTGTGTATGCTACAAATAATTTCAAAACCTCATATTTATTACTCATTTAAGGTTGTAAGGTAGATAAAAAAGGCAGATATTTTCAATGGTCTAGTTTTAACTTTGTAAATAGGTAGTTTTGATATTTTGGCAAAATCATATAAATTATCAATCTCCTTATATGTAAAATAAGATATAATAAAACAAGTTGTAGTTGAGACTTAATGGAACAGTCTTTTTCTCCATGTCTCATAAGTTTTCTGCTTTTAAAAACTCTAAAGAAAAGTTTCAAGGTCTCCATTTTAGGATGCTGTGTTGAAAAGCTTTTTTTTTAAACTCAGCAGCATTACATACATGATGTTACCAAAACATAATGGCAAAATAAATGGTTTCAAATGGAAAGAAGGCTTGTGAACACATACAACAGAAAGTGTATGAGATGAACAAACACAATACTATGGCATGCACAATTAAATTAATTCTTTACTTAAAAAAAAAACAAAATAATAAAATAGAACCACAAAAAATGGCAAGTCTTTTTTAAAACCAGTGAGAGATAAAACCTTAATACAATGAAGACAGCTCTCTTGCATTAAGTAATATATAAGTTAAGCATTCTGTTCATATATATTAATTCCGTATCACACTCTACAGAAAAACATATTGAATTTGCATTTACAAATGTGTTACTTCAAAGCTTGTGTGGCTCCAGATAAATAATTTTTCAGAAGTTTTTTTATATATAAAATGATAAAATTTGAAAGAAGTTTATGTTATTCTTTGTATGAATGTACATAGTTTATTGAAGAGACTGACATTTGGAGTGAGGCAGTTGTAGGAATCAGTAATTGCACAGCCATATGGGGCTCTTTTTAACCTCATGTAAAATAGAATAAAGTGTTCTGTTTGGTTAGTCTGGCTATGTGCCATCTTTATGAGCATGGACATATTTGGGTTTATTGTTGAGCCACTGCCAATCATTACAAACATGATGTCCTCCATAATTGCCCCCTCTCATGAACTCTGAGGGAATAGTGCATAATATATATGGCTGCTAACTTAAATGATCAATGTACAACAATTGGAATCCACCAGTCATTCTGTAAGAGAAAGATGAAAGTCTCCTTTCATAAAGTGTTACTGCCTCAGAAATCCAATGGAGGGTTACTGTGAGTTAGAAGGACCTCAAAAGCAGTGCGTTTGGATGATGCATCCATTGTTAGCAAGTTGAAATCTTGGACAGTCTTTTGAAATTAAATCACCAGGTCTGTCTTTGCCTTGAAGCCCCACTAACACCTTTCCACTGTGGTTAACCCTGCTTGTATTTGAAATATCAGCAGCATAGCTTCCATCATCTCTACAATATGTAAGCCACAACAGTAAGATAAACTAGCAAATAGATGTAGCTGACTTACATATTTTTACAGATATAGTTATATGATTGTAAGAGGGGAAAACAATATATATGAGTAAGGTACAATGTAGACGTAGATGACTCATAGTGACCCTTTGAATGAAAGACCTGAATACTTGTATAACTTTCATCACTTCTCCAAGTTCATAAGGTTTACAGAGGCAAGCTACTTTGGAATTGGATGCCACTCCTCCTACCAAACTTGTTTTACTTGGAAAGTTCCACCAAACACTGTCCACCATGGGTAACCATTATCACCTTTGACACATCAGTGTCACAGTGTTCACCATCACAGCATCCATGAGTTACCTCTGTACAGCAAATGGACAGACCAGTGCTATGCCATTTAGAAGAACGTTTGACCAAAAACAATTAAAACCAGGTCTGAGGGCCACAGATTAAAATCACCCACCTTTGTCTTGGTAGCCTCACTTTCTGTCCACTAGGCCAACTGAGCTCTCTCTATGTTGTTGTTAAGTGCTGTCAAGTTGTAGAGGACTCATAGTGACCCTGTGAAAAAAAGACCTGAACACTTGTATAACTTTCATCTTTAGGAAGATAATTTTAATTTTATTTTAAGGGTTTCATTATCAAAGTCTTGTAAAACAATTTCAGAAACTGTACATCACCCTGACACCAGGTGTAGCCTACTTTTGTTTTTACTGCACAAAAGTAAAGCTTGAAACTCCTGCAACTAAGAAAACAGTCACCTAATTTCATATAACATGGAATCACTATGAGTAAGAGTACTACCACAGTAAGAGTTATACAAATTTAACTGGATTTATAAAAGTTGAGATAAAAATAAAAAAGTATATTATCAAGCCCATGTCTTATTTTAAAAGCATATGAAGAGTGTAAGGTAATTTAAAAAAAAATCTCATTGCCACTGAGTTGGAACCAACTAATAGCTGACCGTCCACCTGATTTTTGAAGGTTATAAATCATACAAGAGGAGACTGCCCATCCTTCTTCCTCAGAGCAACTTTTTCTCTAAGGTAATTACTCTTGTTAATTAATAAAGATGCAAAAGGAAAATGCGTTAGAACACAAAAATGTACTTTCAATCTAATAAGGATATTTCTCGTAACTAATTCTAAGCAAACAAAAAATGGAGAGTGAATCAGTTACTTCTTGTAACTAATTCTTGTTATGTGCCATCGAGTCACCTGTGACTCATAGCAACCCTATGTACAGCAGCCTTGTCATAAACCAGTCTTACTAATTCTAACACACCAAACCCTATTGCCCCAATCCATCTCATCCAGTGTCTTTCTCTCCTGCACTGTCCCTCCACCCATCCTAGCATGATGTCCTTCAAGGACCAGTCTCTCCTGGCCATGTGCCCAAAGTATGTGAGACAGATATTCAAAATCCTAGCCTCCAAGCAGAAACTTGGTTTCATTCTCTCCAAGACAGACCTATTTGTTTTCTTGGCAGTCCATGATATGTTCAAGACTGTTCTCCAGCACAATTCAAAGGCATCAATTCTTCTTCTGTCCTCCTTAGTCATTGTGCAGCTCTCTTAATCACAAGTAATTGCCTGGATCAGTTGTACCTTAATCTTCAGACTGACATCTTTGCTTTTCAGCACTCTGAAGAGGTCCCTGACAGTAGATTTTCCCAATGCAATTTGTCTTTTGATTTTCTGACTGCTGGTGTTAAAGAGTGTTGATTGTGGGTTGATCAAGCTATAATTGTTAACAACCACAGTCTCTTCTCCATTCATCAAGGAGCTGCCAATTGGCCTAGTGGTGAGAATCTCTGTCTTCTTGTGGTTGAGCTTGAATCCATATTGAAGTCTACAGTCCTTGAGCTTGTGTAGCAAGTATTTCAGGTCTTTTTCAGTTTCAGCAAGCAAGGTTGCGTTTTGCATACTGTAGGTTGTTGATTAGTCTTCCTCTAATCCTGATGCCACATTCCTCCTCATAAAGCCCTGTTTCCTGAATGATCTGTTTCACATATAGAGTAAAAAAGTATGGAGACAGGATTCATCTCTGACACACTTATTTCCTGATTTTGAACCATGCAGTGTTTCTCTGTTCTGTTCTGAGCACTGCTTTTCTGGTCCAAGTATAGGTTTCACGTAAGCACAAGCAAGTGTTTTGGGATTTCCATTCTTCTCGGAGTTAGTCACAATTTGTTGTGATCCACATAGTCAAATGCCTTTGCATAATCAATGAAACACAGATAGACATTCCTCTGGTACTCTTTACTTTCTGACAAGATCCATTCGACATTGGCAATAATGTCTCTAGTGCTGCTGACTCTTCTAAACCCAGCTTGTAGTTCTGGTAGTTCTCTGTCACTGTACTGTTCCAGTGGTGAGAATCTTTGTTTTCTTGATGTTGAGCTTCAATCTATATAGGAGGCTGCAGTCCTTGACCTTCTGCAGCAAGCGCTTCAGGTCCTCCTCAGTTTCAGCAAGCAGGGTTGTGTCATCTGCATAACACAGGTTGTTGATGACTCTTCCACCAATTCTGATGCCCCATTACTCTTCGTACAGCCCAGCATCTCAGATGATCTCTTCTGCATACAGATTGAAAAGATATGGAGACAGAATACATCCCTGACGAACCCCCTTCTTGGTTTTGAACCATGTAGTTTCTCTTTGCTCTATTCTGACAACTGCTTCTTGGTCCAACTATAGGTTTTGCATTAGTACAATAAAATGTTCTGGGATTCCCATTCTTCTCAGAGTCAGCCACAGCTTGTTGTGATCCACACAGTCAAAAGCCTTTGCATAGTCAATGAAGAACAGATAGACATTCTTCTGGTATTCTTTGCTTTCTGCCAAGATCCATCTAACATTAGCTATAACATTCCTAATACATCTTCTAAATCCAGCCTCCACATCTGGAAGTTCTCTGTTGGCATATTGTTCCAAACGTTTTTGGATAATTTTCAGCAGAATATTGCTTGCATGTGATATTAATGATATTGTTCGATAATTTCCGCACTCTGTTGGGTCACCTTTCTTTGGAATGGGAAAAATATCGATCTTTTCCAGTCAGTCGAGCAGCTGGTTAGAGCTCTCATACAAGGATATAGCTGTATTTCTTTAACAGCTTTTTGCTGATAGGGCAAGATGAGATTGCGATGAGTTGTACATAACAACCACTTGACAATTAAGTGTCTTTAGTTCTCCCCTCCTACGTACAAATCTCTGCGGTGAAATATTTTGTGGGTACGTCGTTGTGAAATGTGTATATCCATTTAATTAGTTATTAGGAAGTAGAACTCATGAGTGTGTTTCGTTTAAACAGACACTGCCAAGCAGGTGGAGCTAAAGTGACTTGGTGCTAAGGCGCTGCCCTGCCATCCCAAAGGTAGAGGGTTCCAATCTACCACCTGCCATATGGGGGGGAAAATAGGCAATCTCCTCCCATGGGGCATTAACTGCCTCTGAAAACCCACTGTTTGTTCAGCTATTGGCCAATTATCACTAGTTGGTAACACTGCAGCACCAAGCAGGTGTCCTAAAGATTTTAAACCGGGATCCTCCTTAGATGTTAGCATGGGAAGGCTTTATCTCACATGCCCCGTGCATAGTACCACGGGGAGGCTAGTCTCTAGAGAAAGACATCCTGCTTAAACAAGTGGAGAGTCTCCTTCCCTCCAACCAGGACATGTCACCAATGCTCTATGTGAATCACCCGGAAATTTCAGCCCGGGTTGCTTCACTCGCCATGTGAAACACAGACTCAACAAGGGTTGAACCAAATAACCTTTCTTGAATGCTTAGGCAAGATCTTTGCAAGCAGCTACGATGAAAGACTACAAGAAACAAGACCACCTCTCTGTACATAAAATAAAATTTCAGTTATGATAATCGGGGGGAAGTGAAGAGTCAGGAGAAAAGAGATGGACAGACACAGTAGCTGTAATGATGTACCTATCCTGAGCGAGTATTGTGGGGTGAGGGGGAGGAGGACCAGGCGGATTCCTTTCAGCACATGGTGTCGCTAAGAGTTCGAACCCCCTCCACAGCACCTAACTGCATCTCCAGGGATTTCTGCAAGCAGCTGAGAGGGATTCCGTAGGACTACATAGTCTCTAATGACACCAAACTGCCGACCCTCAAAATGACTGTTGAAGCCCCAGACTCTGAACCAAGAACCTAGGGCCTGGGCAGGTTGGCGGGAGACCTTTGGGGCCCGCAGTGTTAGGGCCTCTCCACCGCGACACTCAGATCGTTCCCTCAAGGGAGTGCCTCACCAGGGCCCTCTCTACCCTCGCCGTTCAGATGGGCCTTGGGGTCCTGCGGGAACAGAGACCACCGCCAGAGGTGCTCCCGGCCCGCACCCCGTCCATCTTGGCACCGCCCAAGGGCGCGCTGAAAAACTAGAAAAATAAACCAGTAGAAAAAAAAATCAGAATCTCAGAAGTTAAATTACATAATAAAATAACTTAAAAAAATACACACACCAAAAAACAACAAACCCAGTCTGCATTATGCAGATGACATATCTCAGCTTGCTGAAACTTAGAAAGACCTGAAGGTCAAGGAAGGACCTGCAGAAGGTCAAGGACTGCAGCTTTCAATATGGATTGAGGCTCAATATCAAGAAAACAAACATTCTCACCATTGGGCCCATTGGCAGCATTGTGATGGATAGTGAAAGGATTGATATTGTAAACAACTTTAGTTTGCTTGGCTCCACAATCAGCACCCATGACACCAGCAGCCAGGAAATTAAAAGACAAATTGCATTGGGAAAAATCTGTTGTCAAAGACCTCTCCAAAGTACTGAAGAGAGATGATTTCAATCTGGAAAGTAATAAGGTGCACCTGATATAGGCTATATTCTATGCAATCACTTGCTATGCATCTGAGAGCTAGACAAAACTAGCGATGATAGAAGGAGAATTGATGTCTTAGAGCTATGATGCCAGAGAAGAGTTTTGAATATACCATAGACTGCTAAGAGAACGAACAGTTTCGTCTTGGAGAGGGTTAAACCAGGCTGCTCCTTGGAGGCAAAGATTCTGAAGCTTCATCCAACCTACTTCTGACATGTTGCAAGGCGAGATCAATCTTTGGACAGGGACATCAAGCTTGGGAGGGTGGAGAGACAGTGCAAGAGAGGAAGATGCTCAATGAGATGGATTGATTCAGTGACTGGGGTAATGGGGCTAGGTGTGTCAAAGACAACAAGATTGGCACAGGATAGAGCAGTGTTTAGGGCTGTTGTACATAAGGTATCTTTGAGTCACAAGTGTTTCAATGGCACATAACAACAAAATGCAGCCCATTGCTGTAGCAGCATAGTTTAATTTATCATAATTTCAGCAATCATCCTGCATTCATCATTTTCACACATTTCTATAATGTTTACTGCTGAAAACAAATGTACAAATATTTTTGTATAATATAAAGAAACCCAGGGGGGTGTCATAGAATAATTTTCAGATGCTTCTGAGACAAAGCTATCTTTTGTTCATTTGTTTATTTTGTTGTTTTCTTTCTTTCTTTCTTTTTTTGTATGGCACAAGAGCAATAGTATCTCTCATGAATTTCATTACATTTCTTAAGGATTCCTGAGTACAAATAGAACCACTTTTTGCCTTTAGCTTCATGCTGTTCTCAAGGGCATAAAAGGCCCTTTGTCACTGCCTATAAATTATTTTATTTTCTGATTATTGTTCACATTGTAATTGTCTCTAATAACTTTTATCAAAAGTCTAGATGATTGAAACATAATTAATAAAAACAACTCAAATTGTTCATCTCATATGTAATTTCTTTTTATACTGCCTTCTTCCCCCACCCCCAACTGTGGAATTACATGTCTGAATATTAGACAGAGTAATCTTTCAGCCCATATCTGTCTTCAGTTGGTATACATCATGCTGTTTCTCCCTACTCTAGACTGTCATTCTTTTCTGTATTCATACTGCCACTGGCAAAATGATCCTCTGAAAAAAGAAGTGAAGAAGGAGAAAAGTTTTCAAGCTGACTTCTCCACTGATGGGATTGCCAGCAGGAACCTGTTAGATTCAATTAAATTAAACCCCCATTTATTGAATACAGCCTTAGAGTTAAATTCTATTGCAAAAATAAAGAATAATGTATTATGACCCTTGCCTATGGAGAGTTTGTTGTAGGTAAGATGACAATCATACACACTAGCATTGACAATCTTCTGTTAACAGAATTATAATATTGTTGATGATATTTAATTTCAATTTAGAACCAAGTTATAGTTGACCCTCCAGCAGGTTTCCAGAGTTAGTAAACCACACAAAAGGTTAATTTTCATCCTTCTCCTGCTGAGCAGCTTGCAGATTTGAACAGCATATCTTTAGGTTGGCAGTCCCATGCGGTACCAATAAGCTAAGAGAGCTCCCTAGTGTTACAATATTAAGTTATATATTAGTGCTGTACAATGACTAGGGATGATAGGAGAATTGATGCCTTTGAGCTGTGGTGCTACAGAAGAGTATAAAATAAACAGATTTGTCCTCGAAAGGGTTGAACCAGGTGGCTCCTTGGAGGCAAAGATTCCGAGGCTCCGTCTAACATACTTTGGACATGTTGTGAGGAGGGACCAGTCCCTGGAGAGGGACATCATGCTTGGGAGGGTGGAGGGACAGTGCAGGAGAGGAAGGCCCTCTATGAAGTGGATTGATTCAGTGACTGGGATAATTGGGATGGGAGTGTCAGAGACAGTGCGATTGGCACAGGACAGAGCAGAGTTTAGGGCTGTAGTACATAGGGGTCGCTATGAGTCGCAGGTGACTCAATGGTACATAACAACAACAGGGGAAGATCATATTTTTGATACAGGAATTAAATAAAACAAAATAACTATTGACAGAGTGCTTCCATACACCAAGCAGAGTGTAATGAAAAAAAGTTGTTACAACAATGAGATATTGGCACAAGCTAAGCAGAATGCCAAAAATGTAGATGTTAGAAAGGAGTTGAAGAAAGATAACTTTTACATGTTGGTGTGATTATAAAATGGTGCTATGACTATTTAAATATATGCACTTATTTCTTTTAACATTAGTCAACATTGCTGTGGAGTCACAACAGATACATGGTTAACCTTCCAGCAGGGTTTCAAAAAGCTGTTAATCACATGGAAGAGATTGTTCATTTTCTTCCATCTGAGATACGGGTGTATCAAAACTTCCAGAGAGGTTAGCAGTACAACTTTCTATGAATTGTCATCAGCGCTTTCTGAACCTAGGAATCATGCTCCTAATACCATGTATTAATCACTAAACAGAATAACTAAATAACGGAAACAGCTTATTCATGCACACAGCAAGATGGATGGACTTAAAAATTAATACACTAAGTGAAAAAAGTCTTTAATAGAAATGTCAACAGTGGTCTGTGGGTGGGAATTGGGTGGGCATAAAATAACCTTCTGGAATGATGGGATAGTGTTTGGATCAGACAGTTGTATGCATTTGTCAAAACTAAGCAAATGTATACATGGATATTTGCACTTGATTGTATATACTCCATATCTCAAAAATGTGATTTTTTAAATAAGCTAATAGCTAACATTGAAAAACATTGAGTATTTAATGAAATGCTGTATAATAAAGATGAATCTAGAGCACAGTATACTGTGTAAAATAAGTCAGTTAAAAAAGGAGAAATGTTTTCTAAGACCACTATTTTCACAAAATAGCTAAAGAAAGATATAGAAACGTTGGTGAATAGGGATTGTGCTGCAAATCCAAA
Source organism: Elephantulus edwardii (assembly GCF_000299155.1). Classification (NCBI taxonomy): domain Eukaryota; kingdom Metazoa; phylum Chordata; class Mammalia; order Macroscelidea; family Macroscelididae; genus Elephantulus; species Elephantulus edwardii. The sequence continues at coordinate 9,228,919 of NW_006399862.1, forward strand.
GCCAAGTGGTTCAAATTCACCAGCTACACCTTGACAGAAAAATAGGTAGTTTCCTCTCAAATGATTTACAGCCTTTGCAAACCAAATGGAGAGTCAGCTATGAGTCAGTTCAGACCCAATGGCAATGAATTACAACAACAAAAGGGTTATACACAGAATCTTTCTAGTATAGTTATCAAGGAGGGGGAAGGAAGGGGTAGGGAATAGAAAATAAACAGTAAGAGGGGTGAAAGAAAAGACAATGTGATCTGTATGGATAATGAGATATTGTAGGTATTTTAATTAATATTAACGACTGAAATGTGCAAGAATGACTGAAAAAATTATATGCTTTGTAAACATTTACTCAAATCACAGTAAAATATAAAAAGGTAAAAGAAAATATATTCTTAAATATTTAATTTCTGTTAGGAGGAAAATCAGTGTCTACAAACTTCTGTATGGATTATATTTCAACTTCTAAAAATAAAAATAATCCTAACCGTGGACCCATTGTCAACATTGTGGTGATGAAGCTGGAAAAAAGTTTGAACTTGTCAATGTTTTCATTTTACTTAGATCCACAATCAATATCCCTGGTAGCATCAGTCAAGAAAGTAGCAGATGCCACCCAAAGGTCAGAATTGCTTCCACTGTGGAAAGCTGGGTCACTTCAGTAGACAGTGTCACAGACGAGAGGCACAGATAGCCAAGGGAGTAGAGAGGAAGCTCCCATTAATTTGCTTTAAGTGTGGCTCTGAAGGACACCTGGCCAAGGTGGTCTACATCAGGTCTTTGTGGCAGACAGGACTGACAGGTCCCAGCTCCCAGCTGGAAACAAAGGAGGATGCTTCAACGATTTAGATCCTCCCAGAAGAGCTGTGGGTGAGCGTTAACATTACTGGTAAGTATATTCATTTTCTCCTGGACACAGAGCCTACTACTTGGTCCTAAAAGCCTTCTGAGGTCCAAAACCTTCTCACTAGTTCTTAGTTGTTGGAATTGACGGAAAACCTCATAAGCAGCTCCTTAATTCACCTCTACCTTGCATGCGAACTTCCAAGTTGTAAAACAACCCAGTGATAGATGGAATTTGCTCCAGGTCTTAAGAACCATAAATGACATAGTTGAGCCTCTACATCTTGTGGTTCCTAACCTCTATACTATAATAGACAAAGTGCTTGTCTATAGGCCTTTTATTGTAAGAACCACCTTCCCTCTGTAACTTGATTTGTGCCACTACTAGAACCTCTACTCGGAATATTATTGCTTGTTAATTTTTGACTCATGTACTTTTAACTTGTTAGTTAAATTTGTATCTTCTAGGCTGCAACACTTCCATGATACATCTTCAAGGATATGAACATGTACGGCTAAGCACAATTAATAACAGTGCATCTAAATTTCAAAATCAATCTCCATAATAGTCTATGTGTTTCCTACTGCCAAAGGGGCCCTTTAGAGCAGTGAGAGAAGATCTTTACCCTGAAACCTACAGCGTCCCTTTTCAGCAGGAAGTAGCTAAGACAATACGCCATCCTCTTTTCCTTATGAATCAGGGTGAAATCTCACTCAGGGAGGAGTGATAGGGAATGGCAAAGGACACACTGACAAAGGAGATTAATCAGAACTGGCTTTGACAAGCACTGTGGCAATTAGACAATTAAAACAGACATTTGGGGTGGGGGGAGAAGAATGAACTGGGGAGGAGGGTAGAGAAAACAGTGCAACAATGAATGAATGAATGAAAACCCCAAATCTCTGTAAATGTTCATGAAAACTAATAAAATTTAGTAATGATTTTTTAAAAAAATAGTCTCAGAAACCAGAGAAGGAATTAGAATCAACCCGACAGTAATTATCTTGAGTTTGATTTCTGTTAAGTCCATGAAACTCTGTTTCAGGGCATTAGTGTGATTTTTCAGAAACAATCAATCACCATTCCATTGCTGTGGCTCTCACTTGAAGAATTCATTGAAAAGATTGATTTACTCTTCAAGTGAATACTGATGATGCTTACTTGCTCCCTGTTTCTGGATGATCTATCATTACATAGGTAGACTTTATTGGGGCCCAATGTCCGTTCTAGTGACACAGGTTGGGCAACCAATTAAATACCTGACACAAGCAAAAATTAATGGCTTAAATCAAAGAAAAGCCTCCTTGAACCAAGGCCTGGCAATGGGCTTCTAAAGGTCACATTCATGAAAATCCTATGAAGTATACAGTCCTACCACTCAATGCAACTGGTTCTTCGTTTGGGGTTGTTTGTTTTTTGGTTTTTTTGGGGTTTTTTTTATATATATTGTACTTCCAGGAAAAGCTCACAAGTCTTCTCTTCTTTTTAATCACTAGAAACTACTAAGGTTTGTGTATTATTAATAAAACTGACATTTTCAATCCAAAAAAAAAAAGAAATCAGCAGATGTATTTCATTGGGTACATTTATTGTCAAGGACCTCTTTAAAGGGTTAATGTACCAGGATATTATTTTAAAGACTAATGTGTGCATGACCTGCTATTTTCATTACTTATGCATTTGAAAGTTGGATAATAAATAAGGAAGACCAAAGAAGAATCAATGTCTTTGTTGGTGAAGAGAATTGAATATGATAATGTGGATTGCCAAAAGAACAAAATTATCTGTCTTGAAGAAAGTGCAAATAGGGTACTCTTAGAGGAAAAGATGATGACATTTCATCTTACATACTTTGAGATGTTAACAAAAGGAGGTAGTCCTTGGGAAAATGCATCATGCTGGGAAATGTAGAGGATCATAGAAGAGAAGACCCTCAGTGACATGGTCTGACACATAGGCTGCAAAAACAGGCTCAAGGATCTATGAGATTGTGAATGATCAAAGATAGAACAAAGTTCTGATATTTTATTCATATAGTCTCTGTAAGTCATAGTTAACTCGATAGCATATAACAATAGCTACAGTTGGAGACATACATAACGGTAGAATCTAGTTTTGTTTATACAGGTTTTAATTGTAAAGTCCTGTCAACCTCACTATCTTAATAAAATAGTTGACATAAAAGAGTAAAAAATAATCTCATCCTTTTAATCTGTTAATGAAATTCCCATGGAATCTTAAGTGACCCACATACTACCATATATTTTGTTTGCTTCTTTAAATTTTCTATCCTTTTTTTCTTTCCTTAATTTACAGATAAATCACCACAGAAAAATTCTTTCCTCAACATAGTGTCACTTCAACATACTTTTTTTCCTCTTCTTTCTAGTAAAAGTGTAGCTAAATTTGTCATCTCGCTAGCTTTATTTTTTACCCCCTTGCAATCTGGAGTTCATCTTTATTATTCTCTTAAAACTGCTCTCTCCACAGTTACCGATAATCACATAATTGCCAAATCCAATGTTCCTTTCTCGGTCTTCATCTGTTGTGTTTGAGGTCACAGCAACAGACTGAAACAGCTGGTTTGGCTCAGAACATTATTATGGTTATAAAATGGCGTAACCCACTACACCCTGCTTCCTGGGACTGACATACAAATTGAGTCTTAAAGAAGTCCATGAAATCACATTTCTCCACCCGCTAGAACAGTTTTCCCACTCATCTGCTCTGAACATTTGCTACTAAACACCATCCCATCCCCAAATGAAGTCTCTCACCCTGCACTATTTTTATTATTTATGTTGGTGTTTGTAATAGTCCTTCTTTGTTCATAAATTAGTCAACCATTCTCAAGATTTTGTTATCTCCCTTTGTTTCATTTTTAAATTTTCTCTTTTAAAAGAATTTTTTACCTTACTGATTACAATGACATCTACATATGTTTACAAAGCAAATGACAGCTTTCAAATTTACTCCATCTTGACAATTTCATGTAGTATGAATAAAACTGTGCTCGATGGGGTTTTCCTTTTTCTTTTTTTCACCCCCATTGGGTTTTCAATGACTTTCTTTAGAAAGAAAGATTTTTCTTTTAAAAGATCATCACCTGGCCTTATTTTCTAAGGCATTTCAGACCTATTCAAATTTCTAACCTTTTGGTTATCAGTAAAGTCTAAGGAACCAACCAGGGGCTGTTTTGAAAATGGTACATTATTTAAGGAACTAGACAAATTGCTAGATAAAGACAGAGGGAGTGATAGATGTAGAGATAATAGAAATCTACCACTAATATTCACAACTGGTAGATCAGTTAACACTCTACGGATATTTTATAGTTTTTCAGAGTTCTCTTGCTGCTGAAGCTATACATAATTGTCGAACTTTCTTTAAGGAATAATTTAGACCTCTGTAATTTTATATGGGACATCAATACATTTCAAAGAAGAAAGAGAGGGAGGTGAGGAAGGAGAAGAGAAGAGGAGAGAAGAGAGAGAGAAGAGAAGAGAAGAGAAGAGAAGAGAAGAGAAGAGAAGAGAAGAGAAGAGAAGAGAAGAGAAGAGAGAAATGTCGAGGAAAAAGAAAAGGGGAAAGGAAGGTAAAATCTCTTAGGCAGTGAAGGTTTAAGAAAATTCAGGAGATTAATCTCTTACTGGAATCTTGCCATGGCCCTCATTGTCCCCAAGTTACTCTTTAATGTACTGGAATAATTATTATGAAACTTTGTAATGTATGTTAATCACTGAACAAATAGCTTTTTAAATTAAGATTCTGATTCAGTAGCCCTGGAGCGAAACCTTGATGTCTATATTCCTAAAAAATATGGACCACACGTTGAGAAGCAAGACCCTAGAGATTTGTGCCAAGATTGAAAACAAGCTTTAAGCTTATTATAAGCTAGAGTTCTAGTTTCTCTGCCCTTAGAGATGAATATCTGTCTTTTCAGAGAATTAAGAAAGCAGATATTTTGTGCTCTCTAATAATAATTATTCCATTTCACTAATGTATTTCCAGTTGAGACTCTACATTTGGAATTGGACACTGGCCAAGTAAAATGGTCAAAGGGATTGCATCTTAAATCTTCTCTTGTGAATCAAAGATTCACGAAGGAGAAGATCTAGAGAAACAATTCTTGCAAATAAAGATTTTCTAAGGAAATACAAACCATGTTTTAGATACCATCAATGAGCCTGTGGAGGCACCATGAAAAAAAGAATTGGTCAAGGGATCCATCAGGTTTTGGATATTATGTCCCTGTTTTATAGAGGCAACCAAGAAATTCTGTTCAGTGATATAGTTCCTTTTTAAAAAATTATAAGAAACTCATGCAATATTATTATTCAAAGTGGGTGACCCTGGAGGACATTATGCTGAGTGAAATATCTCAGTCACAAAGGGACAAATACTGCATGGTGCCACTGTTGTAGAATGGGTCTAACATCAGGGTGGGGGATGACAGAAAAACTGGATAAATTATGTATA
>NW_006399862.1:9234537-9270005 GCF_000299155.1 Elephantulus edwardii
AAAAAAAAATATTTATTTTTAGTTGATATCATCCTTAACATGAATGTTGCTGTTGCTGTTGTGTCAGATCTGACTCATAGCTCACCTATCAGTGGGTGTTCAGAGACAGTAAAGTTCCTTCTCCCATGGAGCATGTGGCTTTGGGATGTCAGGGCAACTCCTTAACAATAGGCCACCAGAGCTCCTCATAATATGAATAATTTCTGTAAATCAGAGATTATAGGAAATGTTAAACTGAGTGGTGGAATGACAGGTCTGGTGGACTGTGAACATGGATTATAAGTCTGAAGCTCTTTCTGGTCTTCAGCTTGTTAGGAATGGCCTCTCAACTTGAAGATATTCTCTTTTTCCTACATGACCTGCTTTCTGCTTTCTTTTATCTGCAACTCCATTTTAAATTCTACATAAAAGAACTCCACTTCTGTACCTTTAGCTTTTATCTTTCAGTAATCTTTATTTCTCTTGTAAAGCTTGTTGTTGTTGTTATGTGCCATTGAGTCGTTTCCGACTCATAGTGACCCTATGCACAACAGCCCTAAACCCTGCTCTATCATGCGCAAACTGCACTGCCTCTGACACACCCATCCCGATTACCCCAGTCACCGAATCAATCCATCTCATAGAGGGTCTTCCCCTCCTGCACTGTCCCTCCACCCTCCCAAGCATGATGTAAGGACCCGTCCCTCCTGGCAACATGTCCAAAGTATGTCAGACAAAGCCCCAGAATCCTTGCCTCCAAGGAGCAGCTTGGTTTAATCCTCTCCAAGATGGATGTTTGTTTTCCTGGCAGTCCACGGTACATTCAGTACCCTTCTCCAGCACCGCAGCTCAAAAGCATCCACTCTCCTTCTGTCCTCCCTAGTCATTGTCCAACTCTCTGATGCATAACAAGCGATTGCAAATACCATGACCTGTATCAGGCGCACCTTAGTCTCCAGAGAGACACTGTTGCTCCTGAGTACGTTTGAGAGGTCCCTAACGGCAGACTTTCCCATCGCGATACGCTTTTTGATTTCCTGACTGCTGGTACCAAGAGTGTTGACTGTGGAGCCGAGCAAAGTGAAGCTGTGAACACTCTCAATCTCTTCATCATCCATCCTGACGCTGCCAATTGGTCCAGTGGCGAGAATCTTTGTCTTCTTGACGTTGAGCCTTAGTCCATACTGAAGGCTGCAGTCCTTGACCCTTCGCCCTTTACATAAGCTTGTAAAGCTTATTTATTTAATTCTCTCATTTATTCATGCCAGAAAGACCAACACAGAGTTATAAGGAGTGAGAATATATAAACTTGTTCTTAAAGTTAGTGGGAATGACAGAAAACACCAAGTTTATATAATTCAATTTAAGATTTCTTTAGCCTTTTCTTTTGGTCACACATACCCTTAATATTATGGTCCTCATTCTGCACGCCGTGCAATATTTAGTGACCCTTTGTAGTTCTGCTTTTTCAATAGTTTTTTTCTTTCATATACATCTGGAGACCTTTATTCCAAACCCTTATTTACTGTTATGTTCTCTTTACCTTACTGTAATTGTCTTTTCTCCACACAACTTTGCCCTAGGCAGTTAGAATTTCTAACTATTTCTAGTTTTAACACCCTAAAATTGTAGAAACACCAGCTCTTGTCAATAATAGAAGTAAAAAGAAGTATCTATACTGGAGATGCACTACAGAAAATAAAACAATGAGATGCTGTTGTTTTGTAGGTATTTTTCATTTGTGCTTTCCTCCTGGGTCTCAACTGCTAGCATGGTGCTGGGTACCTCCACTTTCATTTCCTGACCCACACCTACATCTATAACATTCCAGAGCAAATCAATACAGCTCCCTTGCCTCAATTTTCCCTTTTCTGACCTTGGACAGGAAGACCTTTGTTTTCATAGTCAATAAAGGTCAATCAAGTTGTCATCTCAAAAAACAAAACAAAGACTGACTTATTTCCCTTCTGGAAGAATCCCTGTCTCTCCAGGGCAATAAGGTGATAGAAAGTGACATGAAAACAACAATAAAAAAATGAAAGAACTACTCCTACCTATAGGTAAATCTCAAAAGTATATTCAGTGTAAAAGAAAAGTTACAGAAAACTGATAGTTTTCAAAGGTAGACGAGATTTTTTTTAAAAAGTAAATGAGATTGATAAACTCTTTTTGTTGTCAAGTAAGTCACAAGAGTTCCAGATAGAAAGATATAGATAGATGATAGATAGATAGATAGATAGATAGATAGATAGATAGATACATAGATACATAGATAGATAGATATAGATAGAATAGTTGAGTTGAAACCAACTCCATCAATTCATAGCTGACCCTCCAGCAGGTTTTCAGAAGCAGTAAATTTCATGGAAGGAGACTGTCAATCTTTCTTCCATGGAGCACCTGGGTGATTTCAACTATGTGCCTTTGAGTTGGACGGTGTTCGGTTAGTCTTCACTTTGAAAACTAAATTGCTCCTGATTCCGGTCATGACCTGTTTAATCACTTGCTATGCATCTGAAAACTGTACAATGAATAAAGATAATAGAAAAATTGAAGTATTTGAATTGTGGTGTCAGAGAAGAATACTGAATATGCCATGGATTATCAGAAGAGCAAATGTGGATGTCTCAGAAAAGGTGGAGCCAGAATGTTCCTTGGAGGTAAGGATGACAAAGGTTCATCTCACATACTTTGACCATGTCACTAGGAGAGGCTATTCCTTGAAGAAGGACATTAGGCTTGAAAGGTTACTAAAAGAGCAAAAGACCTCTTATTAAACGGATTGATATAGTGACTGTAGAAACAGGCTCAAGTGTTTCAGAGATGATAAGTATTAAGTACAAGATTACAGAACAGGGTTCAGATCTTTTGTTCAGAGGGTTACTACAAGTCATACTCAACTCAACACGCTCTTAATAAGAAAGATTTCTGTTTATGTATATGTGTATGTGTAAGTATATGTATATTGTATGTATATACACTGCCAAGAGAACAGACAAGTCTATCTTGGGGAGGATGAATATAGGTTGTTTTTTGGAGACAAGAATTTTGAAGCTTTGTTTCACATATTTTGGGCATGTTGCCGGGAGGAACCCATCCTTGAAGAAGGATATCATACTTGAAAGAGTCGAGAGTCAGCACGGAAGAGGAAGACTCTGGATAAGATGGATTGACACAGTGGCTGTAACAATAGGGAGAAGTGTGTCATAGATGATAGGCTCAGGATAGGACAAAGTTCAGAGCTACTGTTTAAAGGATTACTGTGAGTTACAGTCAATTTGATAGCACATTAGCAACAACAATATATGTATATCTGTGCTTATGTATTTAACAAAATTTACTTTTAAAAGAAGATAGCTCTTAATCCCAAAATAAGACACTATTATCTTCAAAAGGTGAAGAGGCATAATTATGAGATAGGACAGAAGCATGCAGGGAGCTTCAATGTGCACTGCTCCAAATCAGTAGTTAAATATAACAGTTGATGTTGGTTTGTTGGTGTTTTGTTTGTTTTCGTTGTTTTGGGTTTTTTTTTTGTTTGTTTGTTTGTTTGTTTTTTTCCTGTGCCATGAGTACAGTATGAAGCACATAGATTCTTTCTGATGTCATGTGTAGAGGTTTGCCCAGGGCTTTCTGGATCCACAGTTTGGAATAGGGGATTAGAGGATGCTCTAAAAGAGTGTGATTCTTGAGCTGATATTGTTGTTGTTGTTGTTGTTATGTGCCGTCGAGTCATTTGCGACTCATAGTGACCCCATGTACAACAGCCCTAAACCCTGCTCTATCCTGTGTCAATCGCATTGCCTCTGACACACCCATCCCGATTACCCCAGTCACTGAATCCACCTCATAGAGGGTCTTCCCCTCCTGCCCCGTCCCTCTGCTCTACCCAGCATGATGTCCCTCTCCAAAGAGCTCTCTCTCCTTACAACATGTCCAAAGTATGTCAGAGCTAATATTAGCAGACAAATAGTCACTTCTGCCTGCAGCTTCCATCTGAACCCCAATACATGTTTTCTAATTTAATGCACGCAGACTTACATATGTCAAAAGCGGAGTCTTGTATTACCTCAGCAACCTTAGTAGCATGTCCCTCAGTAATGACCCTTCATAATATCCTGAGGGAGGAGACGTTCCAATGTTAGGACATAGAGTGATACTGTGAAGTCTGATCCGAGGCAGGTCTTTCACTGTGGAGTTGGGGGTGAGGAAAGCATGACTGAGATGAATATCTTAGAATTAGGCATGACAAAGAAAAGATTTTGATGCAAGTGTTTTATTTTACACAATTTGTTGGTTGATGATTTCTTTGAGGATTTAGGGAGATATGGCAGTAAAGTGGATTAACCACTTGAGTCCTAACTGAAAGATTGGTAGTTCAAGACCACGATCCACTCTGCTGGAGAAAAATGGCTGGTCCATTTCCTTAAAGATTTACAATCTCAGGAACAGTGTAGGGTCACTCTGAGTCAGAACTGACTCATCAGCATTGGTTATTGAGGACTTAATGAATCTGTAAGGAAGCTTCTGGAATGAATAATAATAAAGTTATTAGCAACTCTTATCTTCTTGGATAAGAGACTCCTGTAATAGTAAATTTGTATTGATAAAGACAGTGGAATAGCAATGTTAATGTAGATGGTAATCTATGTAGGTGATTTCCAAACTCAGTTTCAGTTTTATTCAAAGGCAGCATTAATTATCTGATGGCAAATAGATTACATTTAGAATCAGAAATCTTGGGTTACCATACTGGTTCTGCCACATTTGTGTTTGACTAGTTGCACACTTGGTCACTGCAGTTCATTAAATGTCAATTGCTGTGCATTTACAATAAGGAGCCACATTTTCTTTTCTTTTCCTTCAAGATTGGGTCTGGAATTAAAAGAGAAAAGATTCCTTTCAAAGTACTGTCCGCTCTATTTTACCATTCAACCATTCACCTCCAAACCAGTGCAAAATTTAGCCCTTAAACTCACCAAACACGAAAACATGTAGATAAGTGTCATTTTAACATTTCCAGAACTATTTAAATAATAATGAGAGCTATAAAAGGAAGAACAATCTCACTCTACTTACAACAGAATGAAAAGCAGTAGTTATTGATCTTAGGGCTAAATTCTACCTGAAATTTTGCATTTCTGTCCATGAACTCAGCCTACTCAATATTGTATCTTTATCCTGCTTCTATTTCTGTATTTGGCATTTATGTGTGCCTGCCTGTGGATGGTTTTAGCATCCAGAACGAGCTAACTCTGCTCTAGTCATGCTTGATGGGAACTGGTGATTCAACTATTGCAAAACTTTGAAAATGTTCATTAATTTAGGCGTAATTAATGCAGAATGACAAATTTTATAGAGTATATGTCATCAACTTGAATACCATGCATTCATTATATTCCTGAATATTGAGATGAATACATATGAATCTCAATGATGAAAATCTATTCAAAATAACACTAACTGGAGATTTCTGGCTATATATACAGGGTGTCTCATGTTATTGAGAGATTTTTAAAATTACATCTTAAAATCTATGATGTCATTATAGAAAATATACTGTTTTTTATTAATGTAAAATTAGATGGGATTTTTAATTTAATTTAATTTTTTTTACAAAATCAACTCAAGAAAAAAATATTTAATGAAATGAAACTTTACATTTAGGCTCCATATTTCATATGTCTGAAAAGATCAGATTTCTAAAATCTTTATATTAAATATTAACTGTGATTTCAAGGATATTTGTGCTTCTTCAGTTCATATATCTCTTTTTTATGTTAGATGGCACAGCTGTGCATTCTGGAATCTAAATGAGTATTTGCTAAATGAGCCTGTAAAATGCGCCTGTTCATTTTCCGTATTACATATTTTTATCAAATCCAGGTTCCAGAATTCAACGTGACTAGAAGTTTGCCATGGCAACCATGAAATTCTTTATATATTTGTATATAAAACTACAGAGTGGCAGAAAAGAAACATCAACCTAGGATATTATTTCAGTTCATAGATTACTAGATTTTGCATTGATTTTCTTTTCTTGCACATAATTCAGACTCAATATCCCAAAACTCTGTTTTTTGTTTGCCTACAATTTGTACTCTGATAGTAAAGATGTTACACATCATTTTCTTTAAAGGGAATAAAAACAGCTAAGTAATTAATTGGACTGGTGGGGCAAGGCTTTGTTCAGGTTGATACTGTGAAACTTAAAAAAAATCTGTATTTAGATTGGGAGAATGTTGTGAGGAGGGTGAGGGGTTCTTACAATGGGGACAGTCTCTGCAAAGGAGAGAACTCTGTGACCACAGGATTCACAAAAGCTTAAGAGGGAGAGCTTTCTCCTTAAAAAGAGAAAAAAGGTAGGAGGCATCTCACTTCCTGATTTAAAATCCTACTATACTGCCATGGTAGTTAAGACATCATGGTACTGGTACAATGACAGACACATAGATCAATGGAATAGAATTGAGAACCCAGAAATCAGCCCATCTCTTTATGGTCAACTGATTTTTGACAAGGAGATGAAATCAGTTAGGTGGGGAAATGACAGCCTTTTTAACAAATGGTGTTGGCAAAATTGGAAAACTATCTGCAGAAGAATTAAACAAAATCCACACCTCACTCCATATACAAGAACCAACTCAAGGTGGATCATGGATCTAGGACTAAAACCAAGGACTATAAACTTCATTAAAGAAAAGCTTGGAAGAACTTTAGTAGTCCTAACCCACAACATACAGAGTCTTCCAAGTACCCTGAAAAATTTACAACCAGGAAAAGATAAAATAGATGAATGGGACCTTCTAAGAATCAAATCCCCATACACATCCAAAAACTTCTCCAGCAAGGTAAAAAGGGAAGCCACAGACTGGGGAAAAGTGTTTGGTAATGACATGTCGATAAGGGACTTATATCTAGAATTAATAAAATACTTGAGCACCACAACAAGATAAAGGTAACTAATCCAATAAAAAAAATGGGCACAGGATATGAACAGACACTTCACCAAAGAAGACATTCAGATGGCAAACAAACACATGAAGAAATGTTCAAAATCCCTAGCTCTGAGAGAGATGCAAATCAGGACAACTATGAGATATCATTTCACCCCAGTCAGAATATCAAAATTTAACAGAACCGCAAGCAACAAATGCTGGCAAGGATGTGAGACTGGAACCCTTATTCACTGTTGGTGGGAGTGTAAAATGGTGCAACCACTGTGGAAAGCAGTATGGCACTTTCTCAAAAAGTTGCAACTAGAGATACCATTTGACCCAGCAATTCCACTACTGGGAATATACCCTAAAGAGACCATAAACAACATCCAAGCAGATATATGCACACCCATATTTATCACTGCTTTGTTCACAATAGCAAGGAGTTGGAAACAACCTAAGTGCCCATCAACAAACGAATGGATAGAGAAACTGTGGTATATTCACACAATGGAATACTGCACTGCATTGAAAAACAAAGAACTCATGCACTATTATTCAAAATGGGTGACACTGGAGGACATTATGCTGAGTGAAGTATCTCAGTCACAAAAGGACAAATACTATATGGTGCCACTGTTGTAGAATGAAGTTGACATCGGGGTGAGGGTAAGACTGAGAAAAACTGGATAAATTATATTTACTGCATTGAAGCCGATGAGGGAGAGAATGGTTTAAAAGTAATACATTTTAGGGCATTATTATTATCATAAAAGTCCAGAATGAGGGTTGCAGAGTGGAGTATACTTGGGATGGCGCTGGGGGTGGAGGTATGCTGGGGGATTGTGTACCAATGAAGGAGTTTTTCTTTTGCTTTTCAAGGAGAGGAGCAAACTGGGATGGGGGTGGGGTGGGCGTGGAGAAAAGTGCAATAATGAGTGAATGGAATTCCAAAATCTCTGTAGATGTTCATTGAAATTAATAATTAAAAGAAAAGAGTGAGGGCTTTCATTTCTAAAAACAAAGAAATACTCAAAATCACTGGCAATAAGAAGGATGAATATCAAAAGCACAATGAAGTACCATTTCACTCCAGCAATAGTGACAAAGTTTAACAGGGAAGCAAATAGTATATGTTGGAGAAGATGTAGTGAGATAGGAACTCTTACACATTGTTGGTGGAATTATAAAATGGTACAACCACTCTGGAAGGCAGTTTGGCACTTTCTCAAAAAGCTGAACATAGAAATTTTATATGATCCAGCTATTCCACTACTTGGAATATACCCTGAGAAAATGAGAACTGAGGCACAAATAGAGACTTTTACACCAATGTTCATAGTAGTGTTATTCACCATTGCAAGAATGTGGAAACAGCCCAGATGTCCAACCACAAACGAATGACTTGAGAAATTATGGTACATTCACACAATACAATACTAGGAAGCACACAGGAGCAATGATTATTACCTAACTTGGGAGGCACTAGAGAGCATTATGCTAAGTAAACTAACTCAGTCCCACAAAGACAAATATTGTATAAAACTGTTATTGTAGAGTGAGTATAAGGATCCAAGGGGGAGAGGTGATTAATAATGAAATTGTACAATTTGATGGGTGAGGAGGTGAGGGAAATTGGAAGACTCTGTTCTGAAAAAAAAAAGTATTAAAATTTATAAATAAGCTCATATAGTGAAGAAGAAGAAGTAAAAGGAGGAGGAGGAGGAGGAAGAGGAGGAGGAGATTATTATTATTAGACAAGGCTAGAAAGAACCAGAATATGGAAAGGGGGAATAAAATAGTAGTGTGATCAGATAGTAAAGAAGAGCATGTTAATTATATGACTAGCCTATTCTTTTTAGAATCCCTTAAGGAAGGGTGATATAGTTGCTCAAGTAGCCCTGATGGTGGCAATGGTTAAGAGCAAAGCTGATAAGTGAGCTATTTGTGGTTTAAACCCACCAAAGCTCAAAGAGGACACTGAAGTAGTCTGTCTCCATAAAGATTACAACCTTTGGAACCCATAGAATATTGTTTTATAGTGTCATTATGAGTTAGAATTGACTCAAAGCCGGCAGGTTGGCTCAGGTTGAAAATGCCTGACAGTTCAGGGACCTGAGGGAGGAGGGAAACCATAACCAAAGTTTGGTTAGCAAGTATTTTGCCACTGGTTGATGATGAGGAAAATACTTCAATCATGTCACTGCCCTATATGGAGGGAAGCTCAGCATCAAGAAGACAAAGATTCTCACCACTGCGCCAACTGGCAACACCGTGAGAGATGGAGAAAAGATTGACATTGTTAACAATTTCAGCTTACTCAGCTTAACAATCAACACTCTTGGCACCAGCAGTCAGGAAATCAAAAGGCGAATTGCATAGGGAAATCTGCTGTCGGGGACCTCTCGAAAGTGCAAAAGATGATGTAAATCTAGGGACTAATGTGCACCTGATCCAGGCCACGGTCTTCAGAATTATTTGCTATGCTTTGGAAAGGTGGAAAACTATTAAGGATGACAGAAGGAGAAATGATGCCTTTGAGTTGTGGCGCTGGAGAAAAGATTTGAACATAATATGGACAGCCAAGAGAACAAACAAGTCTGTCTTGAAGAGAGTGAAATAAAATTTCTCCTTGGAGGCAAGGATTTTTAAGCTCTTCTCATATATTTTGGGCATGTAGCCAGGAGGGACCAGTCCTTGAAGAAGGATTACATGCATGGAAGAGTGGAAAGACAGTAGAGGAGAGGAAGACCCCAGATGAGATGGGTTTACACAATAACTACGGTAATGGGAGTATGTATGTCCGAGTCAGTCAAACTAGCTCAGAATAGGGCAGAATTCAGGACTATGTATGTACATAGCTCTGAGTCACCGGTGACTTGATTGTACATAACAACAACAACAACTTGAGTCTTTATGTGTGTGATATAAGGAAGGGTATGAAGCTTTGGTGATGCAGTGAATTAAACATTAGACTGGTAAATAAAATGTTGATTATTTAATTTCAACAGAAGCTCTAAGGGAGAACAATGAGGCATTTGTCATCTTATAGATTTAGTCTTGGAAACCCTATAGGGAGTGCTACTATGCTGGAGGGTGACAACTAGTCTGAATTAACTTGGGTGCAGGGGATGGCTGGGGAAGTGAGGTTCTTTGCAGTAAATCAGTTTCTAGAGTTTAAGCAAAATTCAATATTGTCAGCAAAAATACTCCACTTAATTGAAGGACAATATTATTTATTTATTAGGAAAATGAGGAGCATTGAAACTGCCTCTTTCTTTTCCCTTAAAATATTCAGGTGCGTGTAAGCATTTCGATTTCCCCATCACTTCTTTTCACCAGAATCAGCTACATATTTTCTACCCTGCAACAAGATCATAAATCACTTTGTCAACAAATCTCACAAAGCCTCATGCAAAATTATGTTTTACTTTAATAGAATAACTCTTATTTAAATACAAGATTAATTTTTGTACATATCACAATTGCAGTTCCTATAGTTTAGAAATCTGTTGCTGTGGCTGTGCCATTGAGTCACCTGTGACTCTTCACGACCCTTTGTACAATAGCTTTGAACTCCACCCAATCCTAAGGCTGTCTCACTGTCTCTGATACACATACCCTCATTGCCACAGTTCCTGTATCAATCCATCTCATTCAGGGTCTTCCTTTCATGCATACTCTTCCAAGAATGATGACCTTGTCCAAGAACTATTTCCTCCTGATCATATGCCCAAAATGTGTGAGAGTGAGCTTCAAAACCTTTGCCTACAAGGAGCAGCCTGGTTAAACCCTCTCCAGAACAGATCTGTTTGCTCTTTTGGCAGTCCATGATATGTTCAATACTCTTCTCCAGCACCAAAACTCAAAGTCATCATGTCTCCTTCTGTCACCCTTAGTCATTTCCCTGATGCATAGTAAGTAATTGTATAGACCATAACCTGAATCAGGTGACCTTAGTCCCTAGACTGTTATCACTACCCTTTAGTACTTTGGAGAAATCTCTGATAGACTTCCTTAATGCAATTTGTCTTTTGATTTCTTGACTCCTGATGTCAATAATGTTCAAAGTCTCAAATCTATTCTTGAGATGTCTTCAAGCACTTTGCAAATACAAGAAAATCTGTGTGAAATCTTAAATATGTTGTTATTTTCTATGCATTTACCACATCATTCCAGAGTGCTTTTGTCTTGCTCCGATGGCATAATGCATTACACATTACATGCTTAACAGAAAGGTCAGCAGGCGAATCCACCCATTTTCAAGTCACATGGTTTCTGATTGAGGAGATAGAATTGACTGAACAGAACTGACTTAGCATTTACTAAGATTCTTAATATCTTTCTGTCTGAGTTTGCATGGGCCTTCTCCATGTTGCAGGGAAAAGAAGAAAATATGGAAAAGCATTTTTAAAAAGTGCTGTTATAATTATGTTATTTTTTATGATAACTGCCATTATTAGAAGAAAAGGTGGCTTTCTACCACCATGGCTGTTGGTGCAGTCTTTGGTCTTCTTCTGTAAGTGCTTCAAATCTTCACTTTTTTGCAAGGGATCTTATAATCAGAGAATTTTTAAATGAACAGAAATTCAGAGTTCATCTGCTTTATCATCCATATCATACAAATGTAGAAATGGAGATAGGGATATTTTAAGTGTGTTGTCCAAAAACTTGTTTGTAGCAAAGCCAATATAGCCATTTTTGGCTTTGACAGTGCACCTTCTGATCTAGCCACTGATTTCTCCCCCCCCCATTTATTTAATTACCTTTGCTTAGTCTTAACTATGCATAAGAGAAATTAATATTATATGGCTGCTTGTCCTCAACTGTCCTAAAAAATTCCATAGCCTCAAATTTTGGCATGGGTTCTCCCTAGATAGAGTTTTGGGTTTTTGATGCTTTACTCAATTCTTGGCTTTATGGCTGAATGTATTCATGTTGGGAAGCTTAAATTATCTAGTTAATTTATTCTTATCTTAAAAATTGGTGAAAAAATATATATATGAATGCTGATATGAATAATCCTTATGGGAAATAATTTTTCAAAGCTCAAGAATGTCATAATTTCAGCTGCTGATTTGATCTCTAAAGTACAGTGATTAATTAATTGATGGCAAAGTATATATAAATGTTTATATATAGTTCAATTTTAAAGATTGGTAACTTTATAGATTTTACTCTATATATACTGTGAATTTTAAAAACTAGATTTGTAAGCACAGTTATTATATCAGCAATTATTACCAGACCATTTACTCTAGTAAGGCAATATGTTTAAACACACACACACACACACACACACACACACACACACACACAGACACACACACACTCTCCACAATACAGATAAAAATATAAAACATTTATTAGAATATTTATTAATTTACTGAAAATTTATGCCTATACACATCAGTTGTGTAGTAGAGTAGTTTTAAATGGTGTTTCTAAAATGTAAGTGTTCAAGCGACTCTTCTCAGGATCTTGTTTGTAAACAAATTATAATTTATTACTTCCTTATTCTACTTCAATCTCCTTTTCAATTTAGGAAAGATATGTAGGAAAAATTATCAAGGACACTGTTCAGTAGAGAAAATAAGAGCATATGAAGAAGAGTGAGCTAAGTGAGCATTAATCAGTAAATGTTTATTGAATGATTCCTTTAATCATTCTGCTCCCAGACCTGAGACAGCTAACAACATAGTGAAGAAAAAAATGGTAAATCCTTAAGCTAGAGGTTAGGGCCCTCATAACTTCAGGAAGTCATTAGTATTCACTTCCAGTTGAAGCATTTTTAAAACAGGCAGGGCATAAATAGAAAGATATCTAGTTTTATGTTTATGGCAAACACTGATACTGTATCCTTGTCCAAACTTTTAATATACATACTTTATGAAAATATCCATTCAGACAAAAATATGAAGGTTACTAATCTTGTATTTTATACAATATGACACTATATGAAAAACACAACTCTACTTTCCTCTCTTCCACTGATGAAAATTGTCTTTTAGCTTGCTAAATCTCCCTCCTCTGCTCCACTTTTTTTTTCTTTTTATAGTCAGCAGAGCAAGATCAGAATGTCTGCCTTGACTCATGAAAGCTCTCAAATATGAAAGTTTGTTTTAACTTGCTGAATGATCTCTCACAGCTGGTAATAGAAACTGTGATGGTTAATAAAAACTGCTCAGTGGTGTCCCTCTTCAAGTGTGGCTGAGAGCATATACAGCTGCCATACCATAGATGCACCAGATGCACCACTGGGAAGAATCAATACTGTTCTAAAGCCTTTGTGGAGCTAGGAGAAGCTCAGGAGATGAAATAGTTAAAGAGCTTGGTTACCAGCTGAAAAATTGGTGGTTCAAACCTACCAATCATCTCATGGGAGAAAGATATACCAGACTATTTTCATAAAGATCCACAGCCTTGGAAAGTTTATGCAATTCTGTGGTACATTTCTATCCTATCCTCTAAGGTTGAGATAAACTGGAAGACTGTTTTTTTGTTTTGCGTTTTGAGGAGGTGACTAATTTACTTACTGTTTGTTCTGTGGATAGTTTTGTTGTTCTTGTTGTTCCTAACCTTTATACTATAATAGACAAAGTGTTAGTCAATAAGCCTTTTATTTTAAGAACTACCTTCCCTCTTAACTTGATTTGTGCCACTGTTAGAACCTCTGCTTGGAATATTATTGCTTTTAGTTTTTGACTCATGTACTTTAAACTTGTTAGTTAAATTTGTGTCTTCTAGGCTGCAACAGTTCCATGATACATCTTCAAGGATATGAACATGTACGGCCAAGCACAATCAATAAGAGTGCATCTGAATTCCAAAATCAATCTCCAAAATAGTCTACGTGTTTCCTATTGCCAAAGGGGCCCTTTTGAGTAGTAAGAGAAGATCTTCACCCTGAAACCTACAGCGTCCCTTTTCAACAAGAAGTAGCTAAGAAAATATGCCGTCCTCTTTTCGTTATGAATCAGGGTGAAATCTCTCTCAGGGAGGAGTGATAGGGAATGGCAAAGGACACACTGACAAAGAAGATTAATCAGAACTGGTTTTGACAAGCACTGTGGCAATGGGACAATTAGACATTCAAGAAAAAAAAGAGAGGAATGAATGGGGGAGCGGTAGAGAAAATAGTCCAACAATGAATGAATGGAAATCTCTGTAAATGTTCATTAAAATAAAATAAAATTTAAAAAAAAGAAAAAATGAGATAACAAACCTGAAAGAAAAGAAAAACACAGTCTAATAATAAATAAGTGTAATTCCTTTGAATTTTATTTTGTTGACTCATTCATCAATCTGAGTATTAATGTCAGCAAAATGAGGAGCCCAGTATTCTGTCACAGGGGTTGGCAATCTTCAGCCAAATTCTGCTGGCAGCCTTTCTTTGTAAGTACAATTTTGGAACTCAGCCATGACCATCAATTTACCTGTTGTTTCCCACTGTTCTCAAACTACAACAGCAGAGTTCTGCAGAAATGACAGAAAGTGTATGGCCTGCAAATTCTAAAATACTTACATATTGTTTCTTAACAGAGAAAGTTTGCTGGCTTCTATTCCAGTCTCACACGTTTGTCTTACCTTGAACAGCACAGACAGAATGCTGCGATTTCATAAAATGAAGAAGTAAAATTCAAGTTAGAATTCATTCCTTGACTGATTGATTGTCTTTCAGATTGCTAATGGACAATGTAAGACCATGAACACTATCCGTGTTATATTCCTCTCCCAAATTTCATTCATTGTATTGCTGTCAAGTTAAAACTCATAGCTAATCCTCCAACAAGTTTTCTGAGGCTATAAATTGCTGCCAGCAGAATTTGGCTGAAGATTGCCAACCCCTGTGACAGAATACTGGGCTCCTCATTTTGCTGACAATAAAACTCAGATTGCCATAAACATAGCAGTGGCACCATATAGCATTTGTCCCTTTGTGACTGAGATACCTCACTCAGCATAATGTCCTCCAGGTTCACCCATTTTGAATAATATTGCGTGAGTTTATTGTTTTTCAATGAAGCATAGTATTCCATTGTGTGAATATACCACAGCTTCTCTATCCATTCATTTGTTGATGGGCATTTAGGTTGTTTCCAACTCCTTGCTATTGTAAACAAAGCCGCGATAAACATGGGTATACATATATCTACTCGGATGTCATTTATGGTCTCTTTAAGGTATATTCCCAGTAGTGGAATTGCTTTTCAAGGAGAGGAGCAAACGGGGGGGGGGAGGGGTTTCTGCGGGGAGAAGGGTGCAACAATGAATGAATGGAATCCCAAAATCTTTGTAGATGTTCATTGAAATGAAAAATAAACAACCTAAATTAAGAAAAAATACTGTGCTAAAAGAGGACTATTGTAGCTTCTCTCAAAGAACCCAATGCTTGTGAAATTCAGAAGCCATGAGCTTCCCCATAAGTTAAGTGTTATGGTCAGAACTGTGCACCTGCAAGCCTTAAATGAACTTGACATGAGTCATAGTGTTAAATGTCATTTGTGACTAAATCAGGATCAAGGTGGATAATTACTCTCAGACACTGGTTAATGGAAAGTGGAAACACCATCTGATAGTACAGTGTGGCCAGTGCTAAAATATGATGAACTAATTTGACTGAGGATTTGTTGGTTTGTTTTTTTTAAAAAATAATTTTATTAATGATTTTTAATGCAACACATATATATTTTTACAGCATATTCTTTCCATTTAGTTTTCCCCCATTTATTCATGTTGCACATTTTCCTCCCTGCCCACTGCTCCCCCCCACCAGTTCGTTTTTCTCTTTGAAGAAAAAAAAACATTCTTTCATTGTTATACACTCTTCTTCCCCACCCCTGACCACAGTTCACTTCAATATGCATTTCTTATTTAAAAAAAAAACACAAAAAAACAAAAACTCAGATTGATGAATGAGTCAACAAAATAAAATTCAAAAGAATTACACTTATTTATTATTAGACTGTGTTTTTCTAAAAGTGTGTTCTGTACAACCTAGAAATTAATATAATGTTCCGTATTGGTGCATTCATTGGGCAAATGAAACTCTGAAGAGATAGTTTCTATTTCCTTCTGAATCCCACTTGCATAGTTTCCATGATCTTATCTTTCTAGAGAAAGAGTCCAAAATTCTTTCAAAAAGAAAGAAGGTGAAGGAAGAGGAAGATAGGAGGAAGAAGTGAAAGAAGAAAGAAAAAGATATCCATCTTTTCTCTTGGAAAGTTGATGTTAGATTTAAATGATCAGAGAGGCACCATCTTTGGCTTAATAGTGTAGTCGCTATGGACGACATAAAAATTATTTTGATTCACCATAATTTTACCATTAGTAGGTTAGAAGTTCTGGTGGACTAGTGGCAAGAAGCTGTGCTGCAATCCTGAAGCCATGTGATTTGAATCCACCAACTGTTCTGTGGGAGAAGGATGGGCAATCCCTTCCTGTGTAATTAATTGCCTTACAAACCCACTGGAGGGTCAGCAATGGATTGGTTCCAATTCTAGGGTACGCAATCCGCGCGCGCGCGCGCGCACACACACACACACACACACACACACACACACACACACAGATTTAGAGTTCCTTCAATTCAATTAGAACTCAAGACATTCTCATGTCAATATAACATTGCACTTCATAGCGTTTTTAATGTGTGTGTGGACTTTTAGAGGTTGAAACACCAGACCTTGCTTCTGAGGTGTGTGTGAGTAGGTATGAACTGTCAACTTTTGGCTAAGAGTTGCTTGCTAATCAATTGAGACTTCTAAACTCTCCTGAAATCAGAAGATACATAGAGGGGATTCTTATATGGCAGTGCAAGGGTAATTCATAGTTCTTTCATTTGGGGGGAGGCAGGTAAATGCAAAAACTAATAAAGTGTACTTGCTAAGATCTAGTAAAATTAAATGTTTATATTTATCCTAAAGAAACTAACATACATATGCAAGAAGAGTATGTTTATATAATAGTGAAAAAAGTAGAAGTAGTCTAAACACTTAATATCTGGAAATGAAATACAATTAAGCCTTCCCTATGTATTGAAATGACAATGTTATACATCCATTAGAGGAGTTAAGAGTAATTCTTTATGATCATGAAAAGATTATTTATTAGTTTAACATTTCTTTTCATTTTTGTTACGTATCATAGAGCTGACTGCAACTCGCAGCACCCTTCAAACAATGATCTCTTGCCATAGTTCGTACCATCCTTACAATCATCTAAAATTCTATACAGCAAATTAAGTTATCAGAAGATGAAATTTTGTCCTTTTTTCATGTATATTGCCTCAAGTTACATGAATATTTTAAAAATTGTGCAAACATACTCAACTCTAATACGTAAACAACCCCTAACTTTATTTTGCATGACATGTGTTAGGAGAAAAATAAGATCCAAAATGATCATACAGAACTCACAGACAAGACTCATCATTATAGAATATATTAGCAAAGCTTTGTACAGGCTATGCTACTAGAGTTCCCTTATAAGGGAAATAGTTGTTGTTATTAGGTGCCATTGAGTCGACTACAATTTATAGTAATGCTGTGATCCACAGATTGGAACCTAACCTTATTCTTTGACATTCTCACAATTTCTGAAATTCTCAACTCTATTGCCTGGAGGCTGCAGACTGGCCACTCCTGGCCTGCAGTTAGCTCCTAAATTAGTGAGGGTAACTCCATTAAATGGGGCCCTTTCATGTTAGGGAAGTATTTGGTTACAATTCAATTTGGGAACATTCAGTATATAGTTTAAGCCAGAACAGCCTCTTTAGGATGTTAACAGTCAGCCCTCTTTCCAATTCCTAGCCTTGCTCCACTTGTAAGTGCCATTAGCTCTGTTCATTATGGGCCATATCCAACTTTGTCCATTAGCCTAAGTCTAAAGGCACTCAGATCTAGTTCTGAAGGTCAGCAAAAACATAGCTCTCTAGTCCAGTGAACTGGGCACTCACTCCATCAGCAAATACTAAGCTTTGTCTTCTCACAGGCCACAGCCACAGCTCTGTCTCACAGCGGTCTCTGGTTCTTCATCACCTTTGCTGTCACTGCTGTTGCCATGTGGGTGGCTGTGCCATCTTCTATCATCTTTCTCTCTTTGATTCATGCAGTGACAAAGGATGTGCTGTACTTTCTGTTTCTTCTTTATTGACAGTGGTGAGATATTTTTTCTGTCTCTGAGCCTATTCAAATTATACCTGAATAATGGAAAAATTGATCTATTATCACATTCGTGTTCTAACCATATTCTTTCCATAGCCTTATTCAGTCATTTTATGAGTTTAATAAAGACAATCATCAGAATAGCCATATGAAGTAATCCACTACAGTACAGCAAGTATAAGTTTAAAGGATTTTTTAAAATATCAGCAAAACTTTTATAAAATAGCATTAGATTCCTACTGCCTCAGCTATACACCTTATATGGTTATTATAAATATCAAATGACATTAAATAATGTATGTAAGAGGTCAAGGCATTCATTGTCAAGTTATGCCACTTAATGTTTGGTAGCTAGCTAATTTTGTTTTTTGGGGTTGTTTTTTTAAATCATATATAATACCTGGAAAAAATTCTTAAAAAGAAAACAATTCTATGCTTACACTTCAGTTAACCACATCCAAAATAACTTTAACATTAGGTGCTTAGCATGTTTCTAGAGAGCAATTTATAGGAGGTAATTTTAAAGTTGAAACTCAGCTCAGTGTCCTCTTCACCTTTTTCTATTTCTCTCTGAGATGGCTATGAAAAGCCACCCATCTCTTGCAAGGGACAAGCTAGAATGAAATAAGAAGCAGGGCATGGTTCTAAGTAATACAGGAATATTGGTTTCTTAAGGAGTGTAATTTAATCTGCCTTTGAAGGTCTGTGTTTTCAAACATCTTCAGCAGAATTCCTGCTAGGTACCATCAAAAGCATCTGCCCAATGCAGGAGCAAACTTGTTTACCAAAATCTTAAATGAAAAACAAGATGGTCCTGCAAGGGATTGCAGAGAATTGCAGTTCCTGTTTTAACCTCAACCTCAGCTTTTCCATCCACATGGGGCTTGGAGAGAGCCTACAACATCAAGTTCAAAACAGAAACACCAATCACCTCCAAACTTTAATGTTGTATTTTTTTCTACCACAAAATGTGTTTACCTTAGACTGATATTCTTTTGTTCTTTTCTTGAAGCCAAGAGTTTATTATTTGCTTCCTCAATCTCTGCTTGTTAAATGGCTTCTTACAGTTCTTGCGTGAATGTGGGCAGGGTTGCACAATATAAAAATCACTTCAAGGTTGAGCAAAAATTTTAAGTGGTATCACATAAAAGGCTTATTTCCTTTAAGGCTTTTCCCTTGAGATAACATTAGATGTTTTGCCAAGGCAAGAAAACAAACTAACTCTGATTTAGTTCCCAAAAATCATTAATATTTTGTGTCCCCTGGTCTTCTGTGAATATTTTGAAGCTCTTATCAAGTTTTATTCTTACCCATATATTTCAATGGACCTCTACATTAAATTAATCTGGGTAATCTGGGTAATGTTGGCTATTCCAACTATATTAACATATTCTTACTCTGAGCTAAACAGTACTTGTAATTGACCAATCGAATGGTACATGAAAATTGTTGTTGTTACGTACCATTGAGTTGAAACCTCGTAACTGACACTTTGGTAGACTTTCAGAGGCAGTAATTGCATGAGAGGAGTTGGCAGTGCAACTCCTTCCCACTAAGCCACCAGAACTCCAGTCAACAAATACTCACTCCAATAGATTCACTTCTAATTTTCAAGGAATGATATTTCAACAGCAAAATTACCTTTAAAATAAGTGCCAGTGAACCTATCAGGAAGAATTGTTAGATATGAAGATACAGGTGCTCTCAAAAAAATTGAAGATAAAAGAAAAATATAATGTATAAAAAGTATATAAAAGAAAATATAAAGTACCTTGTGATAATAGTGTGTATCAGTAGTAATTGTTATTATTATCATTTAAATATCGTACGTGTTATCAGGAAAGACCAGTGTTGGGGAAAATTGCATCATGCTTGGATCATTGGAGGGTCAGAAAAAGACAGAAAGACCTTCACAAGATAAACTGACACAGAGCATGTTACAAAGGGCTCAGCATATCAGAGACTGTGAGGATGGTGCAGCATCGGGCAAAGTACAGATCTGTTGTTCATAAGGTCATTGTGTGTTGTAGTCAATTTGATGACACTTAGTGGGGGAAGGCCCTCTATGAGGTGGATTGATTCAGTGACTGGGGTAATCGGGATGGGTGTGTCAGAGGTAGTGTGATTGGCACAGGATAGAGCAGAGTTTAGGGCTGTTGTACATAAGGTCACTATGAATCACAAGCAACTTGATGGCACATAACAACAACAACAACAAATATGTAATGTAAATTATAACCTCTATGATGAAGTTCTTCACTTTATTAAGCTGCTTTGTGGGGTTTTTTTTGGGAGAGGTTGTTTGTTTTTTGTAGGGATTTTTTTAGTAACTTTTTAAGAGATTATATTAATGAGGCAAGATTAGAGACAATTTTGTAAAGGAGAAGTATCCTCAGAGATATGGAATGCATTGAGTATATGTTTAGACTCTGGCAAAGCTAGGGATCTTTTTCAATCAATACCATATCTGGCTCTTGCTATTAGCCTCATGGCCTCCAGACTTGACCAGTGGCCTACTGTACTTGCTGACTTTGGACTCAGCAGTCTCCAAGCCAGCCATGTGTGACTCTTCCTGACAGCTACCTTTAGATTTGTTTACTTCTGAAGCCAGCAGTATCCAAAACCAGCAACCTGAGAGCCTGCCTGACCTGTTAACAGCTTGGAAGCATTCCTAGATGTCTTTGTCTTGAAGTCTGACCCACAGACCTGGGACTTATCAACCTCTACAAATTTATAGGAATTAAAATATGACTTTGAGTGTATGCCACCTGAATTTAAAAACCATCTCACAAAACAGGTTTGAGACATTGAACACTAAAAAATAAAGCAAGATAAGCTGTGGGATGTAATTAAGAATATCATCCATGAAAAGCAAAATGTCATTACAAAGACAGAGGAGGAAGAAAAAAGCATGATGATGTCAGAAGATAATGCAAATATTTCACTAGAATACCAAGAATCCAAAACAAATTGAAGACATAATAAAGTTAAAGAGTTGAACAGAAGATTTCAAAGGACAGCTTGTGAAGACAAAGTATTATAATGAAATGTGCTAAGAGTTGGAGTGAAAAAATAAAAAAGGAAGTACTTGCTTGGCATTTCTCAAGTTTCTGAAGGAACTGAATAATAAATTCAAGCCTAGAGTTGCAATTCTGAAAGATGCTAGGAACAAAATCTTGAATGATCCAGGAAAAATCAAATGAAAATAGAAGGAATACACAGAGTCACTGTGTCAAAAAGAATTGAGCAACACTGAACCATTTCAAGAAATAGCTTATGATTAAGAACCAACGGTAATAAATGAGGAAGTTTAAGCTGTGCTGAAGACACTGGCAAAAATAAGGCTCCAGAAATCCATGGAGTATCAATTGACATATTTCAACTAAGAGATGTGCTCTTAAATGTGCTCTGGATGTGCTCACCAGGCTGTGCCAAGAAATCTGGAGGACAGACACCTGGTCAATTGAGATCTATATTTAGTTCCATATCCAAAAGATGATCCAGAAGAATATGGAAATTATTGAACAATATCACAATATCATTAATATCACATGCAAGCAAAATCTTTCTGAAGATCATCCAAAATCAACTAGAACAATAGTTTAACAGAGAACTACCAGGAATGCAAGCTGGGTTTAGAAGTCATGGCACTAGGATTATCATCGCTGATGTCAGATGAATCTTGGCTGAAAGTAGATATTACCAGGAGGATGTATATTTGCATTTTATCAAATATGCAAAGGCATTTGACTATGTGGATCACAGCAAATTGTGGTTAACTTTGAGAAGAATGGGAATCCAAGAACACTTGTTTGTGCTCATGTGAAATCTATACCTAGACAAAGAGGCTGTTGTCCAAACAGAGCAAGGAAACATAGTATGGTTCAAAACCAAGAAAGATGTACATTAATGATATATCTTTTCTCTATATCTTTTCATTCTATATGTTGAACAGGTCGTTTTGAGAGGCTGGACTTTATGAAGAAGAATGTGGCATCTAGATTGGAGGAAGACTCATCAACATGGGTAGCAAGCGACACAATCTTAATTGCTGAAACGGAGGAGGACTTGAAGTGTTTGCTGCAGAAGATCAAAGATTGCAGTCTTCATTATGGATTGTATCTCAACATCAAGAAAACAAAAGTCCTCACCATCAGGTAAATATACAGCACTGAGATAGATGAAGAAGAGAAAGAAGTTGTAAATGATTTCATTTTGCTTGGATCCAAAATCAACTGTTGGCACCTACAGTCAGGAAATTAAAAAACCCCAAAAAACCAACCAACCAAACAAACAAAAAAACAAACAAACAAAAAAACCAAAAACTAGTTTCATTGGGAAAATCTGCTGCTAAAGGACTTCTCCATAGTGCTAAAATGTAATGATGTCAGCCTAAAGTCCAAGATATGCCAGATTCAAGCCAAGGTCTTCTCAATTATTTGCTATGTATCTAAGAGCTGGACAATGAATAAGGATGACAGAAGAATAAATGCCTTTGAGTTGTGGTGCTGGAAAAGCATGTGGTATGGAGCGTACCATGGTCTGCCAAGAAAGTAAACAAGTCTGTCCTGGTGGGAATGAAACCAGGCTCCTTGGAGGCAAGGAATTTGAAAATCAGTCTCATATTCTTTGGTTATGTTGTCAGGAGGGGCTACTCTATGGAGAAGGACTTTATATTTGGAAGGGCAGAAGGTCAAGCTAAGAGAGGAAGACCTTGAGAGAGATGGATTGACACGGTGACTGTGTCAATGGTCCAGTGTGCCAGAGAGGGTGAGGTTAGCTCAGGATAGAACAAGGTCCAAAGCAGTTTTTTATACGGCCATTATTAACTGTACTCAGCTCGACCACCACAATAATACATGTGTGTATTTGATTGGCTTTGATTTTTTTAGAAAATACATTATAGACATATAGCTATTTTTTACTACATAAATCTTTAAGGAACAATATCTCTAAGGAAATAGAAACCAGTTTGGCTTTTATTTTTAAAGTAAAAATAGGATATATGGATTCAGGTTTTCTGAAAGTTATAGACCAAAGAAACCCATATTCTGTCAATTCAAGGCCACAGTCTCAAAGGTCAGTTATCCCTGTGTTCCTGTTTGTGTACCACATATATTATAATCTTTCTTTCTGAAACTTTGGGTTGAATTATTTTGTCCCTCCAAAGACTTTGCCTAAAGCACTATTGCAGCATTTGTTGTTATCATTCATCCACTTATTTTCTCTTTGCTGAGATGTAAGCACTTCAGAAGTGGATAACCTGTCTCATTCATCTTAGTTTATCTTTACCCCCCTCTATTTCAGGATGCAACACACACAAGAGCATCTATTAAACACTCAAGTTGATGAAAAAATGGAAAACTACTAACTTGATGAATTAACTTTGATAGCATCGTACAGAATTAGAAAGATAAACAAATTCATTCAACTTACAAAAATTGTACTCATTTATTCACTCAACTAATTAAAATAATTAATGTACTATATACATAAACTGAAGAGTTTAGATTACCTGAGCAATTTTGTAAGATGGACAATATAAAAATTAAAATTAAATAAAACAAAACAATTGATATGTATACGTGTGATAGATCTGTGAAAGAAACGTGGAGAGTAAGTGGCAGGAAAGCAATAAATCTTGTTTGTATTGGATTGACAAGGAAAGTTTCTATAAGAAGTTGATACCTAAACCTATACTTAAAGGATGAACAGGCATATGAATTCAGAGTAAGTACAGTGAGGCAGAGATGAGATGTAAAGTTAAGTGATATTGAAGGATAATGCATGATGTTGGGTGTTTGGTTGAATGAAAGAAGGATCAGAGATACAGGCAAAATTATTAAAAATATATATATTTGGTAAGTTCCACTGGGTTAAGTGGAGAAATAGATTTGAGAATGCCAAAGGGAGATCAGGTTGTGGCTTGTTAAATTTGTCTGTGGCTTCTAAGCAGCTATTTCAAGTCAGTAGTGGGGAAGGAAGTACAAAGACCAGTTTTGTGCTGGAAGTAGCAATTTTCAGGTCATTGGCATGTAGCGTCCATGGTATAGAATAGAGGATTTACAATTAAAAATACTTAGATTTGAAATACCTAGACACGGGTAGGGAGGAGCCTTGGTAACATAGAGGGTAAGGCACTTGGCTGCTAACTGAAAGGTCAGCATTTTGAATTTCCTAGTTTCTCTGTGGGACAAAAAATGAGGCACTCTGCTTCATTTATGAGTTTAGAAATCTTGTGGGCCAGTTCTAATCTTTCCATAGTGTTGCTATGAGTTAGAATCACCTTTTTAGCAGTGGGCTTGTCTTGAGTAAACATGCATATTGGCTCACATTTCTTGAGTGCATTTTTTTTTTAATCATTCCACGAAAACAAACAGATTCATTTTGGAGAGGATTAAACCAAGCTACTCCTTGGAGGCAAGGATTCTGGGGCTTCGTCTGACATACTTTGGACATGTTGCCAGGAGGGACGGGTCCTTGGAGAGGGACATCATGCTTGGGAGGGTGGAGGGACAACGCAGGAGGGGAAGACCCTCTATGAGATGGATTGATTCGGTGACTGGGGTAATCGGGATGGGTGTGTCGGAGGCGGTGCGGTTGGCGCAGGATAGAGCAGGGTTTAGGGCTGTTGTGCATAGGGTCGCTATGAGTCGGAAACGACTCGACGGCACATAACAACAACAACAACATATTGTATTAGGTGCATTACTATATGAATTATCCTTATTCTTTGCAGAATTTTGGAGTTCCTGGCTGGTACAACTGTTTAACCTTTCTTTTCTCTGTTACCTAAAATGTTGATGAGTAAATTTTGTCCACCTGGGGAAACTGAAAATCGACTTTTGAAAAGTCCATTGAAAATCCAATGGAAGGTAATGTAATGTAGTTTTATAAAGAAGATGTCATTCCCCCCCACCCCCATTTAAAGACTTGGAAATTGGGGATAAGGCATTTTAAGATAATTAGACCAAGGCCATACTTCTAATGTTTGCTAAAGGTGAGAATTGAGCAAAAATCTATTTGGTCCCCAAATACTCATGTCCGTGAGGGCTGTCTCTGAAACAGTTAATGTGCTCCTTGTCAAGGAGTCCTGGCAGTGCAGTGATTAACTCCTTGGTTGTTAACTATAAAATCAACAGTTTAAACTCACCGAATACTCCATGTGGAAAAAAGATGAGTTGGTGCACTTCTGTACAGGGTACAGCCTTAGAAACACATGGGACAATATTACTTCCATCTTCAGGATAACTAAGAGTTAGAATTGAAGTGATTCCAAGCATTTTAATTTTTTTCTGTTTGGTTGTTTAATTTTGTTACTATGTTCAATGTTATCAGGAGGGGCTAGTCCTTGGATTAGGACATCATGTTTGGTAAGGGGTGAATGAAAAGTAGAAGCCTCACGAAGGGGTGTATTGGTACTATGACTGTAACTACGGGACCAAACACAGCATGGTGGTTCAGGACCAGGCGACATTTCTCTCAATAAAAGTGGATTCTTTATGAATCTTAGATCATTGATTTCTAATAATAACAACTTGTGCTATGTGCTTTCTTGTATCTAACCTCTTTTAATCCCTATATCAACCTTATAGGAAGGTATTATCACTTTAGGTTTTGATGCTAAGGAGTCTAAAAGCCACCCAATCTTTCTTCTTAGCTCAGATGCCTGTTAGGGGGGAAGCGATCTGACGCAGCTGTTTGACTGGCACATTCTCTGTGGCATGGAAAAGAAAGGGTTAAGATCTTGCAGGTGAATGTCTTTAAGAGTGTCTGAGTTGCAAGCTAAAGCAAAATTCATTTGAAGTTCGAAATTTCAAAAATAATCCAAAGGATTTACAGATTAAAACCATAAGGAGTTTTCTTGCTTGTTTTTCTAAGAAGCATTGAGTGACTCTAAAATAAAAGCTTTCCAGGAATCGTAGATGAAGGCACCAGTGTCTAGGCATCATCAGTCTTTTCTAAGATGACGTTTGAACTAAATAGTCCTAAAATCCTCCCTCTCTTAAAATTGAATACATTTCAAATGTCTCAGATGTCTTTTTTCAATTTGCAGGAGGGAGCATTTTGTTCTGATTGTACATAGAATCTGCAGGCAGGCACCAGACCAACTAGAAAACAATTAGCTAGTCTAATTTTCAATAACTTTTTTCTTCTTTTTTTTTTTTTCTTATGAAAGAATCTCTCTTTCCAGATACCCCTAGACCTCAAATCACATGCATCAGGACTCACTCACCTTACCGGAAAACAATTTTAATTTCTATGTGATTCTGTTCTCTTTGCCTGCTCAGAACATAATGTGCTGATGAGATGCACATGGTATTATGCAACTAATGGAGACTGTAATAACTGTTAATTTCTTTCTCCTATTACAGAAGAAGGAAGGCTGAAGTGCAGAATACATGACTTTAGTCTGTGTCCACTCTGTGGTTCTGTAAATTTCCAAGCTGTAATATGGTGAAGGATGCTGCTTAAGGGCAGTTTTAATTACTCTTGAGGACAACAAGGAACTGTCATATGGCAGATACTTGCTACCAGTCTCTCTTAAAACAGCACACAGGGACTGAAAAAGAGAAAAGGAGAGATATATATTATAGACTGTCTGCTACCTAGCTGGACAGATAGATAATAAACCTGGTTCTTTTTCAAGCTGAATTGTTAAAAATCATCTTATTTCTCCCCTGACAGAGATTCACCAAGTCAGTCTGGCAGCCTTTGGATACCCTTGAACCTGAGGTTACTGGCAAGGATAAATAAAAATTGTATGTATCTGGGATTGATCCATTGACCATCATTGCAATACCATGCTGTGCATAGGGAGTGGAAATACCTTCTTCAAGAATTTAAAAAAAAGGCAGCTTTTCAAAGGCCATTTTCCTGCAAGGAAATAAAACGATGATAGTAAAGTCAAAGGCCCCCATAATCTTTATGCAGAAGAGATCTTTGGGGGGGGAAATGGTATTTTTAAACAGTAATGGAGATAGGACCTTTTTTAAATGGAATAAAGAAAATAGTTCTTTGGGGATGGAAATTAATTAATTAATTAGTCTCCAGGGCTAGATGCATAATTTTCATTGTGGTATATAGAATTGAGGATGACTGGGGGCTCTCTTTAAATGTCTACCTAATTCATAGATTAAAAATGAGCAAACTGTGAAGAGACAGTTTCTAAGATTATGGAAAAATTATCTGTATGGTTACTTCTGTCGTAGTTACTGTTTAATATTCATATGCAATTGAACTTTTTTAAACTCCAGCTCTTCTTAGTCTTTACTTCTTCTATCACAAGAGCTTTATCCTAAATCACTTTTTTTTATTTAATATTGCATGCCCACAAGCACAGGCACTATTGTGTTAGCTTTATTTAAATGGTAGTGAACATACATAGAAAAGACACGTTGTAGTGAACATGAACAATTGCTTATAGATAATGTGTATGTGTGGAGACTCTAATATTACTCAGTTAAATCAGGTATCTGATTGATTTTTCATATCTAGTAAGTTATGGTGGGAGGAGGAGTGGCACCCACTTCTATAATAGCTTGTCTCCGGAAACCCCATGAACCTAGAGACAGGCACCCAAGCGTTGAGGACTCTCCTTCATAGGGTCGCTATGAGTCTCCTGAGACTAGATGGCACTTAACGAAAATAACATCAACATAGAGAGAGATCAGCTGGCACAGTGGACAGAAAGCAATGCAACCAAACCAAAGGTGGGTGACTTTTAATCCGCGGCCCTCGGGCCTGTCTTTCATTGTTTTTGTTCAGACATTCCTCTAGGTTGTATAGCCCTGGTGTACACGATACCATACAGCGGTCACTTGTGGTTGCTGTGAGGCTGAACACTGTGACACTGATGTGTCAAATGCATTAATGGTTGGTTACCCAATGCGGGCAGAGAGTGGGGTGGAGTTCCCTGATTAAAACAAGCTTGGAAGGAGGAGTGGCATCCACTTCCATAACAGCTCGCCTCCAGAAACCCAATGAACCTGGAGAGAGGATGAAAGACACCCAAGCGTTGAGGACTCTCCTTCGTAGGGTCATTATGAGTCACCTGCGACTCAACGGCACTTAACAACAACAACAACAACAACAAAAACAACAGTAAGTTATGGTGCCATCGATGAACATAAATGAACACATGGTTTCCTTATAAAATCATTTATATGAAATACTTGCCTGGCACTAAACAAAAAACTAAATAAATATAACAAACACCAACAGCACACAAACCTCTTTGCCATTGACTCAGAGTTGATTCTCCAGCCAGCTTTCAAAGGTGATAAACCACAAGGGAGGAAATTGTCCATCTTTCTCCCAACAGAGCAGCTAGTGAATGCTAACTGCCTGCCTTTGTTTTGCCAGGGTAACTCCCTACTGACTAGGCCACTACAGCTCCATGGCACTAAACCAGGGCATGAGAAGAGCTATATACTATTATTTAGGTTTGGAGAAACATGTGAGGCTTAATTTATAGAAATAATAAGATTTGTTTTAAAGAAATGCATTTTAAGGTGAATATTGTATGCTGCTGTTGGGTTGTGGTTATTTTTAATAATTTTTTTTTGTACAATGTCTCTCTGGAGACTAAGGTGCGCCTGATACAGGCTATGGTCTTTGCAATCACTTGTTATGCATCAGAGAGTTGGAAAATGACTAGGGAGTGTAGAAGGAAGATTGACGCCTTTGAGCTGTGGTGCTGGAGAAGAGTATTGAATGTACCATGGACTGCCAAGAAAACAAACAGATTCATCCTGGAGAGGGTTAAACTAGGCTACTCCTTGGAGGCAAGGATTCTGGGGCTTTGTCTAACATACTTTGGACATTTTGTAAGGAGGGACAGGTCATTGGAGAGGGACATCATGCTTAGTAGGGTGGAGGGACAGCGCAGGAGGGCAAGACCCTCTATGAAGTGGATTGATTCAGTGACTGGGGCAATCGGGATGGGTGTGTCAGAGGCAATGAGATTGGCACAGGATAGAGCAGGGTTTAGGGCTGTTGTACATAAGGTAGCTATGAGTCGCAAACGACTCAACGGCACATAACAACAACAACAACAATAACTGTTTTACTTATAAAGTTCATAAACATTGCTTTTCAGATTGGATCTTTCCCATTTCTTTTACCCACCACCCCCTACACCCATCAAATTATGAAACCCTACTGGCTTTTTACTAGAAGATTGGCCAGTGGAGGGTTGCAAAGTACAAATCTAACAACATGCCTCTGGATATTCTGTGAACTTTGATAAATGTCAATAGTTATAGAAATGCTTCCAGTCCTTTCTTTATAGGGTCACTATGAGTCATGCTCTACTTGAAGGCAGTCAACAACACAACAACGCCTTTGCCTCAACTAGTCCTTCTCTCTTTAGAATTTATCACTTGAATCTCATTGTGCTGGAAATTTGACCTTTGTCCTTTTAACACTAAGAGCCATGGCCTAAAATAATATAAAACAGTCATGAAAATTAATTTATGTCATTTTCCAGAGACATTTTATTTATTTCTTTTATTCTCATAAAAGAGAACTGAATGTGAGCTCTGAAGATGATACAAAAGACTATGGAGACACAACAGAGCTTGTCCTGCAGAACTCATTGGCCTGAATTAATGAAATCGGCTTCTCTTAAGTCAATCTCTGAAAAATAGTGGTAAAAATGTGTGGAGAAAATGTTGTGCTCCCGTGTGTGACTCTAACCCACAGCTCTTAGGCCTGCCTTAATTGTTTTTGTTGAAACATTCTTCTAGGCCGTGGAACCCCGTTAAGTCCACTTGCTGTACAGAGGTACATGATGTCCCTCTCCAACATGCCCACAGTATGTCAGATGAAGCTTCAGAATCCTTGACTCCAAGGAGCTTCACCCTCTCCAGGACAAACCTGTTTGTTCTCCTAGCAGTCCACGGTATATTCAACACTATTCTCCAGCACCACAGCTCAAAGACATCAATTCTCTTTCTATCATCCCTATTCACTGTCCAACTCTCTGATGCATAGCATGTAATTGTGAAGACTATAGCCCAGATCAGGTGCACCTTAGTCTCCAGCCTGACTTCATTCCATTTCAGTGCTCTGGAGAGGTCCCTGACAGCTGTCTTTTCCCAATCTCTTAATTTCCTGGCTGTTGGTACCAAGAGTGTTGTGGAGCCAAGCAAAGTAAAACTGTTAACAATCTCAATCTCTTCACCATTTATACTGATGCTGCCAATTGGCCCAGGGTGAGAATCTTTGTTTTCTCGATATTGAGCTTCAATCCATATTGAAGGCTGCTGTCCTTGACCCTCTGCAGCAAGTGCTTCAGATCCTCCTCAGTTTCAGCAAACCGACTTTCCTAATGCATTTTGTCTTTTTACTTTCTGGTTGCTGGTACCAAGAGTGTTATTTGTGGATCCAATAAAACTAAAGCTGTTAATAATCTGAAACTCTTCAGTGTCTGATGCTGCCAAAAGACCTGGTGGTGAGAACCTTTGTTTTCTTGATGTTAAGCTTCAATCCGTGTTTAAGGCTGAAGTCCTTGACCTTTAGTACCTAGGTTTCTGGTTTGATGTTGGGGTTTGTTTCTGTGTGTGTGTGTGGCTTTTTTCTGAAAAGAAAAAGTTAGACTATTATAGTTAATGCCAATTTAGTTCCAAAACTGTACCTAATTACAAACCTCACAAATAAATATTTGTCTTTATACTACCGAATTTGATTATGGTTCTTTTAGCTTTAAATTTTACGTGGAGTTGCCCAGTGTCAAATAATTCGCTATGCTAGCCCACCCATTACAGTTTATGTTTTTCTATTCACCAGCTGGATTGTAATTTAAATTCAATTGTGCAAATAGGAATTTAATTTAAATCAATAAGACATTTATTACATGATGCTCTAGCCAAATGCCATCCAGTTATTTATACTGTATTTAATGAAGTTTGTCATTCAATAATTATTACAGTATATTGCTTAAACTAGAAAATATGTACATGCAAATCACCTTTTAATGTGGAATTATGATGCATCTTTAAAAGAATTTTACCCATCTAAATTATAATATTCAACTCCAAATTACTTGTTTTACATAATTTAAAATTTGTTTTTCATATAACTTTGTAACAAATTTCCATGTGGTAATACTGTCACTTCCTCTGTTAAAAGGAAGCATGACAAAGTGAAATGGCACTTGTCTTCCAATCAGATGAGAACAACTTGGCTTCAGAGCACATATCTGCAAGTTATTTGTTTTTAAGAATTTAATTGTGTCACCTAAAATATACTATAGATCCTATGCTCTTTGCCTGTAGTTATAATACTATTTGGGAACGAATTAGTTTTTTTAATTTAATGACATCTAGGAGTTATGGTAACCTAGTGGTAAGAAGCTATGTTGTAACCCCAAAGGCAATCTCCACAGAGCAATTGATAGATTCTAACTACATACCTTTGTATTGGTATAGCAAATAAAAAACGTATTGCGATGGGAAAGTCTGCTGTTAGGGACCTCTCTAAAGTACTCAAGAGCAACGGTGTCTCCCTGGAGACTAAGGTGCACCTGATACAGGCCATGGTCTTTGCAATCATTTGTTATGCACCAGAGAGCTGGACAACAAGGACTAGGGAGGATAGAAGGAGAATTGACACCTTTGAG
Source organism: Elephantulus edwardii (assembly GCF_000299155.1). NCBI lineage: Eukaryota > Metazoa > Chordata > Mammalia > Macroscelidea > Macroscelididae > Elephantulus > Elephantulus edwardii. The sequence goes on from NW_006399862.1 coordinate 9,266,244, forward strand.
CTGTGGTGCTGGGCAAGAGTATTGAATGTACCATGCACTGCCAAGAAAACAAACAGAATCATCCTGTTGTTGTAGTTATGTGCCCTCGAGTCGCTTGCGACTCATAGTGACCCTATGTACAACAGCCCTAAACTCTGCTCTGTCCTGTCCCAATCGCACTGTCTCTGACACTCCCATCCCGATTATCCCAGTCATTGAATCAATCCCCCTCATAGAGGGCCTTCGCCTCCTGCGCTGTCCCTCCACCCTACCAAGCATAATGTCCTTCTCCAAGGACTAGTCTCTCCTCACAACATGTCCAAAGTATGTTAGATGGAGCCTCAGAATCCTTGCCTCCAAGGAGCCACCCAGTTTAACCCTTTCCAGGACAAATCTGTTTGTTTCCCTAGCAGTCCATGTTATTCTCAATACTCTTCTCCAGCACCAAAACTCAAAGGCATCAATTCTCCTTCTATCCTCCTTGGTCATTGTCCAACTCTCTGATGCATAACAAGTGATTGCGAAGACCATGGCCTGTATCAGACACACCTTAGTCTCCAGAGAGACAGCATTGCTCTTCAGTACTTTGGAGAGATCCCTAACAGCAGACTTTCCCATGGCAATGCGCCTTTTAATTTCCTGGCTGCTGGTGCCAAGACTGTTGACTATGGAGCCAAGCAAACTAAAGCTGTGTACAATCTCAATCTCTTCCCCATCCATCCTGATGCTGCCAATTGGTCCAGTGGTGAGAATCTTTGTCTTCTTGACATTGAGCCTCAATCCATATTGTAGGCTGCAGTCCTTGACCTTCTGCAGCAGGTGCTTCAGGTCCTCTTCAGTTTCAGCAAGCTTCGTCTGACGTACTTTGGACATGTAAGGAGAGAGAGGTCTTTGGAGAGGGACATCATGCTGGGTAGAGTGGAGGGACGGTGCAGAAGGGGAAGCCCCTCTATGAGGTGGATTGATTCAGCGACTGGGGTAATAGGGATGGGTGTGTCAGAGGCAATTTGATTGGCACAGGATAGAGCAGGGTTTAGGGCTGTTGTACATGGGGTCGCTATGAGTTGCAAACGACTCGATGGCACATAACAACAACAACAACCAATCTACATGCAGAACAGAACAATGGAGATGCTGGGCTGTACGAGGAGGAATGTGGCATCAGGATTGGTGGAAGAATCATCAACAACCTGTGTTATGTGGATGACACAACCCTACTTGCTGAAACTGAGGAGAACCTGAAGTGCTTGCTGCAGAAGGTCAAAGATTTCAGCCTTCAATACAGATTGAATTTCAACATTAAGAAAACAATGATTCTCACTGCTGGGCCAACTGGCAGCATCAGTATGCATGGTGAAGAGATTGAGATAGTTAGCAGTTTTATTTTGCTGGCTCCACAATCAATATTCTTGGTACCAGCAGCCAGGAAATCAAAAGACGAATTGCATTGAGAAAGTCAGTTGTCAGGGACCTCTCAAGATTATTGAAGAGCAACAACGTCAGGCTGGAGACTAAGGTGCACCTGATTCGGGCTGTAGTCTTCGCAATTACGTGCTATGCATCAGAGCGTTGGACAGTGACTAGGGATGATAGAAAGAAAAGTGATGCCTTTGAGCTGTGGTGCTGGAGAAGAGTGTTGAATATACCATGGACTGCTAGGAGAACAAACAGGTTTGTCTTGGAGAGGGTGAAGCAGGAGTGCTTCTTGGAGTCAAGGATTCTGAAGCTTCATCTGACATAATTTGGGCATGTTGCAAGGAGGAACTGGTCCTTGGAGAGGGACATCATGTTTGGGAAAGTGGAGGGACGGCACAGGAGAGCAAGACCCTCGATGAGATGACTCAATTATGTGAGTGGAGTGGTGGAAATGAGTGTGTTTGAGACAGCCAGGTCAGCACAGGATAGAATGGTGTAAAGTGCTCTCGTACATAGGGTCACTATGAGTCGCAAGTGACTCGATGGCACATAACAACAACAAAACCAACCAGTCCTTGGAGAAGGCTGGAGAGACATTGCAGGAGAGAGGGACTCTGGATGAGATGGATTGACACAGTACCTGGATTATCAGGGATAAGTCTGTCAGAGGCAGTGAGATGGGCTCAGGATAGGACAGGGTTTAGAGCTGTTGTGCACTGAGTTGCTATGTGTTGTAGTAGTCAGCTCGACAGCACATAACAACAACATCTTTTTTGGGGGGTATTATGGTTGCTGTTGTTAGCTGTCTTCACGTGAATGCCATGTCATTTGCCAACTCAACTCAGCCCTATATTAAATATTTTATATATAATTTTTTTAAGAGCCAAACCAAAGGAAATGTCATGTCTGCTAAAAATGAGAAAAGGTAAACTTAGAGTTAGAGCATCGTTTCTAAGTATACCTGACCAGTATCTTAATATAAGCAGATGGCTCTAAAGGGAAATTTATTTTCTATTTGCTCACCTCTCTTGACTTGGTTCTAACATAGTACCACCACTGTGCCATTTATTATCCATGAAAACCTACTGGAGAATCAGCTATGAGTCAGTTCCAGACTCAAGGGGCTTAACAATAACAACAACAATAATAATTATTACTGTTATTATTTTGCAAATTCTGAATAAATGAAAACATTATGGAATATGTTTTGTTCATAACAAAACAAATTCATTATGTTAAAAGACAATTGTTTTGAGCGTATTTGTGCTATACATGAGCGTCATTCAATCTATTATGTAGTAATTGTTAGGTACTCCAGGGTCTGGTCTGACTCACAGAGATCCTACATACGCCAGAAGGAAACATCCAAACCTGCACCATCCTAAATGGTCTTCTTGATGTTGAGATGTAATCCATAGTGAAGTGCAGAATTTGCTCTTATGCAGCAAACAGTGTTTGTTGAAACATATAAATTGGTATCCCGTCAGTTTCTGAGTCTTAATTTTTTGCCATTGCTTTCAATATAATGAAAACTTCCTTCTTTAACGTTGGTTCTTGATCATATACCACTTCCTATAATAGTTACATGTCAGCCAATTATTTTTGTTACAGCGAGTCAATGACTTCATCTTCTTTTAATAATTCAAAGTTTTGCCCATAGGACTAAAACAGGGCTTCAAAATTACAATTTGAGGCTTGAATTTGTTTTAAAGTTCTTTCAGCTTGAGAAATACCAAGTTCTTTTGCTAACTCATGCTGTTTGTACATTTCCTTATGATACTTTGTATTTTTTATTTTCAAGGCCATAATTTCCAACTACCATTTCTTCTTTGTTTCTAACTTTTCAGTTCCAGTCACTAAGTATTAGTGCATCTTGATTGCATGTTTGATTAGTTTCAAATTAAAAATTTTGTTAGAAATCCTGTATTTCCTGATCTTTGCTTTTAGATGTTGGTGCATGTATTTGAGTAAAAATTGTGGTATCAAATTTTCCTCATGTGTGTCTGTGGATAGTATATTTTCACTTACGGAATTGAGCTTCAAGTTAGATTTTGAAATTGTCTTTTTAACTATGACCATAGAACTACTCTTTCTCAATTTTTTTTTATTCCCAGCATAGAAAATCTCATGATTGTCTGATCCAAATTGGCCATTACTAGCCCACCTCAACCCACTAATGCCTACAATGTTGATCTCATGCATTCCACTTGTTTATTATAACTTCCAACTTTCCTAGGTTCATATTTCATACACTCCACATTCTAACTGAATCCAACTGACCAGAAGAGATCGATATTTGTTCCTATCCCAAAGAAAGGTGACCCAACCGAGTGTGGAAACTACAGAACAATCTCACTGATTTCACAT
>NW_006399862.1:9271160-9289237 GCF_000299155.1 Elephantulus edwardii
ACAGAGCAGAGTTTAGGGCTGTTGTACATAGGGTCGCTATGAGTCGCAGGCGACTCGACGGCACATAACAACAACAACAACAGCAACCACATTCTAATTATGAATGGATAATTGTGGTTTGGCTTCAGCTTAGGCAGGCATAGGCGATCCTCACTAACACAGGCGACCATCCTGAATCAGGCACAAGATGAGGTATTAAAAAGTAAAAATACGCAATTCAGCTTGGAAATACTCAGAATATGACTCTTCAGTTTGGACAGTTCTTCTCAGGCAGATCTCTGACCCTCAGTCTCCAAGTTCTAGTCCCTGGCATAGAGCTTTTGTTTGAATGATTAAGCCCTTTCTTACTGCACCAATAGGCTTAGTCTAAGCCATTGGGCTTTGGTTCCTTGGAGTGGCTTACTTAGTTCAGCTTTCTCATGCAGGTGGTCTCTGGTTTTATACAATCCCTGCTGCTGCCAATAAAGCTGTTGTGCATCACTCTGCTTTGGCGTCACTGACTTGTGTGGAAATCTTTGACTCAAAAGATGCACTGCACTCTCTGTTGCTGCTTTTTTGTTTGTATGAAGCTGGAGATGGAATGATTGAATTTTGCACAATCAATGACTTGTTCATTGCAAATACATTTTTTAAGAGACATATAAACTCAGGTTATACACACGGATTTCATCTGATGGTATGATAGGAATAAGACTGATTACATCTGAAGAAAGAACCACTGGAGAAACTCAATATCAGGTGTGAAAACTAGGCAAGGAGCTGATTGTAAAACAGACCACCAACTATTCATATGTAAGTTCAAGCTGAAGTTGAGGAAAATTAAACCAAATCCATGGGAACCAAAATATGACTTTGAGTCTATTTCACCTGAATTTCAGAAACATCTCAGGAACAGGTTTGAGGCCTTGAACACTAATGAGTGAAGACCAGATGAGCTGTGGGAGGATGTCAAGGGTATCATCCAGGAAGAGTGCATATGGTCATTACAAAGACAGAGGAAGAAGAAAAAACCAAAATGAATGTCGGAAGAAACTCTGAATATTGCAGTGGAGCGCAGAGAAGCCAAAGCAGAAGGAAGAATTCAAGATACTAAAGAGCTGCACAGAAGATTTCAAAAGGCAGCACGGGATGACAAAGTAAAATATTACAATGAAATGTGCAAGGAGCTGGAGACAGAAAATCAAAAGGGCCAAACTCACTCAGCATTTCTTAAGCTCAAGAAACGACAGAACAAATTCAAACCTTGAGCTGATATAATCAAGGATGCTATAGGGAGAATATTAAATGATCCAGGAAGTATTAAAAGAAGATGGAAAGAATATACTGAGTCACTGTATAGAAAGGAATTGGCAGACACAGAAGAATTTAATGAAACAACATATGAGCAAGAGCCTATGGAGATGAAGGAAGAAGGTCAAGCTGCTTCGAAGAAAATAGCAAAAAATAAGGCCCCAGGAATATATGGTATACAAATGGACATATTTCAGCTAACAGATGCTGCCCTGAACATGCTCACTACGTTGTGTCAAGAAATCTGGAGAACCACCACTTGATCAACTGACTGGAAGAGATCTAAATTTGTTCCCATTCCAAAGATGGATGACCCAACAGAGTATGGAAACTACAGAATAATATAATTGATTTCACATGCAAGCAAGATTCTACTGAAGATTATCCAAACATCAGCAGACTACTGCCAGAAGTCCAGGCTAGGTTTAGAAGGGCTCGTGGTACTAGGGATATTGTAGCTGATGTTAGATGGATCTTAGCTGAAAGCAGGGAATAACAGAGGAATGTCTATCTATGTTTTATTGATTATGCAAAGGCTTTTGACTGTGTGGATCATAACAAACTGTTCTCTGCAAAGAATGGAAAGCCCAGAACACTTGATTCTGTTAATGTGAAACCTATACTTGAACCAGGAGGCCGTCATCAGAACAGAGCAAGGAAACACTGCATGATTCAAAATTGGGAAGGGTGTATGCCAGGGATGTGTCCTGTATCCACACCTTTTCAACCTGTATGCAGAACAAATTATCCGGGAGGCTGGGCTCTGTGAGGAGAAGTATGGCATCAGGATTGGTGGAAGATCTATCAACAATCTGCATTATGCAGATGACACAACCTTGCTTGCTGAAACTGAGGAGGACCTGAAGCGCTTGCTGCAGAGGGTTAAGGACTGCAGCCTTCAGTATGGATTGAGACTCAATATAAAAAAGACAAAAATTCTCACCACTGGACCAATTGCGAGCATCGGGATGGATGGTGAAGAGTTTGAGATTGTTCACAGCTTTAGTTTGCTTGGCTCCACAGTCAACACTCTTGGCACCAGCAGCCAGGAAATTAAAAGATGTGTCATGATGGGAAAGTCTGCTGTTAGGGACCTCTCCAAAGTACTGAAGAGCAATGGTGTCTCTCTGGAGACTAAGGTGCATCTGATAACAGGCCATGGTCTTTCCAATCAGTTGTTATGCATCAGAGAGTTGGACAATGACTAGGGAGGATAGAAGGAAAATTCATGTCTTTGAGCTGTGGTGCTGGAGAATATTCAGTGTACCATGAACTGCTAAGAAAACAAACTGTTTCATTCTGTTGTTGTTGTTATGTGCCGTCGAGTAGTTTGCGACTCATAGCGACCCTATGTACAACAGCCCTAAAACCTGCTCTATCCTGTGTCAATCGCGTTGCCTCTGACACACCCATCCCGATTACCCCAGTCACTGAATCAATCCACCTCATAGAGGGTCTTCCCCACCTGCGCTTTCCCTCTACTCTACCCAGCATGATGTCCCTTTCCAAAGACCTGTCTGTCCTTGCTTCATGTCCAAAGTATGTCAGACGAAGCCCCAGAATCTTTGCCTCCAAGGAGTAGCCTGGTTTAACCCTCTCTAGGATGAATCTGTTTGTTTACTTGGCAGTCCATGCAACACAGCTCAAAGACGTCAATTCTCCTGTCCTTCCTAGTCATTGTCCAACTCTCTGATGCATAACAAATGATTGCAAAGAACATGGCCTGTATCAGGCGCACCTTCATCTCCAAAGAGACACCATTGCTCTTGAGTACTTTAGAGAGTTCCCTAACAGCAGACTCTCCCATTACATTTTTTTATTTCCGGGCTGCTGTCACCAAGAGTGTTGACTGTGGAGCCGAGCAAACTGAAGCTGTGAACAATCTCAATCTCTTCGCCATCCATTCATCTTGGAGAGGGTTAAACCGGGAGGCTCCTTAGAAGCAAGGATTCTGAGCCTTTGTCTGACATACTTTGGACTTGTTGCAAGGTCTTTGGAGAGGGACATCATGCTTGGTAGGGTGGAGGGACAGCACAGGAGGGGAAGGCCCTCTATGAAGTGGATTGATTCAGTGACTGGGATAATGGGATGGTTGTGTTGGAGACAATGCGATTGGCACAGGACAGAGCAGATTTTAGGGCTGTTGTGAATAGGGTCTCTATGAGTCGCAGGTGACTCGACAACACAACAACAACAAGAAGTGAGATTCCTATTATCTGATTCTAAATTTGTACTATTTAAGCACTGCTGTTGTTGGTGTGTACTGACAAGTCAGAACCAATCCATAGCTGACCTTCTGGTGGGTTTTCAAAGGCAGTTAATCCCACTGAAGAAGATTGCCCATCCTTCTCCCACAAAGCAACTTGTGACCATGACATGTGCCTTTGAGTTTGCAGTGAAGCTTCTTGCCATTAGGCCACCAGAGCTCCTTAGTGGTAACTTAAGTTATGCCTTCCTGCAAAATGTGACTTCAAAATGTATCTTATCCTTACAAAAAACCCCAAAACTCATTCCAGAATGAGGTTTTAAGCACAGTCAAGAGTCTGGGATCACTAAATGGAAAGCAGTGGCTGCAAGGGTCATATTACTTAATTCATTGTAATATAGAGTCGCAAAAACAGCCTTGAGTACAGCAAAGGTAGTGAGGATGATGAATGATTGGGTAAGGTTTTTACCGGAGGTTCACACACACACACACACACACACACACACACACACTTGCAGGGGGTCTTTGTTTATCGGGTTGCTATGAGTCGTGCTCAACTCCAAGGCAATCAACAACAACAAGCAACATATATACACCCCCCCTATACATACATACATACACACCCATGAGCGTGTACTATTTAAGTTTGTGTACAGGTACATGTATATAAACATACATGTATATGCAAAGAGGGAAGTGGCTGAGTGCTGAAAAAAGGGGTGCTCTTGTTTTTTCCTTTAGGGTCAATGGGAATGTTTGCTTAGGAATGATTATGGAATGAGTCATCTCATGGAGGCCCTTGGATTTAAAATGCTGTTGGAGACTGTGGAAGCAGCTGAGCACTGTAAAATGGGTGCTGTTTTGATTTGTTTTGTTTTGTTTTGTTAGGACCAATGAGAATGTTTGCTTGGGAATGATTATCAAATGAACGACATCATGGAAGCCCATGGATTTAAAATGTGGTTGGCCCCCCTTGGGCCTGCAGCCCTTGGGCCTAGTGTTCTTGTATTTTGGGGGAACATTCTTCTAAGTCATGGAACACTCTTCTGTCAAATTGCCAAACGGAGGTAATCTGGGTTTGCTGTGATGCTGAGCCTTGTACTTTTGGGGTGACAAATACCATAGAAGTCTCATGGACAGTGTTTGATAGAGCTCCCAGTTTGGAATAGGTTTGGAAGCAGGAGTGGCATCTACTTCCTAAACCACATGTCTATCAAAACTATGAATTTGTTCAAATGGCTATAGTTATAGAAAACTTTCATGTCTTTTGTTCATAGGGTTGCTATGAGTCGTGATCAACTCAACAGCAATGAACAACAATAACATATGCAAAGCACTCTAGTAGTGTAGTCCAAAAGGAGTTGCACTACTAAACTTAGAATGTCGTGCCTCTTTGGTGACACTTAATAACAATACCAATTGGCAATCAGAAGAACTTCTCATAAGTATATTAAACAAAGGAAGGACCTTATTCTTCTTCTTAAGGAAAAAGCAACAAGGTTATTCTCAGGATTTTTGAAAACTTAAAATTAAATTTCCACATTTATTCATACAAAGTATAAATCTTAATTATTACATATATTTTGAAGGAATCTTGAACTCCTTAGTATTTAAATTGTCTCTGTGTGTCATGACTCAAAGTGCATTTTTATAGTTAAATTTTAAATTCTTAAAATACATAGATCTCTAGAATATTCTGATATAATGTGTCATTTGGCATGCATTTAGAAAAGAACATATAAATACAGATCTCACACAGTCACACAATCTGATAATAGGTTAAAATGCAAAATTGTAAGAAATTTCTAGAACTAATTACATTTCTATTTTAAAAAAAATAATATCTGTAAGAGAAGCATTCTCCTAGGAATTGCATACAGTAGACTTCAAATACAGGGGTGTCCACTACTTCTTAGGTATATGCAGGCATTTGACAATGTTCTGATTAAATCTTTCTTTTTCTTCCTTTTTGGTGAGATCTAAATCAAAATATTGACAGAAACAATTTCAGAAGAGAAAATGGAAAAGTGCACCGGATAGGCTGAGTTTCATGTGTGTCCGTGCATTTTCACAATTTATTTTCTGTTTGACTTCTGCAGTCTGAAATAAATATGATTTCTAAGCCCTTTGTTACCTTGAGCTAGAATATTGACAATGTGGATTAAAAAAAGAAATAAAAAATACACCCCAAATACAAATCCCAAGCCCAAAACTGCTGTATTCAGCAATGATGTCTTACTTGGCAATATTTTATACTATTATTCACTCATTATGTAATTTCACAAACTCCTGCAATAAGGTAAGTATAAAAAGTAATCGCTGAATCAGAGTAAGAGCTCCTGATCCTTAAATATCCAGATAAAGACACAACTGCTTGTTATATATTATTCATGCATTCATTCATTATTTGAACAAATACATATCCACTGCCTCAGGTGTTTGAGGTACTGTTACATAAACCAAATTGGTAATGAATAGAGAAATGGAATCAGCAGCTCAGACACAATACAAGGAAAATATTAAATTACAAAACACAAACAAAAAACCCTAGGAATATTCCATAAAATAAAAGCAGACTCGGCTAAAACTATCCACATTCTGGATTCTCAGAAAATATAGACTCAGAAAGCATGGTTAGATTTGTACACAGTCTTGGACCTCCCTCCTCTGCTCCTTCAGTTTTCTCATCTTTTCAATTGAAATTAAGTACCAATTTTCAGTTATGGAGGAAACAAAAAAAGATGTTGTTTGCTAACAAATTTGGGGAAAGATCAAGTATTATGCAAATACATGCTGTCTTTTTTTGTTATTGCTCCATTTTTTAAGTGGATATTTTGAGTGCCAAACTTGACCTAAATAAGGATATGGAGAATCCTTGCAGGAGGATCTTTAACCAGTAACAATATATTGGTGAGAGTTTTTGAAATGGCATGTAGCATTGTGAGGAAGGACCAGAAGAAGACAGTGACTCCTAACTTGTTGAAAAACAAATGTTCACAATGCAAAGTAGGAGCTAAAAGCAAAGAATTACTTTTATCAAAATTTGTATTTTTTTAAACTATTAACTTTTCTAGATACGTATTAGTTGTCAGAACATTTTTTAAATGAAATGCTTAATATGCAGGTTTTTAAACTGGTTTATTCCAGTTCTGCTGTCTGCCGAGAATTTGTGTTTACTTGCTGCAGAAGCCTTCAGTATGGATTGCATCTCACCATCAAGAAAATAAAAATTATCATCACTGGATTGATAGGTGACATCATATTAGAGGGAGGAAAAATGAAATTGTCGACAATTTCATCTTACTTGGACCCACAGTCAATCCACTTGGGACCAACAGTTGGGAGATCAGGAGACATATTATACTGGAAAAATCTGCAGTCAGAGACCTTTCTAATTAATGAGGGGGCATGATGTCTGAGGACTAAGGTATGTCTGATTCAGACCATGGTCTTTTCATTTACTTGTTATATTTCTGAGGTCTGGAAAATGAATAAAGATGACAGAAGAAAAATTGATGCCTTTAACTGTGTTGTTAGAGAAGAGTATGAAATATCCCAGGACTGCCAAAAGAACAAACAGGTATATCTTGGAGAATGTGAAGTCAGAGTGCTCCTTGGAGGCAAAGATGATAAAGCTTCATGTCACCTACTTTGGCATGTTTCTAGGAAGGGCTATTCCTTAGAGAAGGGCATCATGTTTAAAAAGATGAGGGGACAGTGAAAGAGGAAGATCCTCAACCAGGTGGACTGACACAGTGTCTGCAGCAATGGGCTACAGTGTGTCACAGACTGTGAGTATGGGACAGGACAGGACAGGGTTCAGATCTGCTGTTTATAGGGTCCTTGTGAGCTGTACTCTATTTAGCAGCATCTACCAACAACTATCCAGTCACATTGACTTAAAATTTACTGTTTTAATAAGTTCCCTAAGCAAATCTTACAGATTCTTAGGTCATTCTTATATTTATATTTATATCTTGTTTAAACATATACATTATATATATATATATATATATATATATATATATATATATATATACACATACACACACACACATATATATATATATATATACATAATTTTTTTTTTTGCTTAACTGTAGCTTCTGATTCAGTATATCTGGAGTGATAAGGCAAATTCTCAGTTCTAGTGAAACCAGAATCTTGATATAAATTTGAAGGGTTGATAAAATTCTTCCTTTAGCGATAATGAAAGTATAAACTGTCATACAAACCAGAATTCAGGCAATATTACTGGCATTCAATTTGTTAAGCTGCATGGGAAGCTATTTGTCAAGGCCCTATGATAGTGAAAATGGCTCTCTTCACATTCAAAGATAATACTTATTTCTTGTCGCTGGGAAACTTTTAAAAACTCTTATGCTTTTCGTATTTACATTATAGGCTTCCACATATGAGTTGAGTGCATGGCATTTTATTTCTGATATTCTTGACAGAAAATACGGATGGATGTGAGGGTTGCTGGTGTATTTTGTTTTAGGAACTGTCACAATGTGGTGTCTGCCACTTGACACGACTTAAAACTTGAAACTTTTCTTTGTGGCTATTGACCAATTTTTTCCTCAGTCTGCAGGCAATGCTAATAAATTTCAGGTGTTACCATGACACCGATAAGGAGGCTTGCAGATAATAGACTTCTGTGAAAGAGCAGTCTCACCACTAATGGGGTTAAAAGAGCAGCTGCTAGTTTATTTGAAAGTAAGTACCCATAAGAAATAAAATGCAGGTAATGTTTTTTTAAAGGAAGATGAAAGGAATGGGCCATAAAAGAAACCTTAGAATATTTTTCTCTTTAGAATAATTGGCCTTTTTTGGAGGAGGGATTTTTGTTTGACGTGGTTACTCTTTCTACCAGGATAGAGAGAGTGTAGTATTTGAAATGATACTCTTTAACTCAATTCATCCCAGGTAATATTTCCATAAATGGCTATAGCTTTTTTTAGGGTTCACATTAGGAAAATCACTGGCAAAAATATACAAACAGATGAATAAACCAAAATGGATAATTTAAAAAAACAAAAAGACATATTTAAGTCTACTCGTTTTCTATGTCAAAATCCCTTAAGTGAATTGATGCATGAGTTGATCAACTTTTAGTAAAAAAGCTGGACATTATAGCACAATTACTAAGCTGTAAGGAAATTAATATATTTTTTTAAATTTAATACCATATTAATTGTGAACGTAAACCTTCTAGGTAATATAAGAGGAAGAGATTGAAATTTAGGATAGGAACTGATCAATTTGCCTGTTGTATTAGGTGTCATTGAGTAGAGTACAACCTATCGCAACCCTATAAACAACAGATCTGAAAGCTGTCCTATCCTGTGCCTTCCTTACAATTCTGGACACATTAAAATGCATTGCAGCAGTCACTGTGTAAATCCATCTGGTTCAGAGTCTCTCCTTTGCAGACCTTTCACCCTTCCAAGCAGAATGTTCCTCCATAGCAACATGCCTGAATGTGAGGTTAAGCCTCATCACCTTTGCCTCCAAAAAGCCTCTGGCTTCACCCTCTCCAAGAGACATTTGTTTGTTCTTGGGAGTCAATGACATGTGCAGTGTTTTTCTCCAATCATAGTTCAAAAACATCAATTCTTTTTGTGTCATATTTATTCATTGTCCAGCTCTCAGACGCATAGCAAGAGATCAGAAAGACCATCGCCTGAATCAGATGCATCTCATTGCTCCTCAATAACTTGGAGATGTCCCTAACTGCAGACTTTCCCAGTACAATACATCTCCTGATTTCCTGATTGCTGGTACCAAGAAGGTTAATTGTGGATCCAAGTTAGATGAAGTTGTTGACAATTCCCATCTTTTCTCTATCTATCTTGATGTTGCCTTTGGGTCCAGTGGTAACAGTTATTGTTTTCTTGACATTGAGATGCAATTCACATTGAAGACTGCATTCCATGATCTTCTGCACTATCAACAGTTTATTCAGACACAATAGAAATGGCCTAACACAAAAACAAACAAAAAAACCAAACAAAAACAAAGCAGCAAACAAAAACCCTTCACATCATTTTAAGAAAGCAGCAGACAGATTAAAACATTGTGGATGTGCAGAGAGATTTAATCTTTAGAAGGTCCCATGCATCAATTTTATCCTCTTTATATTATGCATTTCTGACTGTATTTGGCAGTCTCTTTATCTGCCTTGGACTAGCACATTTAAGCTTGATCCCAGTTTGTCTCTTAAGAATGTTACGGTTTTGGGCTTAACTCCCAGGTCTCTGATCAACCTTGAGTTGATTTTTGTGTATGGCGTGAGATGTGAATCCTGTTTCAGCTTTCTGCAGGTGGAAATCCAGTTTTGCCATCACCATTTACTGAAGACAGTATCATTTCCCCATTTGATAGCTTTGATTTCCTTGTTGAATATAAGTTGAGTTCTCAGTTCTGTGCCATTGGTCTTTGTGCCTGTCATTCTACCAGTACCATGCTGTTTTAGTTACCACTGCTGTATAGTAGGTTTTGTGGTCAGGAAGTGCTATATTTCCAACCTCATTTTTGTTTCTCAGAAGTATTTTGTTTATTTGAGTCTCTTGTCCCTCCAAATAAATTTGATAATTTCCCTTTCAATCTCCTTGAAAAATGAATTTGGTATCTGGATTGGGAGTGCATTGAACAGGTAGATCACTTTTGGTAGGATTGTAATTTTCACCAAGTTGAGTCTTCCTTCCTACCCATGAACAAGGCACATTTTCCCATTTCTTTAGGCCTTTTATTGAGTTTTCAGAAATGCTCTATAGTTTTCTTTGTATAGGTTTCGTGTCTCTCTAGTCACCTTCACTCCCAAGTATCTGAATTTGTGGTTGGCTATTGTAAATGGTATTGCTGTCTTCATTTCCATTTCTGAGTTTTCTTTGTTACTGTAGAGGAATCCTATTGAGTTTTGGATATTGATCTTATATTCTGCCACTCAACTAAATTGGCCTATTAACTCAAACAGTTGTTTTTTTGTTGAGTCATTGGGGTTTTTTGTGTACATTATCATATCATCTGCATATATTGACAGTTTAACCAATTCTTTGCCAATTTGGATGCCTTTTATTTCATTTTCTTTTCCCCTAGCAAGTACTTCCAATACAATATTGGGGGGGAAAGTGGTGACAAATGGGCAAAAGACATGGAAAGAATTTTCACAGAGGAAAATATTTGAACGGCAAACAGACACATAAAGAAATGCTCCAAACCACTGGCAATAAGAGAAACCCAAATAAAAACCACAATGAGGTACCGTTTCACTCCAGTAATAGTGGCAATGTTTAACAAGGCAGCAAGTATTAGATGTTGAAGAGGATGTGGCAAGAAGAGAACTCTTATACACTGAGGGTGGGATTGTAAAATGGTTCAAAAAACTGAACATAGACATTCCATATGAACCAGCTATTCCAATACTTGGAATATACCCTGATAATATGAGAACTGAGGCACTAAATGAGATTTATGTACCAATGTTCACAGCAGCATTATTCACCGTTTTAAGAACATGGAAAGAACCCATATGTCCAACAATAAACAAATGGATTGAGAAATTATGGTACATTCATGCAATGGAATACTATAAAACACACAGGAGAAATAACTTTGTAAATTATTACCTAACTTGGGAGGGACTGGAGAGCATTATGCTGAGTGAATTAACTCAGTTCCATAAGGATAAATATTGTATAAAACCATTATTGTAGAATGAGTAAAAGGATCCAAGAGGGGTGGGATTATCTGGAAGCAGAGGGATGTGGATATGCAGATGGAGGGGGAATTAATCATCAGGTTTTACAATTTGGTGGGTGGGGGGGTGAGGGAAATTGCAAGAATTTGTTCAAATTTGTATTTAAATTTTGTAAATAATCTAGTAGAAGGGGGGAAAAGCCCCATTGTGGATAAAACAATTTAAGCCACCTTAAAAAAAAAAACCAAAAAAACCCCCAACCCCTCCCCCCCACAAAAACAAACAAAAAACAGAGTTAGGGAGGCAGCAGATATATATTGCTATAGAGTCATGCAAACAGTTACAGAAAAAGGTAAAAATGATAGAAGAAGCAGTGGAAGTCAGATAAAAGTGACTATCACATAGGCAGAGAAATAGAAGAAATATTTTGATGTGGAGTTATTGAAAAAGTTACAGAATAAAGTTTAAATGATGGAAGAAACAACGGGAGCCATTAATATTATGAATACTCCAAGGAAAGGGAACCAGAAGAAATATATCAATGATGAGGAACTTGAACAACTATGAGAGAAAATGCAAAAGATGGAAGAAAGAATTGAATCTATAGCTAAAGAGACACAACAACTTAAAAAATAATCACAAGACACAGAGGGTACAGATAACACAGTAGAGGAAATAACAGAAATGCATGAAAATGCAATCTAAAATGTTAAGACTGAAATGACAGAAATGGCCAATATGCTGGAAGGACAATGAAAGGACAGAAAAGATGGAACAGAAAGTCAGTGAGCTGGAAGATAAGAACTGAAATATACACATACTAGAAAAAAAAACAAACCAAACATCAGAGAGGAGATTTAAAGAAAATGAAGAAAACATTAGAATCATATATGATGGCATCAAAAGGAAAAACATATGTATGAGTGGAATTCCAGAACACAAGAGGGACAAGGAAATCACTAAGAAAATTATGGAGCAGGTACTAGAAGAAAATCTTCCAGGTATGATGAAGAACAGAGTAATCCACATTAGAAAAGCTCTGCAGGCACCAAATAGACTAGACCAAAAAAGAAAAACATAAAGACATATAATTATCGAATTCTCCAAAATAAAATATAAGAATAGAATAGTAAAAGCATTGCAAGAGGGAAAATAGTCACATACAAAGGAGAACAAATTAGACTAAATTCTGATTTCTCAGCAGAAACTATGCAAGTAAGAGGGCAATGGGATGGCATATACAGAAAGTTGAAAGAAAACAATTGCCATATGAGGATCCTGTACCCAACAAAACTGTCCATCAAATATGAAAGAGAAATTAGATCATTCTCTGAAAAGAGCAACTTAAAGAATTTGTGAAAACAAGACCAACTCTACAAGAAATTTGAAGGGAATTCTGCAACACAGAGAAAGTGGATGCACCATAGTAACTAGAAATGACAGCAAAATATCAATTAAAAAAATCTTGTCTGTCAATAAAGACACTTAATGTGAATGGATTAAATGCACTAATTAAAGGAAGTAGAGTAGCAGAATGAATTTTTTTTTTAAAAAACCCATCCATATGCTGCCTACAGTCCTCAAAAAGCTTAACATAGAAATCCCAAAGGGCCCAACTATTTCATTGCTTGAAACATGTTGTTATTATTGTTATGTGCCATCAAGTCACCTGTGACTCATAGTGACCCTATGTACAATATGCTCTATCCCTTGCCAATCTTATTGCCTCCAACACGCCTATCCCCATTACCCCAGTGACTGAATCAATCCATCTCATAGAGGGTCTTCCTCTCCTGCACTATCTCTCCACCCTCCCAAGCATGATGTTCCTCTCCAAGGACTGATCCTGCCTTGCAACATGTCCAACGTATCTCAGATGGAGCTTCAGAATCCTTGCCTCCAAGGAGTAGTCTCGCTTCATCCTCTCCAGGACAAACTTGTTTGTTCTCCTAGCAGTCCATGGTATATTCAATACTCTTCTCCAGAGCCACAGCTCAAAGGCATCCAGTCTCCTCCTAACACCCCTAGTCATTGTCCAGCTCCCTGATGCATAGAAAGCAATTGCAAAGACCATGACCTGTATCATGCTTGGAATATACCTCAAGGAAATTAGAACGGAGTCTCAAAGAAAGACTTGTGCACAAATGTTCATATTTCCATCACAAGAACATGGAAACAGTCCAAACATCCAACCACAGCTGAATGGACTGACAAATTATGCTATATTCACATGGTGGAATACTACACAGCGTGCCGAAGCAATGATTTTGTTAATTACTACCTAACTTGGGAGAGACTGGACGGCATTATGCTAGATGAACTAACTCAGTTCCATAAGGACAAATATTGTAGAAGACTATTCTTGTCTTGACCAGATGGTGTCATGGCTGAATTTTACCAAACATTCATAGAAGATCTATCACCAACTCTACATAAATTATTTCAAAAAATAAAAAAGAAGGAATACTCTAAGAGACATTCTACGAAGCAAGCATAATCCTAATACTAAACTATGCAAAGATATCACTAAGAAAGAAAACTACAGACCAATATCTTCCATGAATATAGATGCAAAAATCCTTAACAAAATCCTGGCCAATGGAATTTAACAGCAAATAATAAAATTTAAAAATAAAATAAAATAAAAATAATCAAGTGGGATTCACAAAGGTGTACAAGGAGAATGGTTCAACATGAGAAAGTGTCAATGTATTTTATCACATTAACAAAGTGCATAAACAGAACCACATGATCCTAGTAATTGATGCAGAAGAGGAACTTGACAAAATCTAACACTGCTTCCTTATTGAAACACTCAGCAAAATAGGAATAGAAGGGATTTCCTCAAAATATGAAAAGTATATGTACACAAAACCAAATGCCAATATCATTCTCATTGTATGGGAATGATTGTATGAAACACAATGTGAATGACGGAAATCGTGGAACACAATGCATAGAAATTTTGTATGCAGACAAAAAATGCATCACTGATAGTCTTGGAAAGTGTTCTGGATGCTCAGCTATGAGCTGATTCAGACTTAATAGTGATGAGTATGAGTTTGGTTACATTCAAGATTCAAAACATTCTAGGCAGCAAAGATTCTTCATCTTGCACTTTTAGAGTCAAATCCAGTTCCTTCACATCCTTATCGGCCTACTGAATCCCTAACAAACAGTACTTTGTTATCTTGCCATCTCAAGACTGTTGATTAGATGGAATTAAGAGGTATATAAACTTTGAGATTCCCTTAGTTCATTGAGTATAAATAATTCTCTGGAGAGTTATCCTAGTTGTTACATGTATTAGTAAAGCTTTCTTTTTTCCTTGCTGAATAATATTTCATAAGATGGATTCTTGTTTATCAAACAATTTACCATTTGCAGAAGGTCTAGGTTGTTTCTAATTGTTTCTAATTTTGGGTTGCAAAGAAAAAAGCTGCTATAAACATTTTTGTACAGCTTTTTATATAAATGAGAGCTTTTTCCTTTAGATTATTAGTATATAATAGATAATAGCTGTGCCAGAAATATACATATTTCCCTTCCTCTTTTGAGAAATTGTTGTTGTTGATTACTGTCAAGTAGAGTACAACTTATAGTGACCCTATGAACAAAAGACCTGAAGACTATTGCCATTTATCAAAGTTCATAGAGTTCAGAGGCACATTGTGTGGGAAGTGGATGGCACTCCTGCTTCCACCCGAGTTGGACAGTGACTAAGTATGACAGAAGAAGAACCAATGCTTTTGAGTTGTGGTACTATAGAAGATTTTGAACATATCATTGGCAACCAAGAACAAAAAGGTCTATCCTGAAGAGGGTGAAACCAAGCTGTTCCTTGGAAGTAAGGATTTTGAAACTCTGTCTCACATATTTGGACATGTGACCAGGAGGGACTAGTCCTTGGAGAAAGATAATCATGCTTGCAAGAGTGGAAGGAAAGCCCAAGAGAGAAAGACTCCAATGAGATGGATTGACACAGTAACTGAGGCAATCGGAACAGATATGTCAGAGACAGTAGGATTGGCACAGGATAGGGTGGAGTTCAGAGGTGTTACACACAGGATAACTATGAGTCACAGATGATTCAATGTCACATAAGAACAACAATATAGCATTTTCTATTCCTAACCCTCAGTGTATGAATAACCAATTTCTTTGTATAAATTACAACATTTGATTTTGCTATTATTTTGTATTTTAAACATCATAATAGATATCTAATTATATTTCATGATTATTTACATTAATCTTCCATTAATGGTGGTTGTTCTATGTTGTTGAATTTCTCACAACTCATAATGACTTTATGCACAATAGCTTTGAACTTTGTCCTATCCTAAGCCAATCTCACTGTCTCTGACATGCCCATCCCATTTCTCCAATCACTGTGTCAATCCATCTCTAGTTCTGTCTTTCTCTTGTTCTGTCCATCCTTCTAAAAATTATGTTATTCTCCAAAGACTGGGACTATCTGGCAATATGTCCATGGTTAATTATGTCATGTATATTTTCATTGCTTTATTATTCATCTGTATATCTTCTTTGGTTAAACACCTGTGCATTTTGTCCAATTTATAATTTTTTTCTTTAACTGTTGCATTTTAGGAGTCTTTGTCTATTTTGGATACTGGTTTTCTATGGTATGTGCAGTATGGCACTATTTTAATATGATTTTGTAATTTGTTTTTCACCATATTGATAATACTTACTAAAAAACTCCAAACTCATTGCTATAAAGTGTGTAAATTGCCTGACCAAAGAATGTCCAGTATATTCTGTTGGAGCTGCTGATGGATTCGAACAAACTGTCTTTGAGTTGACAGCACAACTCTTGACCCCCTAGGTCTCCTAGGTACTTAGAAAATTAAAATTGTTAAATTTTATGAAGTGTAACCTTAGTGTGAGAATTTGGAAAAGTACTTAAGGATGCTGAGCTCAGAATGTTGAATAAACCAGCAAGCACCAAAAGAAGATGGGTGACATGGAATGTCTACATTCAGCTTTTTGAGGAAATGCCAAACTGCCTTCCAGAATGTTGTACCATTTTACAATCCTACCAACAATGTACATGAGTTCCTTTCTTTCCACATCCTTTCCCACATTTATTACTTGCTCTCCTGTTGAACCTGGTGACTGCTACTTGAGTGAGCTAATCCACTACTTGGAATATATCCTGAGAAAATGAGAACTGAGGCATGAATGGAGGCTTGTACACCAATGTTCATAGCAACGTTATTCACAATTGCAAGAAGATGGAAACAGCCCAAATATTCAATAACAATCTAAGGAATTGAGAAATTATGATACATCGACATGATGGAAAACTATACAGCACCTCGGAGCAATGATTTTGTAAATCACTACCTAACTTGGGAGGAACTGGAGAGCATTATACTAAGTGCACTAACTCAGTCTCATAAAGACAAATGTATATAATACCATCATTGTAGAAATATATAACTAGTAAAACATGAATTAAGATCTAAGCAGGAGAGGGTGGGAGCAAAGGGGATGGATGTGGGGTGTAATCATAGGGTTACACAATTTGATGCATAGAGGGAGGGAAGGATTGGATAATGAAATGGGAAAAATATGATAATAAAAACAATGCATGTGGAATTTGTAAGTAAATTAAAATAAAATAAAAAGTTACCAAAAGAAGGAATACATAGAGTCATTTTATATATATATATACAGGAGAATTTCATGAAACAATATATGATCAAGAAGCAACAGTGATGTGGTGATGAAGGAGAAAGTTCAAGTTACTCTGAAGAAACTTGCTAAAAACAAGGCCCCAGAAACTGATGACATCCCAGTTGACATATTTCAATAAACTGATGCTGCCCTGGATGCACTCATCAGGCTATGCCAAGAAATCTGAAGGATAACTACCTGGACAAATGACTGGAAGAGATCTACATTTATTCTCATTCCATAAAATGGTGACCAGAAAGAGTGTGCAAATTATCAAACAATATCACTAATATCACATACAAGCAATATTCTGCTGAAGATGATCCAAAAGCAACTGGAAAGTCCATCAGCAGAGAAATTCCAGATACACAAGCTGGATTTAGAAGAGACTGTTGCACTAGGGACATCATAGCCAATGTTAGATGGATTTTGGCTGAAAGCAGAGAGTACCAGAGGAATGTCTGTGTTTCATTGACTATGCAAAGACATTTTACTGTGTGAATCACATGAAATTGTGGCTAACCTTGAGAAGAATGTGATCCCAGGACATTTAACTATGCATATCCAAAACCTTTATTTGGACAAGGAAGCAGCAGTCAGAAAAGAGTAGGGAAACACTGAGTAATTCAGGATCAGGAAAGGTGTGTGTCAGGGATGTATCTTATCTACATATCTTTCAAATTTCCATGCTGTACAGAACATGCAGAAGTTTGGGCTTTATGAGGGGAAATGTGGCATCAGGACTGGAGGAAGACTCATCAATAACCTGTGCAATGCAGATGACACCATCTTACTTGCTGAAACAGAATAAGTTATGAGATGTTTGTTGAAGAAGGCCAAGGATTGTAGTCTTCAATATTGAAGCTCACCATCAAGAAAAGAAAAAAAAAAGATTCTCACCACTGGGTCAACTGGAAGCTTCATGATAGATGGAGAAGATATTGAGCTTGTTAACAACTCAGCTTACATGGTTCCACAATCAATACTGTGGGCACTAGCAGTCAGGAAATCAGAAGATGAATTGCACTGGAAAAGTCTGTCAGGGATCTCTCTAGATTACTGAAGAGCAACAATGCCCATCAGAGAGCTAGACAATGACTAAGAATAATAAAAGAAGGATCAATGCCTTTGAGTGGTGGTGCTGGAGAAAAGTCAGGGTTTTATTTTTTAGAATAT